>NW_028225179.1:38663617-38753423 GCF_052327205.1 Somniosus microcephalus | reverse complement strand
CACTGTCCCATCAAACACTGCCAGGGCAGGTACAGCACGGGTTAGATACAGAGTAAAGCTCCCTCTACACTGTCCCATCAAACACTCCCAGGGCAGGTACAGCACAGGTTAGATACAGGTTAAAGCTCCCTCTACACTGTCCCATCAAACACTCCCAGGGCAGTACAGCACGGGTTAAATACAGAGTAAAGCTCCCTCTACACTGTCCCATCAAACACTCCCAGGGCAGGTACAGCACGGGTTAGATACAGAGTAAAGCTCCCTCTACACTGTCCCATCAAACACTCCCAGGGCAGGTACAGCACAGGTTAGATACAGGTTAAAGCTCCCTCTACACTGTCCCATCAAACACTCCCAGGGCAGGTACAGCACGGGTTGGGTACAGAGTAAAGCTCCCTCTACACTGTCCCCAAAAAACACTCCCAGGGCAGGTACAGCACTGTTTAGATACAGAGTAAAGCTCCCTCTACACTGTCCCCATCAAACACTCCCAGGGCAGATACAGGACGGGTTAGATACAGAGTAAAGCTCCCTCTACACTGTCCCATGAAACACTCCCAGTGCAGGTACAGCACGGGTTAGATACAGAGTAAAGCTCCCTCTACACTGTCCCCATCAAACACTCCCAGGGCAGGTACAGCACGGGTTAGATACAGAGTAAAGCTCCCTCTACACTGTCCCCATCAAACACTCCCAGGGCAGGTACAGCACGGGTTAGATACAGAGAAAAGCTCCCTCTACACTGTCCCCATCAAACACTCCCAGGGCAGGTACAGCACTGGTTAGATACAGAGTAAAGCTCCCTCTACACTGTCCCCATCAAACACTCCCAGGGCAGGTCCAGCACGGGGTTAGATACAGAGTAAAGCTCCCTCTACACTGTCCCATCAAACACTCCCAGAGCAGGTACAGCACGGGTTAGATACAGAGTAAAGCTCCCTCTACACTGTCCCCATCAAACACTCCCAGGGCAGGTACAGCACGGGTTAGATACAGAGAGTAAAGCTCCCTCTACACTGTCCCATCAAACACTCCCAGGGCAGGTACAGCACGGGTTAGATACAGAGTAAAGCTCCCTCTACACTGTCCCCATCAAACACTCCCAGGGCAGGTGCAGCACGGGTTAGATACAGAGTAAAGCTCAATCTACACTGTCCCCATCAAACACTCCCAGGGCAGGTACAGCACGGGTTAGATACAGAGTAAAGCTCCCTCTACACTGTCCCCATCAAACACTCCCAGGGCAGGTACAGCACGGGTTAGATACAGAGAAAAGCTCCCTCTACACTGTCCCCATCAAACACTCCCAGGGCAGGTACAGCACTGGTTAGATACAGAGTAAAGCTCCCTCTACACTGTCCCCATCAAACACTCCCAGGGCAGGTCCAGCACGGGGTTAGATACAGAGTAAAGCTCCCTCTACACTGTCCAATCAAACACTCCCAGAGCAGGTACAGCACGGGTTAGATACAGAGTAAAGCTCCCTCTACACTGTCCCCATCAAACACTCCCAGGGCAGGTACAGCACGGGTTAGATACAGAGTAAAGCTCCCTCTACACTGTCCCCATCAAACACTCCCAGGGCAAGTACAGCACGGGTGAGATACAGAGTAAAGCTCCCTCTACACTGTCTCATCAAACACTCCCAGGGCAGGTTCAGCACGGGGTTAGATACAGAGTAAAGCTCCCTCTACACTGTCCCAACAAACACTCCAGGGCAGGTACAGCACGGGTTAGATACAGAGTAAAGCTCCCTCTACACTGTCCCATCAAACACTCCCAGGGCATGTACAGCACGGGTTAGATACAGAGTAAAGCTCCCTCTACACTGTCCCCATCAAACACTCCCAGGGCAGGTACAGAACGGGTTAGATACAGAGTAAAGCTCCCTCTGCACAGTCCCATCAAACACTCCCAGGGCAGTTACAGCATGGGTTAGATACAGAGTAAAGTTCCCTGTACACCGTCCCCATCAAACACTCCCAGGGCAGGTACAGCACGGGTTAGATACAGAGTAAAGTTCCCTCTACACCGTCCCCATCAAACACTCCCAGGGCCGGTACAGCACGGGTTAAATACAGAGTAAAGCTCCCTCTACACTGTCCCATCAAACACTCCCAGGGCAGGTACAGCACGGGTTAGATACAGAGTAAAGCTCCCTCTACACTGTCCCATCAAACACTGCCAGGGCAGGTACAGCACGGGTTAGATACAGAGTAAAGCTCCCTCTACACTGTCCCATCAAACACTCCCAGGGCAGGTACAGCACAGGTTAGATACAGGTTAAAGCTCCCTCTACACTGTCCCATCAAACACTCCCAGGGCAGGTACAGCACGGGTTAAATACAGAGTAAAGCTCCCTCTACACTGTCCCATCAAACACTCCCAGGGCAGGTACAGCACGGGTTAGATACAGAGTAAAGCTCCCTCTACACTGTCCCATCAAACACTCCCAGGGCAGGTACAGCACAGGTTAGATACAGGTTAAAGCTCCCTCTACACTGTCCCATCAAACACTCCCAGGGCAGGTACAGCACGGGTTGGGTACAGAGTAAAGCTCCCTCTACACTGTCCCCAAAAAACACTCCCAGGGCAGGTACAGCACTGTTTAGATACAGAGTAAAGCTCCCTCTACACTGTCCCCATCAAACACTCCCAGGGCAGATACAGCACGGGGTTAGATACAGAGTAAAGCTCCCTCTACACTGTCCCATGAAAACACTCCCAGTGCAGGTACAGCACGGGTTAGATACAGAGTAAAGCTCCCTCTACACTGTCCCCATCAAACACTCCCAGGGCAGGTACAGCACGGGTTAGATACAGAGTAAAGCTCCCTCTACACTGTCCCCATCAAACACTCCCAGGGCAGGTACAGCACGGGTTAGATACAGAGAAAAGCTCCCTCTACACTGTCCCCATCAAACACTCCCAGGGCAGGTACAGCACTGGTTAGATACAGAGTAAAGCTCCCTCTACACTGTCCCCATCAAACACTCCCAGGGCAGGTCCAGCACGGGATTAGATACAGAGTAAAGCTCCCTCTACACTGTCCCATCAAACACTCCCAGAGCAGGTACAGCACGGGTTAGATACAGAGTAAAGCTCCCTCTACACTGTCCCCATCAAACACTCCCAGGGCAGGTACAGCACGGGTTAGATACAGAGTAAAGCTCCCTCTACACTGTCCCATCAAACACTTCCAGGGCAGGTACAGCACGGGTTAGATACAGAGTAAAGCTCCCTCTACACTGTCCGCATCAAACACTCCCAGGGCAGGTGCAGCACGGGTTAGATACAGAGTAAAGCTCAATCTACACTGTCCCCATCAAACACTCCCAGGGCAGGTACAGCACGGGTTAGATACAGAGTAAAGCTCCCTCTAAACTGTCCCCATCAAACACTCCCAGGGCAGGTACAGCACGAGTTAGATACAGAGTAAAGCTCCCTCTACACTGTCTCATCAAACACTCCCAGGGCAGGTGCAGCACGGGGTTAGATACAGAGTAAAGCTCCCTCTACACTGTCCCAACAAACACTCCCAGGGCAGGTACAGCACGGGTTAGATGCAGAGTAAAGCTCCCTCTACACTGTCCCATCAAACACTCCCAGGGCAGGTACAGCACGGGTTAGATACAGAGTAAAGCTCCCTCTACACTGTCCCCATCAAACACTCCCAGGGCAGGTACAGCACGGGTTAGATACAGAGTAAAGCTCCCTCTACACTGTCCCCATCAAACACTCCCAGGGCAGTTACAGCACGGGTTAGATACAGAGTAAAGTTCCCTGTACACCGTCCCCATCAAACACTCCCAGGGCAGGTACAGCACGGGTTGGATACAGAGTAAAGCTCCCTCTACACTGTCCCACCAAACACTCCCAGGGCAGGTACAGCACGGGTTAGATACAGAGTAAAGCTCCCTCTACACTGTCCCATCAAATACTCCCAGGGCTGGTACAGCACGGGTTAGATACAGAGTAAAGCTCCGTCTACACTGTCCCATCAAACACTCCCAAGGCAGGTGCAGCACGGGTTGGGTACAGAGCAAAGCTCCCTCTACACTGTCCCCAAAAAACACTCCCAGGGCAGGTACAGCACTGGTTAGATACAGAGTAAAGCTCCCTCTACACTGTCCCATCAAACACTCCCAGGGCATGTACAGCACGGGTTAGATACAGAGTAAAGCTCCCTCTACACTGTCCCCATCAAACACTCCCAGGGCAGGTACAGAACGGGTTAGATACAGAGTAAAGCTCCCTCTGCACAGTCCCATCAAACACTCCCAGGGCAGTTACAGCATGGGTTAGATACAGAGTAAAGTTCCCTGTACACCGTCCCCATCAAACACTCCCAGGGCAGGTACAGCACGGGTTAGATACAGAGTAAAGTTCCCTCTACACCGTCCCCATCAAACACTCCCAGGGCCGGTACAGCACGGGTTAAATACAGAGTAAAGCTCCCTCTACACTGTCCCATCAAACACTCCCAGGGCAGGTACAGCACGGGTTAGATACAGAGTAAAGCTCCCTCTACACTGTCCCATCAAACACTGCCAGGGCAGGTACAGCACGGGTTAGATACAGAGTAAAGCTCCCTCTACACTGTCCCATCAAACACTCCCAGGGCAGGTACAGCACAGGTTAGATACAGGTTAAAGCTCCCTCTACACTGTCCCATCAAACACTCCCAGGGCAGGTACAGCACGGGTTAAATACAGAGTAAAGCTCCCTCTACACTGTCCCATCAAACACTCCCAGGGCAGGTACAGCACGGGTTAGATACAGAGTAAAGCTCCCTCTACACTGTCCCATCAAACACTCCCAGGGCAGGTACAGCACGGGTTAGATACAGAGTAAAGCTCCCTCTACACTGTCCCATCAAACACTCCCAGGGCAGGTACAGCACAGGTTAGATACAGGTTAAAGCTCCCTCTACACTGTCCCATCAAACACTCCCAGGGCAGGTACAGCACGGGTTAGATACAGAGTAAAGCTCCCTCTACACTGTCCCATCAAACACTCCCAGGGCAGGTACAGCACAGGTTAGATACAGGTTAAAGCTCCCTCTACACTGTCCCCATCAAACACTCCCAGGGCAGGTACAGCACGGGTTAGATACAGAGTAAAGCTCCCTCTACACTGTCCCCATCAAACACTCCCAGGGCAGTTACAGCACGGGTTAGATACAGAGTAAAGTTCCCTGTACACCGTCCCCATCAAACACTCCCAGGGCAGGTACAGCACGGGTTGGATACAGAGTAAAGCTCCCTCTACACTGTCCCACCAAACACTCCCAGGGCAGGTACAGCACGGGTTAGATACAGAGTAAAGCTCCCTCTACACTGTCCCATCAAATACTCCCAGGGCTGGTACAGCACGGGTTAGATACAGAGTAAAGCTCCGTCTACACTGTCCCATCAAACACTCCCAAGGCAGGTGCAGCACGGGTTGGGTACAGAGCAAAGCTCCCTCTACACTGTCCCCAAAAAACACTCCCAGGGCAGGTACAGCACTGGTTAGATACAGAGTAAAGCTCCCTCTACACTGTCCCATCAAACACTCCCAGGGCATGTACAGCACGGGTTAGATACAGAGTAAAGCTCCCTCTACACTGTCCCCATCAAACACTCCCAGGGCAGGTACAGAACGGGTTAGATACAGAGTAAAGCTCCCTCTGCACAGTCCCATCAAACACTCCCAGGGCAGTTACAGCATGGGTTAGATACAGAGTAAAGTTCCCTGTACACCGTCCCCATCAAACACTCCCAGGGCAGGTACAGCACGGGTTAGATACAGAGTAAAGTTCCCTCTACACCGTCCCCATCAAACACTCCCAGGGCCGGTACAGCACGGGTTAAATACAGAGTAAAGCTCCCTCTACACTGTCCCATCAAACACTCCCAGGGCAGGTACAGCACGGGTTAGATACAGAGTAAAGCTCCCTCTACACTGTCCCATCAAACACTGCCAGGGCAGGTACAGCACGGGTTAGATACAGAGTAAAGCTCCCTCTACACTGTCCCATCAAACACTCCCAGGGCAGGTACAGCACAGGTTAGATACAGGTTAAAGCTCCCTCTACACTGTCCCATCAAACACTCCCAGGGCAGGTACAGCACGGGTTAAATACAGAGTAAAGCTCCCTCTACACTGTCCCATCAAACACTCCCAGGGCAGGTACAGCACGGGTTAGATACAGAGTAAAGCTCCCTCTACACTGTCCCATCAAACACTCCCAGGGCAGGTACAGCACGGGTTAGATACAGAGTAAAGCTCCCTCTACACTGTCCCATCAAACACTCCCAGGGCAGGTACAGCACAGGTTAGATACAGGTTAAAGCTCCCTCTACACTGTCCCATCAAACACTCCCAGGGCAGGTACAGCACGGGTTAGATACAGAGTAAAGCTCCCTCTACACTGTCCCATCAAACACTCCCAGGGCAGGTACAGCACAGGTTAGATACAGGTTAAAGCTCCCTCTACACTGTCCCATCAAACACTCCCAGGGCAGGTACAGCACGGGTTGGGTACAGAGTAAAGCTCCCTCTACACTGTCCCCAAAAAACACTCCCAGGGCAGGTACAGCACTGTTTAGATACAGAGTAAAGCTCCCTCTACACTGTCCCCATCAAACACTCCCAGGGCAGATACTGCACGGGGTTAGATACAGAGTAAAGCTCCCTCTACACTGTCCCATGAAACACTCCCAGGGTAGGTACAGCACGGGTTAGATACAGAGTAAAGCTCCCTCTACACTGTCCCCATCAAACACTCCCAGGGCAGGTACAGCACGGGTTAGATACAGAGTAAAGCTCCCTCTACACTGTCCCCATCAAACACTCCCAGGGCAGGTACAGCACGGGTTAGATACAGAGAAAAGCTCCCTCTACACTGTCCCCATCAAACACTCCCAGGGCAGGTACAGCACTGGTTAGATACAGAGTAAAGCTCCCTCTACACTGTCCCCATCAAACACTCCCAGGGCAGGTCCAGCACGGGGTTAGATACAGAGTAAAGCTCCCTCTACACTGTCTCATCAAACACTCCCAGGGCAGGTACAGCACGGGTTAGATACAGAGTAAAGCTCCCTCTACACTGTCCCCATCAAACACTCCCAGGGCAGGTACAGCACGGGTTAGATACAGAGTGAAGCTCCCTCTACACTGTCCCATCAAACACTCCCGGGGCAGGTACAGCACGGGTTAGATACAGAGTAAAGCTCCCTCTACACTGTCCCCATCAAACACTCCCAGGGCAGGTGCAGCACGGGTTAGATACAGAGTAAAGCTCAATCTACACTGTCCCCATCAAACACTCCCAGGGCAGGTACAGCACGGGTTAGATACAGAGTAAAGCTCCCTCTAAACTGTCCCCATCAAACACTCCCAGGGCAGGTACAGCACGAGTTAGATACAGAGTAAAGCTCCCTCTACACTGTCTCATCAAACACTCCCAGGGCAGGTGCAGCACGGGGTTAGATACAGAGTAAAGCTCCCTCTACACTGTCCCAACAAACACTCCCAGGGCAGGTACAGCACGGGTTAGATACAGAGTAAAGCTCCCTCTACACTGTCCCATCAAACACTCCCAGGGCTGGTACAGCACGGGTTAGATACAGAGTAAAGCTCCCTCTACACTGTCCCCATCAAACACTCCCAGGGCAGGTACAGCACGGGTTAGATACAGAGTAAAGCTCCCTCTACACTGTCCCCATCAAACACTCCAAGGGCAAGTACAGCACGGGTGAGATACAGAGTAAAGCTCCCTCTACACTGTCTCATCAAACACTCCCAGGGCAGGTGCAGCACGGGGTTAGATACAGAGTAAAGCTCCCTCTACACTGTCCCAACAAACACTCCCAGGGCAGGTACAGCACGGGTTAGATACAGAGTAAAGCTCCCTCTACACTGTCCCATCAAACACTCCCAGGGCATGTACAGCACGGGTTAGATACAGAATAAAGCTCCCTCTACACTGTCCCCATCAAACACTCCCAGGGCAGGTACAGAACGGGTTAGATACAGAGTAAAGCTCCCTCTGCACAGTCCCATCAAACACTCCCAGGGCAGTTACAGCATGGGTTAGATACAGAGTAAAGTTCCCTGTACACCGTCCCCATCAAACACTCCCAGGGCAGGTACAGCACGGGTTAGATACAGAGTAAAGTTCCCTCTACACCGTCCCCATCAAACACTCCCTGGGCCGGTACAGCACGGGTTAAATACAGAGTAAAGCTCCCTCTACACTGTCCCATCAAACACTCCCAGGGCAGGTACAGCACGGGTTAGATACAGAGTAAAGCTCCCTCTACACTGTCCCATCAAACACTGCCAGGGCAGGTACAGCACGGGTTAGATACAGAGTAAAGCTCCCTCTACACTGTCCCATCAAACACTCCCAGGGCAGGTACAGCACAGGTTAGATACAGGTTAAAGCTCCCTCTACACTGTCCCATCAAACACTCCCAGGGCAGGTACAGCACGGGTTAAATACAGAGTAAAGCTCCCTCTACACTGTCCCATCAAACACTCCCAGGGCAGGTACAGCACGGGTTAGATACAGAGTAAAGCTCCCTCTACACTGTCCCATCAAACACTCCCAGGGCAGGTACAGCACAGGTTAGATACAGGTTAAAGCTCCCTCTACACTGTCCCATCAAACACTCCCAGGGCAGGTACAGCACGGGTTGGGTACAGAGTAAAGCTCCCTCTACACTGTCCCCAAAAAACACTCCCAGGGCAGGTACAGCACTGTTTAGATACAGAGTAAAGCTCCCTCTACACTGTCCCCATCAAACACTCCCAGGGCAGATACAGCACGGGTTAGATACAGAGTAAAGCTCCCTCTACACTGTCCCATGAAACACTCCCAGTGCAGGTACAGCACGGGTTAGATACAGAGTAAAGCTCCCTCTACACTGTCCCCATCAAACACTCCCAGGGCAGGTACAGCACGGGTTAGATACAGAGTAAAGCTCCCTCTACACTGTCCCCATCAAACACTCCCAGGGCAGGTACAGCACGGGTTAGATACAGAGAAAAGCTCCCTCTACACTGTCCCCATCAAACACTCCCAGGGCAGGTACAGCACGGGTTAGATACAGAGAAAAGCTCCCTCTACACTGTCCCCATCAAACACTCCCAGGGCAGGTACAGCACTGGTTAGATACAGAGTAAAGCTCCCTCTACACTGTCCCCATCAAACACTCCCAGGGCAGGTCCAGCACGGGGTTAGATACAGAGTAAAGCTCCCTCTACACTGTCCCATCAAACACTCCCAGAGCAGGTACAGCACGGGTTAGATACAGAGTAAAGCTCCCTCTACACTGTCCCCATCAAACACTCCCAGGGCAGGTACAGCACGGGTTAGATACAGAGTAAAGCTCCCTCTACACTGTCCCATCAAACACTCCCAGGGCAGGTACAGCACGGGTTAGATACAGAGTAAAGCTCCCTCTACACTGTCCCCATCAAACACTCCCAGGGCAGGTGCAGCACGGGTTAGATACAGAGTAAAGCTCAATCTACACTGTCCCCATCAAACACTCCCAGGGCAGGTACAGCACGGGTTAGATACAGAGTAAAGCTCCCTCTAAACTGTCCCCATCAAACACTCCCAGGGCAGGTACAGCACGAGTTAGATACAGAGTAAAGCTCCCTCTACACTGTCTCATCAAACACTCCCAGGGCAGGTGCAGCACGGGGTTAGATACAGAGTAAAGCTCCCTCTACACTGTCCCAACAAACACTCCCAGGGCAGGTACAGCACGGGTTAGATGCAGAGTAAAGCTCCCTCTACACTGTCCCATCAAACACTCCCAGGGCAGGTACAGCACGGGTTAGATACAGAGTAAAGCTCCCTCTACACTGTCCCCATCAAACACTCCCAGGGCAGGTACAGCACGGGTTAGATACAGAGTAAAGCTCCCTCTACACTGTCCCCATCAAACACTCCCAGGGCAGTTACAGCACGGGTTAGATACAGAGTAAAGTTCCCTGTACACCGTCCCCATCAAACACTCCCAGGGCAGGTACAGCACGGGTTGGATACAGAGTAAAGCTCCCTCTACACTGTCCCACCAAACACTCCCAGGGCAGGTACAGCACGGGTTAGATACAGAGTAAAGCTCCCTCTACACTGTCCCATCAAATACTCCCAGGGCTGGTACAGCACGGGTTAGATACAGAGTAAAGCTCCGTCTACACTGTCCCATCAATCACTCCCAAGGCAGGTGCAGCACGGGTTGGGTACAGAGCAAAGCTCCCTCTACACTGTCCCCAAAAAACACTCCCAGGGCAGGTACAGCACTGGTTAGATACAGAGTAAAGCTCCCTCTACACTGTCCCATCAAACACTCCCAGGGCAGGTACAGCACGGGTTAGATACAGAGTAAAGCTCCCTCTACACTGTCCCCATCAAACACTCCCAGGGCAGGTACAGAACGGGTTAGATACAGAGTAAAGCTCCCTCTGCACAGTCCCATCAAACACTCCCAGGGCAGTTACAGCATGGGTTAGATACAGAGTAAAGTTCCCTGTACACCGTCCCCATCAAACACTCCCAGGGCAGGTACAGCACGGGTTAGATACAGAGTAAAGTTCCCTCTACACCGTCCCCATCAAACACTCCCAGGGCCGGTACAGCACGGGTTAAATACAGAGTAAAGCTCCCTCTACACTGTCCCATCAAACACTCCCAGGGCAGGTACAGCACGGGTTAGATACAGAGTAAAGCTCCCTCTACACTGTCCCATCAAACACTGCCAGGGCAGGTACAGCACGGGTTAGATACAGAGTAAAGCTCCCTCTACACTGTCCCATCAAACACTCCCAGGGCAGGTACAGCACAGGTTAGATACAGGTTAAAGCTCCCTCTACACTGTCCCATCAAACACTCCCAGGGCAGGTACAGCACGGGTTAAATACAGAGTAAAGCTCCCTCTACACTGTCCCATCAAACACTCCCAGGGCAGGTACAGCACGGGTTAGATACAGAGTAAAGCTCCCTCTACACTGTCCCATCAAACACTCCCAGGGCAGGTACAGCACGGGTTAGATACAGAGTAAAGCTCCCTCTACACTGTCCCATCAAACACTCCCAGGGCAGGTACAGCACAGGTTAGATACAGGTTAAAGCTCCCTCTACACTGTCCCATCAAACACTCCCAGGGCAGGTACAGCACGGGTTAGATACAGAGTAAAGCTCCCTCTACACTGTCCCATCAAACACTCCCAGGGCAGGTACAGCACAGGTTAGATACAGGTTAAAGCTCCCTCTACACTGTCCCATCAAACACTCCCAGGGCAGGTACAGCACGGGTTGGGTACAGAGTAAAGCTCCCTCTACACTGTCCCCAAAAAACACTCCCAGGGCAGGTACAGCACTGTTTAGATACAGAGTAAAGCTCCCTCTACACTGTCCCCATCAAACACTCCCAGGGCAGATACAGCACGGGGTTAGATACAGAGTAAAGCTCCCTCTACACTGTCCCATGAAACACTCCCAGGGCAGGTACAGCACGGGTTAGATACAGAGTAAAGCTCCCTCTACACTGTCCCCATCAAACACTCCCAGGGCAGGTACAGCACGGGTTAGATACAGAGTAAAGCTCCCTCTACACTGTCCCCATCAAACACTCCCAGGGCAGGTACAGCACGGGTTAGATACAGAGAAAAGCTCCCTCTACACTGTCCCCATCAAACACTCCCAGGGCAGTTACAGCACTGGTTAGATACAGAGTAAAGCTCCCTCTACACTGTCCCCATCAAACACTCCCAGGGCAGGTCCAGCACGGGGTTAGATACAGAGTAAAGCTCCCTCTACACTGTCCCATCAAACACTCCCAGGGCAGGTACAGCACGGGTTAGATACAGAGTAAAGCTCCCTCTACACTGTCCCCATCAAACACTCCCAGGGCAGGTCCAGCACGGGGTTAGATACAGAGTAAAGCTCCCTCTACACTGTCCCATCAAACACTCCCAGAGCAGGTACAGCACGGGTTAGATACAGAGTAAAGCTCCCTCTACACTGTCCCCATCAAACACTCCCAGGGCAGGTACAGCACGGGTTAGATACAGAGTAAAGCTCCCTCTACACTGTCCCATCAAACACTCCCAGGGCAGGTACAGCACGGGTTAGATACAGAGTAAAGCTCCCTCTACACTGTCCCCATCAAACACTCCCAGGGCAGGTGCAGCACGGGTTAGATACAGAGTAAAGCTCAATCTACACTGTCCCCATCAAACACTCCCAGGGCAGGTACAGCACGGGTTAGATACAGAGTAAAGCTCCCTCTAAACTGTCCCCATCAAACACTCCCAGGGCAGGTACAGCACGAGTTAGATACAGAGTAAAGCTCCCTCTACACTGTCTCATCAAACACTCCCAGGGCAGGTGCAGCACGGGGTTAGATACAGAGTAAAGCTCCCTCTACACTGTCCCAACAAACACTCCCAGGGCAGGTACAGCACGGGTTAGATACAGAGTAAAGCTCCCTCTACACTGTCCCCATCAAACACTCCCAGGGCAGTTACAGCACGGGTTAGATACAGAGTAAAGTTCCCTGTACACCGTCCCCATCAAACACTCCCAGGGCAGGTACAGCACGGGTTGGATACAGAGTAAAGCTCCCTCTACACTGTCCCACCAAACACTCCCAGGGCAGGTACAGCACGGGTTAGATACAGAGTAAAGCTCCCTCTACACTGTCCCATCAAATACTCCCAGGGCTGGTACAGCACGGGTTAGATACAGAGTAAAGCTCCGTCTACACTGTCCCATCAAACACTCCCAAGGCAGGTGCAGCACGGGTTGGGTACAGAGCAAAGCTCCCTCTACACTGTCCCCAAAAAACACTCCCAGGGCAGGTACAGCACTGGTTAGATACAGAGTAAAGCTCCCTCTACACTGTCCCATCAAACACTCCCAGGGCATGTACAGCACGGGTTAGATACAGAGTAAAGCTCCCTCTACACTGTCCCCATCAAACACTCCCAGGGCAGGTACAGAGTAAAGCTCCCTCTGCACAGTCCCATCAAACACTCCCAGGGCAGTTACAGCATGGGTTAGATACAGAGTAAAGCTCCCTCTACACCGTCCCCATCAAACACTCCCAGGGCAGGTACAGCACGGGTTAGATACAGAGTAAAGTTCCCTCTACACCGTCCCCATCAAACACTCCCAGGGCCGGTACAGCACGGGTTAAATACAGAGTAAAGCTCCCTCTACACTGTCCCATCAAACACTCCCAGGGCAGGTACAGCACGGGTTAGATACAGAGTAAAGCTCCCTCTACACTGTCCCATCAAACACTGCCAGGGCAGGTACAGCACGGGTTAGATACAGAGTAAAGCTCCCTCTACACTGTCCCATCAAACACTCCCAGGGCAGGTACAGCACAGGTTAGATACAGGTTAAAGCTCCCTCTACACTGTCCCATCAAACACTCCCAGGGCAGGTACAGCACGGGTTAAATACAGAGTAAAGCTCCCTCTACACTGTCCCATCAAACACTCCCAGGGCAGGTACAGCACGGGTTAGATACAGAGTAAAGCTCCCTCTACACTGTCCCATCAAACACTCCCAGGGCAGGTACAGCACGGGTTAGATACAGAGTAAAGCTCCCTCTACACTGTCCCATCAAACACTCCCAGGGCAGGTACAGCACAGGTTAGATACAGGTTAAAGCTCCCTCTACACTGTCCCATCAAACACTCCCAGGGCAGGTACAGCACGGGTTAGATACAGAGTAAAGCTCCCTCTACACTGTCCCATCAAACACTCCCAGGGCAGGTACAGCACAGGTTAGATACAGGTTAAAGCTCCCTCTACACTGTCCCATCAAACACTCCCAGGGCAGGTACAGCACGGGTTGGGTACAGAGTAAAGCTCCCTCTACACTGTCCCCAAAAAACACTCCCAGGGCAGGTACAGCACTGTTTAGATACAGAGTAAAGCTCCCTCTACACTGTCCCCATCAAACACTCCCAGGGCAGATACAGCACGGGGTTAGATACAGAGTAAAGCTCCCTCTACACTGTCCCATGAAACACTCCCAGGGCAGGTACAGCACGGGTTAGATACAGAGTAAAGCTCCCTCTACACTGTCCCCATCAAACACTCCCAGGGCAGGTACAGCACGGGTTAGATACAGAGTAAAGCTCCCTCTACACTGTCCCCATCAAACACTCCCAGGGCAGGTACAGCACGGGTTAGATACAGAGAAAAGCTCCCTCTACACTGTCCCCATCAAACACTCCCAGGGCAGGTACAGCACTGGTTAGATACAGAGTAAAGCTCCCTCTACACTGTCCCCATCAAACACTCCCAGGGCAGGTCCAGCACGGGGTTAGATACAGAGTAAAGCTCCCTCTACACTGTCCCATCAAACACTCCCAGGGCAGGTACAGCACGGGTTAGATACAGAGTAAAGCTCCCTCTACACTGTCCCCATCAAACACTCCCAGGGCAGGTACAGCACGGGTTAGATACAGAGTAAAGCTCCCTCTACACTGTCCCATCAAACACTCCCAGGGCAGGTACAGCACGGGTTAGATACAGAGTAAAGCTCCCTCTACACTGTCCCCATCAAACACTCCCAGGGCAGGTGCAGCACGGGTTAGATACAGAGTAAAGCTCAATCTACACTGTCCCCATCAAACACTCCCAGGGCAGGTACAGCACGGGTTAGATACAGAGTAAAGCTCCCTCTAAACTGTCCCCATCAAACACTCCCAGGGCAGGTACAGCACGAGTTAGATACAGAGTAAAGCTCCCTCTACACTGTCTCATCAAACACTCCCAGGGCAGGTGCAGCACGGGGTTAGATACAGAGTAAAGCTCCCTCTACACTGTCCCAACAAACACTCCCAGGGCAGGTACAGCACGGGTTAGATGCAGAGTAAAGCTCCCTCTACACTGTCCCATCAAACACTCCCAGGGCAGGTACAGCACGGGTTAGATACAGAGTAAAGCGCCCTCTACACTGTCCCCATCAAACACTCCCAGGGCAGGTACAGCACGGGTTAGATACAGAGTAAAGCTCCCTCTACAGTGTCCCCATCAAACACTCCCAGGGCAGTTACAGCACGGGGTTAGATACAGAGTAAAGTTCCCTGTACACCGTCCCCATCAAACACTCCCAGGGCAGGTACAGCACGGGTTGGATACAGAGTAAAGCTCCCTCTACACTGTCCCACCAAACACTCCCAGGGCAGGTACAGCACGGGTTAGATACAGAGTAAAGCTCCCTCTACACTGTCCCATCAAATACTCCCAGGGCAGGTACAGCACGGGTTAGATACAGAGTAAAGCTCCGTCTACACTGTCCCATCAAACACTCCCAAGGCAGGTGCAGCACGGGTTGGGTACAGAGCAAAGCTCCCTCTACACTGTCCCCAAAAAACACTCCCAGGGCAGGTACAGCACTGGTTAGATACAGAGTAAAGCTCCCTCTACACTGTCCCCATCAAACACTCCCTGGGCAGGTACAGCACGGGGTTAGATACAGAGTAAAGCTCCCTCTACACTGTCCCATGAAACACTCCCAGGGCAGGTACAGCACGGGTTAGATACAGAGTAAAGCTCCCTCTACACTGTCCCCATCAAACACTCCCAGGGCAGGTACAGCACGGGTTAGATACAGACTACAGCTCCCTCTACACTGTCCCATCAAACACTCCCAGGGCAGGTACAGCACGGGTTAGATACAGAGTAAAGCTCCCTCTACACTGTCCCCATCAAACACTCCCAGGGCAGGTACAGCACGGGTTAGATACAGAGTAAAGCTCCCTCTACACTGTCCCCATCAAACACTCCCAGGGCAGGTACAGCACGGGGTTAGATACAGAGTAAAGCTCCCTCTACACTGTCCCATCAAACACTCCCAGGGCAGGTACAGCACGGGTTAGATACAGAGTAAAGCTCCCTCTACACTGTCCCCATCAAACACTCCCAGGGCAGGTACAGCACGGGTTAGATACAGAGTAAAGCTCCCTCTACACTGTCTCATCAAACACTCCCAAGGCAGGTACAGCACGGGTTAGATACAGAGTAAAGCTCCCTCGACACTGTCCCATCAAACACTCCCAGGGCATGTACAGCACGGGTTAGATACAGAGTAAAGCTCCCTCTACACTGTCCCCATCAAACACTCCCAGGGCAGGTACAGAACGGGTTAGATACAGAGTAAAGCTCCCTCTACACCGTCCCATCAAACACTCCCAGGGCAGTTACAGCACGGGTTAGATACAGAGTAAAGCTCCCTCTACACTGTCTCATCAAACACTCCCAGGGCAGGTACAGCACGGGTTAGATACAGAGTAAAGCTCCCTCTACACTGTCCCATTAAACACTCCCAGGGCATGTACAGCACGGGTTAGATACAGAGTAAAGCTCCCTCTACACTGTCCCCATCAAACACTCCCAGGGCAGGTACAGAACGGGTTAGATACAGAGTAAAGCTCCCTCTACACCGTCCCATCAAACACTCCCAGGGCAGTTACAGCACGGGTTAGATACAGAGTAAAGTTCCCTGCACACCGTCCCCATCAAACACTCCCAGTGCAGGTACAGCACGGGTTAGATACAGAGTAAAGTTCCCTCTACACCGTCCCCATCAAACACTCCCAGGGCCGGTACAGCACGGGTTAAATACAGAGTAAAGCTCCCTCTACACTGTCCCATCAAACACTCCCAGGGCAGGTACAGCACGGGTTAGATACAGAGTAAAGCTCCCTCTACACTATCCCATCAAACACTCCCAGGGCAGGTACAGCACGGGTTAGATACAGAGTAAAGCTCCCTCTACACTGTCCCATCAAAGACTCCCAGGGCAGGTACAGCACGGGTTAGATACAGAGTAAAGCTCCCTCTACACTGTCCCATCAAACACTCCCAGGGCAGGTAGAGCACAGGTTAGATACAGGTTAAAGCTCCCTCTACACTGTCCCATCAAACACTCCCAGGGCAGGTACAGCACGGGTTGGGTACAGAGTAAAGCTCCCTCTACACTGTCCCCAAAAAACACTCCCAGGGCAGGTACAGCACTGGTTAGATACAGAGTAAAGCTCCCTCTACACTGTCCCCATCAAACACTCCCAGGGCAGATACAGCACGGGGTTAGATACAGAGTAAAGCTCCCTCTACACTGTCCCATGAAACACTCCCAGGGCAGGTACAGCACGGGTTAGATACAGAGTATAGCTCCCTCTACACTGTCCCATCAAACACTCCCAGGGCAGATACAGCACGGGGTTAGATACAGAGTAAAGCTCCCTCTACACTGTCCCCATCAAACACTCCCAGGGCAGGTACAGCACGGGTTAGATACAGAGTAAAGCTCCATCTACACTGTCCCATCAAACACTCCCAGGGCAGGTACAGCACGGGTTAGATACAGAGTAAAGCTCCCTTTACACTGTCCGCATCAAACACTCCCAGGGCAGGTACAGCACGGGTTAGATACAGAGTAAAGCTCCCTCTACACTGTCCCCATCAAACACTCCCAGGGCAGGTACAGCACGGGTTAGATACAGAGTAAAGCTCCCACTACACTGTCCCCATCAAACACTCCCAGGGCAGGTACAGCACGGGTTAGATACAGAGTAAAGCTCCCTCTACACTGACCCATCAAACACTCCCAGGGCAGGTACAGCACGGGGTTAGATACAGAGTAAAGCTCCCTCTACACTGTCCCCATCAAGCATTCCCAGGGCAGGTACAGCGCGGGTTAGATACTGAGTAAAGCTCCCTCTACACTGTCCCCATCAAACACTCCCAGGGCAGGTACAGCACGGGTTAGATACAGAGTAAAGCTCCCTCTACAATGTCCCCATCAAATACTCCCAGGGCAGGTACAGCATGGGGTTAGATACAGAGTAAAGCTCCCTCTCCACTGTCCCATCAAACACTCCCAGGGCAGGTACAGCACGGGTTAGATACAGAGTAAAGCTCCCTCTACACTGTCCTATCAAACACTCCCAGGGCAGGTACAGCACGGGTTAGATACAGAGTAAAGCTCCCTCTACACTGCCCCATCAAACACTCCCAGGACAGGTACAGCACGGGTTAGATACAGAGTAAAGCTCTCTCTACACTGTCCCATCAAACACTCCCAGGGCAGGTACAGCACGGGTTAGATACAGAGTAAAGCTCCCTCTACACTGTCCCATCAAACACTCCCAGGGCAGGTACAGCACGGATTAGATACAGAGTAAAGCTGCCTCTATACTGTCCCCATGAAACACTCCCAGGGCATGTTCAGCACTGGTTAGATATAGAGAAAAGCTCCCTCGACACTGTCCCATCAAGCACTCCCAGGGCAGGCACAGCACGGGTTAGATACAGAGTAAAGCTCCCACTACACTGTCCCCATCAAACACTCCCAGGGCAGGTACAGCACGGGTTAGATACAGAGTAAAGCTCCCTCTACACTGTCCCATCAAACACTCCCAGGGCAGGTACAGCACAGGTTAGATACAGGTTAAAGCTCCCTCTACACTGTCCCATCAAACACTCCCAGGGCAGGTACAGCACGGGTTGGGTACAGAGTAAAGCTCCCTCTACACTGTCCCCAAAAAACACTCCCAGGGCAGGTACAGCACTGTTTAGATACAGAGTAAAGCTCCCTCTACACTGTCCCCATCAAACACTCCCAGGGCAGATACAGCACGGGGTTAGATACAGAGTAAAGCTCCCTCTACACTGTCCCATGAAACACTCCCAGGGCAGGTACAGCACGGGTTAGATACAGAGTAAAGCTCCCTCTACACTGTCCCCATCAAACACTCCCAGGGCAGGTACAGCACGGGTTAGATACAGAGTAAAGCTCCCTCTACACTGTCCCCATCAAACACTCCCAGGGCAGGTACAGCACGGGTTAGATACAGAGAAAAGCTCCCTCTACACTGTCCCCATCAAACACTCCCAGGGCAGGTACAGCACTGGTTAGATACAGAGTAAAGCTCCCTCTACACTGTCCCCATCAAACACTCC
This sequence comes from Somniosus microcephalus, assembly GCF_052327205.1. Lineage (NCBI taxonomy): Eukaryota > Metazoa > Chordata > Chondrichthyes > Squaliformes > Somniosidae > Somniosus > Somniosus microcephalus. The sequence goes on along the minus strand of NW_028225179.1, from coordinate 38,734,432 downwards.
CAGGGCAGGTCCAGCACGGGGTTAGATACAGAGTAAAGCTCCCTCTACACTGTCCCATCAAACACTCCCAGGGCAGGTACAGCACGGGTTAGATACAGAGTAAAGCTCCCTCTACACTGTCCCCATCAAACACTCCCAGGGCAGGTACAGCACGGGTTAGATACAGAGTAAAGCTCCCTCTACACTGTCCCATCAAACACTCCCAGGGCAGGTACAGCACGGGTTAGATACAGAGTAAAGCTCCCTCTACACTGTCCCCATCAAACACTCCCAGGGCAGGTGCAGCACGGGTTAGATACAGAGTAAAGCTCAATCTACACTGTCCCCATCAAACACTCCCAGGGCAGGTACAGCACGGGTTAGATACAGAGTAAAGCTCCCTCTAAACTGTCCCCATCAAACACTCCCAGGGCAGGTACAGCACGAGTTAGATACAGAGTAAAGCTCCCTCTACACTGTCTCATCAAACACTCCCAGGGCAGGTGCAGCACGGGGTTAGATACAGAGTAAAGCTCCCTCTACACTGTCCCAACAAACACTCCCAGGGCAGGTACAGCACGGGTTAGATGCAGAGTAAAGCTCCCTCTACACTGTCCCATCAAACACTCCCAGGGCAGGTACAGCACGGGTTAGATACAGAGTAAAGCGCCCTCTACACTGTCCCCATCAAACACTCCCAGGGCAGGTACAGCACGGGTTAGATACAGAGTAAAGCTCCCTCTACAGTGTCCCCATCAAACACTCCCAGGGCAGTTACAGCACGGGGTTAGATACAGAGTAAAGTTCCCTGTACACCGTCCCCATCAAACACTCCCAGGGCAGGTACAGCACGGGTTGGATACAGAGTAAAGCTCCCTCTACACTGTCCCACCAAACACTCCCAGGGCAGGTACAGCACGGGTTAGATACAGAGTAAAGCTCCCTCTACACTGTCCCATCAAATACTCCCAGGGCAGGTACAGCACGGGTTAGATACAGAGTAAAGCTCCGTCTACACTGTCCCATCAAACACTCCCAAGGCAGGTGCAGCACGGGTTGGGTACAGAGCAAAGCTCCCTCTACACTGTCCCCAAAAAACACTCCCAGGGCAGGTACAGCACTGGTTAGATACAGAGTAAAGCTCCCTCTACACTGTCCCCATCAAACACTCCCTGGGCAGGTACAGCACGGGGTTAGATACAGAGTAAAGCTCCCTCTACACTGTCCCATGAAACACTCCCAGGGCAGGTACAGCACGGGTTAGATACAGAGTAAAGCTCCCTCTACACTGTCCCCATCAAACACTCCCAGGGCAGGTACAGCACGGGTTAGATACAGACTACAGCTCCCTCTACACTGTCCCATCAAACACTCCCAGGGGAGGTACAGCACGGGTTAGATACAGAGTAAAGCTCCCTCTACACTGTCCCCATCAAACACTCCCAGGGCAGGTACAGCACGGGTTAGATACAGAGTAAAGCTCCCTCTACACTGTCCCCATCAAACACTCCCAGGGCAGGTACAGCACGGGGTTAGATACAGAGTAAAGCTCCCTCTACACTGTCCCATCAAACACTCCCAGGGCAGGTACAGCACGGGTTAGATACAGAGTAAAGCTCCCTCTACACTGTCCCCATCAAACACTCCCAGGGCAGGTACAGCACGGGTTAGATACAGAGTAAAGCTCCCTCTACACTGTCTCATCAAACACTCCCAAGGCAGGTACAGCACGGGTTAGATACAGAGTAAAGCTCCCTCGACACTGTCCCATCAAACACTCCCAGGGCATGTACAGCACGGGTTAGATACAGAGTAAAGCTCCCTCTACACTGTCCCCATCAAACACTCCCAGGGCAGGTACAGAACGGGTTAGATACAGAGTAAAGCTCCCTCTACACCGTCCCATCAAACACTCCCAGGGCAGTTACAGCACGGGTTAGATACAGAGTAAAGCTCCCTCTACACTGTCTCATCAAACACTCCCAGGGCAGGTACAGCACGGGTTAGATACAGAGTAAAGCTCCCTCTACACTGTCCCATTAAACACTCCCAGGGCATGTACAGCACGGGTTAGATACAGAGTAAAGCTCCCTCTACACTGTCCCCATCAAACACTCCCAGGGCAGGTACAGAACGGGTTAGATACAGAGTAAAGCTCCCTCTACACCGTCCCATCAAACACTCCCAGGGCAGTTACAGCACGGGTTAGATACAGAGTAAAGTTCCCTGCACACCGTCCCCATCAAACACTCCCAGTGCAGGTACAGCACGGGTTAGATACAGAGTAAAGTTCCCTCTACACCGTCCCCATCAAACACTCCCAGGGCCGGTACAGCACGGGTTAAATACAGAGTAAAGCTCCCTCTACACTGTCCCATCAAACACTCCCAGGGCAGGTACAGCACGGGTTAGATACAGAGTAAAGCTCCCTCTACACTATCCCATCAAACACTCCCAGGGCAGGTACAGCACGGGTTAGATACAGAGTAAAGCTCCCTCTACACTGTCCCATCAAAGACTCCCAGGGCAGGTACAGCACGGGTTAGATACAGAGTAAAGCTCCCTCTACACTGTCCCATCAAACACTCCCAGGGCAGGTAGAGCACAGGTTAGATACAGGTTAAAGCTCCCTCTACACTGTCCCATCAAACACTCCCAGGGCAGGTACAGCACGGGTTGGGTACAGAGTAAAGCTCCCTCTACACTGTCCCCAAAAAACACTCCCAGGGCAGGTACAGCACTGGTTAGATACAGAGTAAAGCTCCCTCTACACTGTCCCCATCAAACACTTCCAGGGCAGATACAGCACGGGGTTAGATACAGAGTAAAGCTCCCTCTACACTGTCCCATGAAACACTCCCAGGGCAGGTACAGCACGGGTTAGATACAGAGTATAGCTCCCTCTACACTGTCCCATCAAACACTCCCAGGGCAGATACAGCACGGGGTTAGATACAGAGTAAAGCTCCCTCTACACTGTCCCCATCAAACACTCCCAGGGCAGGTACAGCACGGGTTAGATACAGAGTAAAGCTCCCTCTACACTGTCCCATCAAACACTCCCAGGGCAGGTACAGCACGGGTTAGATACAGAGTAAAGCTCCCTTTACACTGTCCGCATCAAACACTCCCAGGGCAGGTACAGCACGGGTTAGATACAGAGTAAAGCTCCCTCTACACTGTCCCCATCAAACACTCCCAGGGCAGGTACAGCACGGGTTAGATACAGAGTAAAGCTCCCACTACACTGTCCCCATCAAACACTCCCAGGGCAGGTACAGCACGGGTTAGATACAGAGTAAAGCTCCCTCTACACTGACCCATCAAACACTCCCAGGGCAGGTACAGCACGGGGTTAGATACAGAGTAAAGCTCCCTCTACACTGTCCCCATCAAGCATTCCCAGGGCAGGTACAGCGCGGGTTAGATACTGAGTAAAGCTCCCTCTACACTGTCCCCATCAAACACTCCCAGGGCAGGTACAGCACGGGTTAGATACAGAGTAAAGCTCCCTCTACAATGTCCCCATCAAATACTCCCAGGGCAGGTACAGCATGGGGTTAGATACAGAGTAAAGCTCCCTCTCCACTGTCCCATCAAACACTCCCAGGGCAGGTACAGCACGGGTTAGATACAGAGTAAAGCTCCCTCTACACTGTCCTATCAAACACTCCCAGGGCAGGTACAGCACGGGTTAGATACAGAGTAAAGCTCCCTCTACACTGCCCCATCAAACACTCCCAGGACAGGTACAGCACGGGTTAGATACAGAGTAAAGCTCTCTCTACACTGTCCCATCAAACACTCCCAGGGCAGGTACAGCACGGGTTAGATACAGAGTAAAGCTCCCTCTACACTGTCCCATCAAACACTCCCAGGGCAGGTACAGCACGGATTAGATACAGAGTAAAGCTGCCTCTATACTGTCCCCATGAAACACTCCCAGGGCATGTTCAGCACTGGTTAGATATAGAGAAAAGCTCCCTCGACACTGTCCCATCAAGCACTCCCAGGGCAGGCACAGCACGGGTTAGATACAGAGTAAAGCTCCCACTACACTGTCCCCATCAAACACTCCCAGGGCAGCTACATCACGGGTTAGATTTAGAGTAAAGCTCCCTCTACACTGTCCCATCAAACACTCCCAGGGCAGGTACAGCACGGGTTAGATACAGAGTAAAGCTGCCTCTATACTGTCCCCATCAAACACTCCTAGGGCAGGTACAGCACGGGTTAGATAGAGAGTAAAGCTCCCTCTACACTGTCCCCATCAAACACTCCTAGGGCAGGTACAGCACGGGTTAGATACAGAGTAAAGCTCCCTCAACACTGTCCCCATCAAACACTCCCAGGGCAGGTACAGCACGGGTTAGATACAGACTAAAGCTCCCTCTACACTGTGCCATCAAACACTCCCAGGGCAGGTACAGCACGGGTTAGATACAGAGTAAAGCTCCCTCTACACTGTCCCCATCAAACACTCCCAGGGCAGGTACAGCACGGGTTAGATACAGAGTAAAGCTCCCTCTACACTGTCTCATCAAACACTCCCAGGGCAGGTGCAGCACGGGGTTAGATACAGAGTAAAGCTCCCTCTGCACTGTCCCAACAAACACTCCCAGGGCAGGTACAGCACGGGTTAGATACAGAGTAAAGCTCCCTCTACACTGTCCCATCAAACACTCCCAGGGCTTGTACAGCACGGGTTAGATACAGAGTAAAGCTCCCTCTACACTGTCCCCATCAAACACTCCCAGGGCAGGTACAGAACGGGTTAGATACAGAGTAAAGCTCCCTCTACACCGTCCCATCAAACACTCCCAAGGCAGTTACAGCACGGGTTAGATACAGAGTAAAGTTCCCTGTACACCGTCCCCATCAAACACTCCCAGGGCAGGTACAGCACGCGTTAGATACAGAGTAAAGTTCCCTCTACACCGTCCCCATCAAACACTCCCAGGGCCGGTACAGCACGGGTTAAATACAGAGTAAAGCTCCCTCTACACTGTCCCATCAAACACTCCCAGGGCAGGTACAGCACGGGTTAGATACAGAGTAAAGCTCCCTCTACAGTGTCCTATCAAACACTCCCAGGGCAGGTACAGCACGGGTTAGATACAGAGTAAAGCTCCCTCTACACTGCCCCATCAAACACTCCCAGGACAGGTACAGCACGGGTTAGATACAGAGTAAAGCTCTCTCTACACTGTCCCATCAAACACTCCCAGGGCAGGTACAGCACGGGTTAGATACAGAGTAAAGCTCCCTCTACACTGTCCCATCAAACACTCCCAGGGCAGGTACAGCACGGATTAGATACAGAGTAAAGCTGCCTCTATACTGTCCCCATGAAACACTCCCAGGGCATGTTCAGCACTGGTTAGATATAGAGAAAAGCTCCCTCGACACTGTCCCATCAAGCACTCCCAGGGCAGGCACAGCACGGGTTAGATACAGAGTAAAGCTCCCACTACACTGTCCCCATCAAACACTCCCAGGGCAGCTACATCACGGGTTAGATTTAGAGTAAAGCTCCCTCTACACTGTCCCATCAAACACTCCCAGGGCAGGTACAGCACGGGTTAGATACAGAGTAAAGCTGCCTCTATACTGTCCCCATCAAACACTCCTAGGGCAGGTACAGCACGGGTTAGATAGAGAGTAAAGCTCCCTCTACACTGTCGCCATCAAACACTCCTAGGGCAGGTACAGCACGGGTTAGATACAGAGTAAAGCTCCCTCGACACTGTCCCCATCAAACACTCCCAGGGCAGGTACAGAACGGGTTAGATACAGAGTAAAGCTCCCTCTACACCATCCCATCAAACACTCCCAGGGCAGTTACAGCACGGGTTAGATACAGAGTAAAGTTCCCTGTACACCGTCCCCATCAAACACTCCCAGGGCAGGTAAAACACGGGTTAGATACAGAGTAAAGTTCCCTCTACACCGTCCCCATCAAACACTCCCAGGGCCGGTACAGCACGGGTTAAATACAGAGTAAAGCTCCCTCTACACTGTCCCATCAAACACTCCCAGGGCAGGTACAGCACGGGTTAGATACAGAGTAAAGCTCCCTCTACACTGTCCCATCAAACACTCCCAGGGCAGGTACAGCACGGGTTAGATACAGAGTAAAGCTCCCTCTACACTGTCCCATCAAACACTCCCAGGGCAGGTACAGCACAGGTTAGATACAGGTTAAAGCTCCCTCTACACTGTCCCATCAAACACTCCCAGGGCAGGTACAGCACGGGTTAGATACAGAGTAAAGCTCCCTCTACACTGTCCCATCAAACACTCCCAGGGCAGGTACGGCACAGGTTAGATACAGGTTAAAGCTCCCTCTACACTGTCCCATCAAACACTCCCAGGGCAGGTACAGCACGGGTTGGGTACAGAGTAAAGCTCCCTCTACACTGTCCCCAAAAAACACTCCCAGGGCAGGTACAGCACTGGTTAGATACAGAGTAAAGCTCCCTCTACACTGTCCCATCAAACACTCCCAGGGCAGTTACAGTACGGTTTGGATACAGAGTAAAGCTCCCTCTACACTGCCCCATCAAACACTCCCAGGGCAGGTACAGCATGGGTTAGATACAGAGTAAAGCTCCCTCTACACTGTCCCCATCAAACACTCCCAGGGCAGATACAGCACGGGGTTAGATACAGAGTAAAGCTCCCTCTACACTGTCCCATGAAACACTCCCAGGGCAGGTACAGCACGGGTTAGATACAGAGTAAAGCTCCCTCTACACTGTCCCCATCAAACACTCCCAGGGCAGGTACAGCACGGGTTAGATACAGAGTAAAGCTCCCTCTACACTGTCCCATCAAACACTCCCAGGGCAGGTACAGCACGGGTTAGATACAGAGTAAAGCTCCCTCTACAGCATCCCATCAAACACTCCCAGGGCAGGTACAGCACGGGTTAGATACAGAGTAAAGCTCCCTCTACACTGTCCCCATCAAACACTCCCAGGGCAGGTACAGCACGGGTTAGATACAGAGTAAAGCTCCCTCTACACTGTCCCCATCAAACACTCCCAGGGCAGGTACAGCACTGGTTAGATACAGAGTAAAACTCCCTCTACACTGTCCCCATCAAACACTCCCAGGGCAGGTACAGCACGGGGTTAGATACAGAGTAAAGCTCCCTCTACACTGTCCCATCAAACACTCCCAGGGCAGGTACAGCACGGTTTAGATACAGAGTAAAGCTCCCTCTACACTGTCCCCATCAAGCACTCCCAGGGCAGGTACAGCACGGGTTAGATACAGAGTAAAGCTCCCTCTACACTGTCCCATCAAACACTCCCAGGGCAGGTACAGCACGGGTTAGATACAGAGTAAAGCTCCCTCTACACTGTCCCCATCAAACACTCCCAGGGCAGGTGCAGCACGGGTTAGATACAGAGTAAAGCTCAATCTACACTGTCCCCATCAAACACTCCCAGGGCAGGTACAGCACGGGTTAGATACAGAGTAAAGCTCCCTCTAAACTGTCCCCATCAAACACTCCCAGGGCAGGTACAGCACGAGTTAGATACAGAGTAAAGCTCCCTCTACACTGTCTCATCAAACACTCCCAGGGCAGGTGCAGCACGGGGTTAGATACAGAGTAAAGCTCCCTCAACACTGTCCCATCAAACACTCCCAGGGCAGGTACAGCACGGGTTAGATACAGAGTAAAGCTCCCTCTACACTGTCCCCATCAAACACTCCCAGGGCAGGTACAGAACGGGTTAGATACAGAGTAAAGCTCCCTCTACAGCATCCCATCAAACACTCCCAGGGCAGTTACAGCACGGGTTAGATACAGAGTAAAGTTCCCTGTACACCGTCCCCATCAAACACTCCCAGGGCAGGTACAGCACGGGTAGGATACAGAGTAAAGCTCCCTCTACACTGTCCCATCAAACACTCCCAGGGCCGGTACAGCACGGGTTAAATACAGAGTAAAGCTCCCTCTACACTGTCCCACCAAACACTCCCAGGGCAGGTACAGCACGGGTTAGATACAGAGTAAAGCTCCCTCTACACTGTCCCATCAAACACTCCCAGGGCAGGTACAGCACGGGTTAGATACAGAGTAAAGCTCCCTCTACACTGTCCCATCAAACACTCCCAGGGCAGGTACAGCACGGGTTAGATACAGAGTAAAGCTCCGTCTACACTGTCCCATCAAACACTCCCAAGGCAGGTACAGCACGGGTTGGGTCCAGAGCAAAGCTCCCTCTACACTGTCCCCAAAAAACACTCCCAGGGCAGGTACAGCACTGGTTAGATACAGAGTAAAGCTCCCTCTACACTGTCCCCATCAAACACTCCCAGGGCAGGTACAGCACGGGGTTAGATACAGAGTAAAGCTCCCTCTGCACTGTCCCATGAAACACTCCCAGGGCAGGTACAGCACGGGTTAGATACAGAGTAAAGCTCCCTCTACACTGTCCCCATCAAACACTCCCAGGGCAGGTACAGCACGGGTTAGATACAGACTACAGCTCCCTCTACACTGTCCCATCAAACACTCCCAGGGCAGGTACAGCACGGGTTAGATACAGAGTAAAGCTCCCTCTACACTGTCCCCATCAAACACTCCCAGGGCATGTACAGCACGGGTTAGATACAGAGTAAAGCTCCCTCTACACTATCCCCATCAAACACTCCCAGGGCAGGTACAGCACGGGGTTAGATACAGAGTAAAGCTCTCTCTACACTGTCCCATCAAACACTCCCAGGGCAGGTACAGCACGGGTTAGATACAGAGTAAAGCTCCCTCTACACTGTCCCCATCAAACACTCCCATGGCAGGTACAGCACGGGTTAGATACAGAGTAAAGCTCCCTCAACACTGTCTCATCAAACACTCCCAGGGCAGGTACAGCACGGGTTAGATACAGAGTAAAGCTCCCTCTACACTGTCCCATCAAACACTCCCAGGGCATGTACAGCACGGGTTAGATACAGAGTAAAGCTCCCTCTACACTGTCCCCATCAAACACTCCCAGGGCAGGTACAGCACGGGTTAGATTCAGAGTAAAGCTCCCTCTACACTGTCTCATCAAACACTCCCTTGGCAGGTGCAGCACGGGGTTAGATACAGAGTAAAGCTCCCTCTACACTGTCCCAACAAACACTCCCAGGGCAGGTACAGCACGGGTTAGATACAGAGTAAAGCTCCCTCTACACTGTCCCATCAAACACTCCCAGGGCTGGTACAGCACGGGTTAGATACAGAGTAAAGCTCCCTCTACACTGTCCCCATCAAACACTCCCAGGGCAGGTACAGCACGGGTTAGATACAGAGTAAAGCTCCCTCTACACTGTCCCCATCAAACACTCCCAGGGCAAGTACAGCACGGGTGAGATACAGAGTAAAGCTCCCTCTGCACTGTCTCATCAAACACTCCCAGGGCAGGTGCAGCACGGGGTTAGATACAGAGTAAAGCTCCCTCTACACTGTCCCAACAAACACTCCCAGGGCAGGTACAGCACGGGTTAGATACAGAGTAAAGCTCCCTCTACACTGTCCCATCAAACACTCCCAGGGCATGTACAGCACGGGTTAGATACAGAGTAAAGCTCCCTCTACACTGTCCCCATCAAACACTCCCAGGGCAGGTACAGAACGGGTTAGATACAGAGTAAAGCTCCCTCTGCACAGTCCCATCAAACACTCCCAGGGCAGTTACAGCACGGGTTAGATACAGAGTAAAGTTCCCTGTACACCGTCCCCATCAAACACTCCCAGGGCAGGTACAGCACGGGTTAGATACAGAGTAAAGTTCCCTCTACACCGTCCCCATCAAACACTCCCAGGGCCGGTACAGCACGGGTTAAATACAGAGTAAAGCTCCCTCTACACTGTCCCATCAAACACTCCCAGGGCAGGTACAGCACGGGTTAGATACAGAGTAAAGCTCCCTCTACACTGTCCCATCAAACACTCCCAGGGCAGGTACAGCACAGGTTAGATACAGGTTAAAGCTCCCTCTACACTGTCCCATCAAACACTCCCAGGGCAGGTACAGCACGGGTTAAATACAGAGTAAAGCTCCCTCTACACTGTCCCATCAAACACTCCCAGGGCAGGTACAGCACGGGTTAGATACAGAGTAAAGCTCCCTCTACACTGTCCCATCAAACACTCCCAGGGCAGGTACAGCACGGGTTAGATACAGAGTAAAGCTCCCTCTACACTGTCCCATCAAACACTCCCAGGGCAGGTACAGCACAGGTTAGATACAGGTTAAAGCTCCCTCTACACTGTCCCATCAAACACTCCCAGGGCAGGTACAGCACGGGTTAGATACAGAGTAAAGCTCCCTCTACACTGTCCCATCAAACACTCCCAGGGCAGGTACAGCACAGGTTAGATACAGGTTAAAGCTCCCTCTACACTGTCCCATCAAACACTCCCAGGGCAGGTACAGCACGGGTTGGGTACAGAGTAAAGCTCCCTTTACACTGTCCCCAAAAAACACTCCCAGGGCAGGTACAGCACTGTTTAGATACAGAGTAAAGCTCCCTCTACACTGTCCCCATCAAACACTCCCAGGGCAGATACAGCACGGGGTTAGATACAGAGTAAAGCTCCCTCTACACTGTCCCATGAAACACTCCCAGGGCAGGTACAGCACGGGTTAGATACAGAGTAAAGCTCCCTCTACACTGTCCCCATCAAACACTCCCAGGGCAGGTACAGCACGGGTTAGATACAGAGTAAAGCTCCCTCTACACTGTCCCCATCAAACACTCCCAGGGCAGGTACAGCACGGGTTAGATACAGAGTAAAGCTCCCTCTACACTGTCCCCATCAAACACTCCCAGGGCAGGTACAGCACTGGTTAGATACAGAGTAAAGCTCCCTCTACACTGTCCCCATCAAACACTCCCAGGGCAGGTCCAGCACGGGGTTAGATACAGAGTAAAGCTCCCTCTACACTGTCCCATCAAACACTCCCAGGGCAGGTACAGCACGGGTTAGATACAGAGTAAAGCTCCCTCTACACTGTCCCCATCAAACACTCCCAGGGCAGGTACAGCACGGGTTAGATACAGAGTAAAGCTCCCTCTACACTGTCCCATCAAACACTCCCAGGGCAGGTACAGCACGGGTTAGATACAGAGTAAAGCTCCCTCTACACTGTCCCCATCAAACACTCCCAGGGCAGGTGCAGCACGGGTTAGATACAGAGTAAAGCTCAATCTACACTGTCCCCATCAAACACTCCCAGGGCAGGTACAGCACGGGTTAGATACAGAGTAAAGCTCCCTCTAAACTGTCCCCATCAAACACTCCCAGGGCAGGTACAGCACGAGTTAGATACAGAGTAAAGCTCCCTCTACACTGTCTCATCAAACACTCCCAGGGCAGGTGCAGCACGGGGTTAGATACAGAGTAAAGCTCCCTCTACACTGTCCCATCAAACACTCCCAGGGCAGGTACAGCACGAGTTAGATACAGAGTAAAGCTCCCTCTACACTGTCTCATCAAACACTCCCAGGGCAGGTGCAGCACGGGGTTAGATACAGAGTAATGCTCCCTCTACACTGTCCCATCAAACACTCCCAGGGCAGGTACAGCACGGGTTAGATACAGAGTAAAGCTCCCTCTACACTGTCCCCATCAAACACTCCCAGGGCAGGTACAGAACGGGTTAGATACAGAGTAAAGCTCCGTCTACACTGTCCCATCAAACACTCCCAGGGCAGGTACAGAACGGGTTAGATACTGAGTAAAGCTCCCTCTACACTGTCCCCATCAAACACTCCCAGGGCAGTTACAGCACGGGTTAGATACAGAGTAAAGCTCCCTCTACACTGTCCCCATCAAACACTCCCAGGGCAGTTACAGCACGGGTTAGATACTGAGTAAAGCTCCCTCTACACTGTCCCCATCAAACACTCCCAGGGCAGTTACAGCACGGGTTAGATACTGAGTAAAGCTCCCTCTACACTGTCCCCATCAAACACTCCCAGGGCAGTTACAGCACGGGTTAGATACAGAGTAAAGTTCCCTGTACACCGTCCCCATCAAACACTCCCAGGGCAGGTACAGCACGGGTTGGATACAGAGTAAAGCTCCCTCTACACTGTCCCACCAAACACTCCCAGGGCAGGTACAGCACGGGTTAGATACAGAGTAAAGCTCCCTCTACACTGTCCCATCAAATACTCCCAGGGCAGGTACAGCACGGGTTAGATACAGAGTAAAGCTCCGTCTACACTGTCCCATCAAACACTCCCAAGGCAGGTGCAGCACGGGTTGGGTACAGAGCAAAGCTCCCTCTACACTGTCCCCAAAAAACACTCCCAGGGCAGGTACAGCACGGGGTTAGATACAGAGTAAAGCTCCCTCTACACTGTCCCCATCAAACACTCCCAGGGCAGGTACAGCACGGGTTAGATACAGACTACAGCTCCCTCTACACTGTCCCATCAAACACTCCCAGGGCAGGTACAGCACGGGTTAGATACAGAGTAAAGCTCCCTCTACACTGTCCCCATCAAACACTCCCAGGGCAGGTACAGCACGGGTTAGATACAGAGTAAAGCTCCCTCTACACTGTCCCCATCAAACACTCCCAGGGCAGGTACAGCACGGGGTTAGATACAGAGTAAAGCTCCCTCTACACTGTCCCATCAAACACTCCCAGGGCAGGTACAGCACGGGTTAGATACAGAGTAAAGCTCCCTCTACACTGTCCCCATCAAACACTCCCAGGGCAGGTACAGCACGGGTTAGATACAGAGTAAAGCTCCCTCTACACTGTCTCATCAAACACTCCCAAGGCAGGTACAGCACGGGTTAGATACAGAGTAAAGCTCCCTCGACACTGTCCCATCAAACACTCCCAGGGCATGTACAGCACGGGTTAGATACAGAGTAAAGCTCCCTCTACACTGTCCCCATCAAACAGTCCCAGGGCAGGTACAGAACGGGTTAGATACAGAGTAAAGCTCCCTCTACACCGTCCCATCAAACACTCCCAGGGCAGTTACAGCACGGGTTAGATACAGAGTAAAGCTCCCTCTACACTGTCTCATCAAACACTCCCAGGGCAGGTACAGCACGGGTTAGATACAGAGTAAAGCTCCCTCTACACTGTCCCATCAAACACTCCCAGGGCAGGTACAGAACGGGTTAGATACAGAGTAAAGCTCCCTCTACACCGTCCCATCAAACACTCCCAGGGCAGTTACAGCACGGGTTAGATACAGAGTAAAGTTCCCTGCACACCGTCCGCATCAAACACTCCCAGTGCACGTACAGCACGGGTTAGATACAGAGTAAAGTTCCCTCTACACCGTCCCCATCAAACACTCCCAGGGCCGGTACAGCACGGGTTAAATACAGAGTAAAGCTCCCTCTACACTGTCCCATCAAACACTCCCAGGGCAGGTACAGCACGGGTTAGATACAGAATAAAGCTCCCTCTACACTATCCCATCAAACACTCCCAGGGCAGGTACAGCACGGGTTAGATACAGAGTAAAGCTCCCTCTACACTGTCCCATCAAAGACTCCCAGGGCAGGTACAGCACGGGTTAGATACAGAGTAAAGCTCCCTCTACACTGTCCCATCAAACACTCCCAGGGCAGGTAGAGCACAGGTTAGATACAGGTTAAAGCTCCCTCTACACTGTCCCATCAAACACTCCCAGGCCAGGTACAGCACGGGTTAGATACAGAGTAAAGCTCCCTCTAAACTGTCCCCAAAAAACACTCCCAGGGCAGGTACAGCACTGGTTAGATACAGAGTAAAGCTCCCTCTACACTGTCCCCATCAAACACTCCCAGGGCAGATACAGCACGGGGTTAGATACAGAGTAAAGCTCCCTCTACACTGTCCCATGAAACACTCCCAGGGCAGGTACAGCATGGGTTAGATACAGAGTATAGCTCCCTCTACACTGTCCCATCAAACACTCCCAGGGCAGATACAGCACGGGGTTAGATACAGAGTAAAGCTCCCTCTACACTGTCCCCATCAAACACTCCCAGGGCAGGTACAGCACGGGTTAGATACAGAGTAAAGCTCCCTCTACACTGTCCCATCAAACACTCCCAGGGCAGGTACAGCACGGGTTAGATACAGAGTAAAGCTCCCTCTACACTGTCCGCATCAAACACTCCCAGGGCAGGTACAGCACGGGTTAGATACAGAGTAAAGCTCCCTCTACACTGTCCCCATCAAACACTCCCAGGGCAGGTACAGCACGGGTTAGATACAGAGTAAAGCTTCCTCTACACTGTCCCCATCAAACACTCCTAGGACAGGTACAGCACGGGTTAGATACAGAGTAAAGCTCCCTCTACACTGTCCCCATCAAACACTCCCAGGGCAGGTACAGCACGGGTTAGATACAGAGTAAAGGTCCCTCTACACTGTCTCATCAAACACTCCCAGGGCAGGTGCAGCGCGGGGTGAGATGCAGATTAAATCTCCCTCTCCACTGTCCCAACAAACACTTCCAGGGCAGGTACAGCACGGGTTAGATACAGAGTAAAGCTCCCTCTACACTGTCCCATCAAACACTCCCAGGGCAGGTACAGCACGGGTTAGATACAGAGTAAAGCTCCCTCTACATTGACCCCATCAAACACTCCCAAGGCAGGTACAGAACGGTTTAGATACAGAGTAAATCTCCCTCTACACCGTCCCATCAAACACTCCCACGGCAGTTACAGCACGGGTTAGATACAGAGTAAAGTTCCCTCTACACCGTCCCCATCATACACTCCCAGGGCAGGTACAGTACGGGTTAGATACAGAGTAAAGTTCCCTCTACACCGTCCCCATCAAACACTCCCAGGGCCGGTACAGCACGGGTTAGATACAGAGTAAAGCTCCCTCTACACTGTCCCATCAAACACTCCCAGGGCAGGTACAGCACGGGTTTGATACAGAGTAAAGCTCCCTCTACACTGACCAATCAAACACTCCCAGGGCAGGTACAGCACGGGTTAGATACAGAGTAAAGCTCCCTCTACACTGTCCCATCAAACACTCCCAGGGCAGGTACAGCACGGGTTAGATACAGAGTAAAGCTCCCTCTACACTGTCCCATCAAACACTCCCAGGGCAGGTACAGCATGGGTTAGATACAGAGTAAAGCTCCCTCTACACTGTCCCCATCAAACACTCCCAGGGCAGGTACAGCACGGGTTAGATACAGAGTAAAGCTCCCTCTACACTGTCCCCATCAAACACTCCCAGGGCAGGTACAGCACGGGTTAGATACAGAGTAAAGCTCCCTCTACACTGTCTCATCAAACACTCCCAGGGCAGGTGCAGCACGGGGTTAGATACAGAGTAAAACTCCCTCTACACTGTCCCAACAAACACTCCCAGGGCAGTTAAAGTACGGGTTAGATACAGAGTAAAGCTCCCTCTACACCGTCCCATCAAACACTCCCAGGGCAGTTACAGCACGGGTTAGATACAGAGTAAAGCTCCCTCTACACTGTCTCATCAAACACTCCCAGGGCAGGTACAGCACGGGTTAGATACAGAGTAAAGCTCCCTCTACACTGTCCCATCAAACACTCCCAGGGCATGTACAGCACGGGTTAGATACAGAGTAAAGCTCCCTCTACACTGTCCCCATCAAACACTCCCAGGGCAGGTACAGAACGGGTTAGATACAGAGTAAAGCTCCCTCTACACCGTCCCATCAAACACTCCCAGGGCAGTTACAGCACGGGTTAGATACAGAGTAAAGTTCCCTGCACACCGTCCCCATCAAACACTCCCAGTGCAGGTACAGCACGGGTTAGATACAGAGTAAAGTTCCCTCTACACCGTCCCCATCAAACACTCCCAGGGCCGGTACAGCACGGGTTAAATACAGAGTAAAGCTCCCTCTACATTGTCCCATCAAACACTCCCAGGGCAGGTACAGCACGGGTTAGATACAGAGTAAAGCTCCCTCTACACTATCCCATCAAACACTCCCAGGGCAGGTACAGCACGGGTTAGATACAGAGTAAAGCTCCCTCTACACTGTCCCATCAAAGACTCCCAGGGCAGGGACAGCACGGGTTAGATACAGAGTAAAGCTCCCTCTACACTGTCCCATCAAACACTCCCAGGGCAGGTAGAGCACAGGTTAGATACAGGTTAAAGCTCCCTCTACACTGTCCCATCAAACACTCCCAGGGCAGGTACAGCACGGGTTGGGTACAGAGTAAAGCTCCCTCTACACTGTCCCCAAAAAACACTCCCAGGGCAGGTACAGCACTGGTTAGATACAGAGTAAAGCTCCCTCTACACTGTCCCCATCAAACACTCCCAGGGCAGATACAGCACGGGGTTAGATACAGAGTAAAGCTCCCTCTACACTGTCCCATGAAACACTCCCAGGGCAGGTACAGCACGGGTTAGATACAGAGTAAAGCTTCCTCTACACTGTCCCCATCAAACACTCCCAGGGCAGGTACAGCACGGGTTAGATACAGAGTAAAGCTCCCTCTACACTGTCCCCATCAAACACTCCCAGGGCAGGTACAGCACGGGTTAGATACAGAGTAAAGCTCCCTCTACACTGTCTCATCAAACACTCCCAGGGCAGGTGCAGCACGGGGTTAGATACAGAGTAAAACTCCCTCTACACTGTCCCAACAAACACTCCCAGGGCAGTTAAAGTACGGGTTAGATACAGAGTAAAGCTCCCTCTACACCGTCCCATCAAACACTCCCAGGGCAGTTACAGCACGGGTTAGATACAGAGTAAAGCTCCCTCTACACTGTCTCATCAAACACTCCCAGGGCAGGTACAGCACGGGTTAGATACAGAGTAAAGCTCCCTCTACACTGTCCCATCAAACACTCCCAGGGCATGTACAGCACGGGTTAGATACAGAGTAAAGCTCCCTCTACACTGTCCCCATCAAACACTCCCAGGGCAGGTACAGAACGGGTTAGATACAGAGTAAAGCTCCCTCTACACCGTCCCATCAAACACTCCCAGGGCAGTTACAGCACGGGTTAGATACAGAGTAAAGTTCCCTGCACACCGTCCCCATCAAACACTCCCAGTGCAGGTACAGCACGGGTTAGATACAGAGTAAAGTTCCCTCTACACCGTCCCCATCAAACACTCCCAGGGCCGGTACAGCACGGGTTAAATACAGAGTAAAGCTCCCTCTACACTGTCCCATCAAACACTCCCAGGGCAGGTACAGCACGGGTTAGATACAGAGTAAACCTCCCTCTACACTATCCCATCAAACACTCCCAGGGCAGGTACAGCACGGGTTAGATACAGAGTAAAGCTCCCTCTACACTGTCCCATCAAACACTCCCAGGGCAGGTAGAGCACAGGTTAGATACATGTTAAAGCTCCCTCTACACTGTCCCATCAAACACTCCCAGGGCAGGTACAGCACGGGTTGGGTACAGAGTAAAGCTCCCTCTACACTGTCCCCAAAAAACACTCCCAGGGCAGGTACAGCACTGGTTAGATACAGAGTAAAGCTCCCTCTACACTGTCCCCATCAAACACTCCCAGGGCAGATACAGCACGGGGTTAGATACAGAGTAAAGCTCCCTCTACACTGTCCCATGAAACACTCCCAGGGCAGGTACAGCACGGGTTAGATACAGAGTATAGCTCCCTCTACACTGTCCCATCAAACACTCCCAGGGCAGATACAGCACGGGGTTAGATACAGAGTAAAGCTCCCTCTACACTGTCCCCATCAAACACTCCCAGGGCAGGTACAGCACGGGTTAGATACAGAGTAAAGCTCCCTCTACACTGTCCCATCAAACACTCCCAGGGCAGGTACAGCACGGGTTAGATACAGAGTAAAGCTCCCTCTACACTGTCCGCATCAAACCCTCCCAGGGCAGGTACAGCACGGGTTAGATACAGAGTAAAGCTCCCTCTACACTGTCCCCATCAAACACTCCCAGGGCAGGTACAGCACGGGTTAGATACAGAGTAAAGCTTCCTCTACACTGTCCCCATCAAACACTCCTAGGACAGGTACAGCACGGGTTAGATACAGAGTAAAGCTCCCTCTACACTGTCCCCATCAAACACTCCCAGGGCAGGTACAGCACGGGTTAGATACAGAGTAAAGGTCCCTCTACACTGTCTCATCAAACACTCCCAGGGCAGGTGCAGCGCGGGGTGAGATGCAGATTAAATCTCCCTCTCCACTGTCCCAACAAACACTTCCAGGGCAGGTACAGCACGGGTTAGATACAGAGTAAAGCTCCCTCTACACTGTCCCATCAAACACTCCCAGGGCAGGTACAGCACGGGTTAGATACAGAGTAAAGCTCCCTCTACATTGACCCCATCAAACACTCCCAAGGCAGGTACAGAACGGGTTAGATACAGAGTAAATCTCCCTCTACACCGTCCCATCAAACACTCCCACGGCAGTTACAGCACGGGTTAGATACAGAGTAAAGTTCCCTCTACACCGTCCCCATCATACACTCCCAGGGCAGGTACAGTACGGGTTAGATACAGAGTAAAGTTCCCTCTACACCGTCCCCATCAAACACTCCCAGGGCCGGTACAGCACGGGTTAGATACAGAGTAAAGCTCCCTCTACACTGTCCCATCAAACACTCCCAGGGCAGGTACAGCACGGGTTTGATACAGAGTAAAGCTCCCTCTACACTGACCCATCAAACACTCCCAGGGCAGGTACAGCACGGGTTAGATACAGAGTAAAGCTCCCTCTACACTGTCCCATCAAACACTCCCAGGGCAGGTACAGCACGGGTTAGATACAGAGTAAAGCTCCCTCTACACTGTCCCATCAAACACTCCCAGGGCAGGTACAGCACGGGTTAGATACAGAGTAAAGCTCCCTCTACACTGTCCCCATCAAACACTCCCAGGGCAGGTACAGCACGGGTTAGATACAGAGTAAAGCTCCCTCTGCACTGTCCGCATCAAACACTCCCAGGGCAGGTACAGCACGGGTTAGATACAGAGTAAAGCTTCCTCTACAGGATCTCCATCAAACACTCCCAGGGCAGGTACAGCACGGGTTAGATACAGAGTAAAGCTCCCTCTACACTGTCCCCATCAAACACTCCCAGGGCAGGTACAGCACGGGTTAGATACAGAGTAAAGCTCCCTCTACACTGTCTCATCAAACACTCCCAGGGCAGGTGCAGCACGGGTTTAGATACAGAGTAAAACTCCCTCTACACTGTCCCAACAAACACTCCCAGGGCAGTTAAAGTACGGGTTAGATACAGAGTAAAGCTCCCTCTACACTTTCCCATCAAACACTCCCAGGGCAGGTACAGCACGGGTTAGATACAGAGTAAAGCTCCCTCTAAACTGTCCCCATCAAACACTCCCAGGGCAGGTACAGAACGGGTTAGATACAGAGTAAAGCACCCTCTACACCGTCCCATCAAACACTCCCAGGGCAGTTACAGCACGGGTTAGATACAGAGTAAAGTTCCCTCTACACCGTCCCCATCAAACACTCCCAGGGCAGGTACAGCACGGGTTAGGTACAGAGTAAATCACCCTCTACACTGTCCCATCAAACACTCCCAGGGCAGGTACAGCACGGGTTAGATACAGAGTAAAGCTCCCTCTACACTGTCCCATCAAACACTCCAAGGGCAGGTTGAGCACGGGTTAGATACAGAGTAAAGCTCCCTCTGCACTCTCCCATCAAACACTCCCAGGGCAGGTACAGCACGGGTTGATACAGAGTAAAGCTCCCTCTACACTGTCCCATCAAACACTCCCAGGGCAGGTACAGCACGGGTTAGATGCAGAGTAAAGCTCCCTCTACACTGTCTCATCAAACACTCCCAGGGCAGGTACAGCACGGGTTAGATACAGAGTAAAGCTCCCTCTACACTGTCCCCATCAAACACTCCCAGGACAGGTACAGCACGGGTTAGATACAGAGTAAAGCTCCCTCTACACTGTCCCCATGAAGCATTCCCAGGGCAGGTACAGCACGGGTTAGATACAGAGTAAAGCTCCCTCTGCACTTTCCCCATCAAACACTCCCAGGACAGGTACAGCACGTGTTAGATACAGAGTAAAGCTCCCTCTACACTGTCCCATCAAACACTCCCAGGGCAGGTACAGCACGGGTTAGATACAGAGTAAAGCTCCCTCTACACTGTCGCATCAAACACTCCCAGGGCAGGTACAGTGCGGGTTAGATACTGAGTAAAGCTCCCTCTACACTGTCCCCATCAAACACTCCCAGGGCAGGTACAGCACGGGTTAGATACAGAGTAAAGCTCCCTCTCCACTGTCGCATCAAACACTCCCAGGGCAGGTACAGCACGGGTTAGATACAGAGTAAAGCTCCCTCTACACTGTCCTATCAAACACTCCCAGGGCAGGTACAGCACGGGTTAGATACAGAGTAAAGCTCCCTCTACACTGTCCCAACAAACACTCCCAGGGCAGGTACAGCACGGGTTGGGTACAGAGTAAAGCTCCCTCCACACTGTCCCCAACAAACACTCCCAGGGCAGGTACAGCACTGGTTAGATACAGAGTAAAGCTCCCTCTACACTGTCCCCATCAAACACTCCCAGGGCAGGTACAGCACGGGGTTAGATACAGAGTAAAGCTCCCTCTACACTGTCCCATGAAACACTCCCAGGGCAGGTACAGCACGGGTTAGATACAGAGTAAAGCTCCCTCTACACTGTCCCCATCAAACACTCCCAGGGCAGGTACAGCACGGGTTAGATACAGAGTATAGCTCGCTCTACACTGTCCCATCAAACACTCCCAGGGCAGGTACAGCACGGGTTAGATGCAGAGTAAAGCTCCCTCTACACTGTCCCCATCAAACACGCCCAGGGCAGGTACAGCACGGGTTAGATACAGAGTAAAGCTCCCTCTATACTGTCCCCATCAATCACTCCCAGGGCAGGTACAGCACGGGTTAGATACAGAGTAAAGCTTCCTCTACACTGTCCCCATCAAACACTCCCAGGACAGGTACAGCACGGGTTAGATACAGAGTAAAGCTCCCTCTACACTGTCCCCATCAAACACTCCCAGGGCAGGTACAGCACGGTTTAGATACAGAGTAAAGCTCCCTCTACACTGTCTCATCAAACACTCCCAGGGCAGGTGCAGCACGGGATTAGATACAGAGTAAATCTCCCTCTACACTGTCCCAACAAACAATCCCAGGGCAGGTACAGCACGGGTTAGATACAGAGTAAAGCTCCCT
The DNA here is from genome assembly GCF_052327205.1 of Somniosus microcephalus. Classification (NCBI taxonomy): domain Eukaryota; kingdom Metazoa; phylum Chordata; class Chondrichthyes; order Squaliformes; family Somniosidae; genus Somniosus; species Somniosus microcephalus. The sequence continues at coordinate 38,713,245 of NW_028225179.1, read as the reverse complement.
CTACACTGTCCCATCAAACACTCCCAGGGCAGGTACAGCACGGGTTAGATACAGAGTAAAGCTCCCTCTACATTGTCCCCATCAAACACTCCCAGGGCAGGTACAGAACGGGTTAGATACAGAGGAAAGCTCCCTCTACACCGTCCCATCATACACTCCCAGGGCAGTTACAGCACGGGTTAGATACAGAGTAAAGTTCCCTCTACACCGTCCCCATCAAACACTCCCAGGGCAGGTACAGCACGGGTTAGATACAGAGTAAAGCTCCCTCTACACTGTCCCATCAAACACTCCCAGGGCAGGTACAGCACGGGTTAGATACAGAGTAAAGCTCCCTCTACACTGTCCCATCAAACACTCCCAGGGCAGGTGCAGCACGGGTTAGATATAGAGTAAAGCTCCCTCTACACTGTCCCATCAAACACTCACAGGGCAGGAACAGCACGGGTTAGATACAGAGTAAAGCTCCCTCTACACTGTCCCATCAAACACTCCCAGGGCAGGTACAGCACGGGTTAGATACAGAGTAAAGTTCCCTCTACACCGTCCCCATCAAACACTCCCAGGGCCGGTACAGCACGGGTTAGATACAGAGTAAAGCTCCCTCTACACTGTCCCATCAAACACTCCCAGGGCAGGTACAGCGCTGGTTAGATACAGGGTAAAGCTCCCTCTACACTGTCCCCATCAAACACTCCCAGGGCAGGTACAGCACGGGGTTAGATACAGAGTAAATCTCCCTCTACACTGTCCCATGAAACACTCCCAGGGCAGGTACAGCACGGGTTAGATACAGAGTAAAGCTCCCTCGACACTGTCCCCATCAAACACTCCCAGGGCAGGTACAGCACGGGTTAGATACAGAGTAAAGCTCCGTGTACACTGTCCCATCAAACACTCCCAGGGCAGGTACAGCACGGGTTAGATGCAGAGTAAAGCTCCCTCTACAATGTCCCCATCAAACACGCCCAGGGTAGGTACAGCACGGGTTAGATACAGAGTAAAGCTCCCTCTACACTGTCCCCATCAAACACTCCCAGGGCAGGTACAGCACGGGTTGGGTACAGAGTAAAGCTCCCTCTACACTGTCCCATCAAACACTCCCAGGGCAGGTACAGCACGGGTTAGATACAGAGTAAAGCTCCCTCTACACTGTCCCATCAAACACTCCCAGGGCAGGTACAGCACGGGTTGGGTACAGAGTAAAGCTCCCTCTACACTGTCCCCAAAAAACACTCCCAGGGCAGGTACAGCACTGGTTAGATACAGAGTAAAGCTCCCTCTACACTGTCCCCATCAAACACTCCCAGGGCAGATACAGCACGGGGTTAGATACAGAGTAAAGCTCCCTCTACACTGTCCCATGAAACACTCCCAGGGCAGGTACAGCACGGGTTAGATACAGAGTATAGCTCCCTCTACACTGTCCCATCAAACACTCCCAGGGCAGATACAGCACGGGGTTAGATACAGAGTAAAGCTCCCTCTACACTGTCCCCATCAAACACTCCCAGGGCAGGTACAGCACGGGTTAGATACAGAGTAAAGCTCCCTCTACACTGTCCCATCAAACACTCCCAGGGCAGGTACAGCACGGGTTAGATACAGAGTAAAGCTCCCTCTACACTGTCCGCATCAAACACTCCCAGGGCAGGTACAGCACGGGTTAGATACAGAGTAAAGCTCCCTCTACACTGTCCCCATCAAACACTCCCAGGGCAGGTACAGCACGGGTTAGATACAGAGTAAAGCTTCCTCTACACTGTCCCCATCAAACACTCCTAGGACAGGTACAGCACGGGTTAGATACAGAGTAAAGCTCCCTCTACACTGTCCCCATCAAACACTCCCAGGGCAGGTACAGCACGGGTTAGATACAGAGTAAAGGTCCCTCTACACTGTCTCATCAAACACTCCCAGGGCAGGTGCAGCGCGGGGTGAGATGCAGATTAAATCTCCCTCTCCACTGTCCCAACAAACACTTCCAGGGCAGGTACAGCACGGGTTAGATACAGAGTAAAGCTCCCTCTACACTGTCCCATCAAACACTCCCAGGGCAGGTACAGCACGGGTTAGATACAGAGTAAAGCTCCCTCTACATTGACCCCATCAAACACTCCCAAGGCAGGTACAGAACGGGTTAGATACAGAGTAAATCTCCCTCTACACCGTCCCATCAAACACTCCCACGGCAGTTACAGCACGGGTTAGATACAGAGTAAAGTTCCCTCTACACCGTCCCCATCATACACTCCCAGGGCAGGTACAGTACGGGTTAGATACAGAGTAAAGTTCCCTCTACACCGTCCCCATCAAACACTCCCAGGGCCGGTACAGCACGGGTTAGATACAGAGTAAAGCTCCCTCTACACTGTCCCATCAAACACTCCCAGGGCAGGTACAGCACGGGTTTGATACAGAGTAAAGCTCCCTCTACACTGACCCATCAAACACTCCCAGGGCAGGTACAGCACGGGTTAGATACAGAGTAAAGCTCCCTCTACACTGTCCCATCAAACACTCCCAGGGCAGGTACAGCACGGGTTAGATACAGAGTAAAGCTCCCTCTACACTGTCCCCATCAAACACTCCCAGGGCAGGTACAGCACGGGTTAGATACAGAGTAAAGCTCCCTCTGCACTGTCCGCATCAAACACTCCCAGGGCAGGTACAGCACGGGTTAGATACAGAGTAAAGCTTCCTCTACAGGATCTCCATCAAACACTCCCAGGGCAGGTACAGCACGGGTTAGATACAGAGTAAAGCTCCCTCTACACTGTCCCCATCAAACACTCCCAGGGCAGGTACAGCACGGGTTAGATACAGAGTAAAGCTCCCTCTACACTGTCTCATCAAACACTCCCAGGGCAGGTGCAGCACGGGTTTAGATACAGAGTAAAACTCCCTCTACACTGTCCCAACAAACACTCCCAGGGCAGTTAAAGTACGGGTTAGATACAGAGTAAAGCTCCCTCTACACTTTCCATCAAACACTCCCAGGGCAGGTACAGCACGGGTTAGATACAGAGTAAAGCTCCCTCTAAACTGTCCCCATCAAACACTCCCAGGGCAGGTACAGAACGGGTTAGATACAGAGTAAAGCACCCTCTACACCGTCCCATCAAACACTCCCAGGGCAGTTACAGCACGGGGTTAGATACAGAGTATTGCTCCCTCTACACTGTCCCATCAAACACTCCCAGGGCAGGTACAGCACGGGTTAGATACAGAGTAAAGCTCCCTCTACACTGTCCCATCAAACACTCCCAGGGCAGGTACAGCACCAGTTAGATACAGAGTAAAGCTCCCTCTACACTGTCCCCATCAAACACTCCCAGGGCAGGAAAAGCACGGGGTTAGATACAGAGTAAAGCTCCCTCTACACTGTCCCATCAAACACTCCCAGGGCAGGTACAGCACGGGTTAGATACAGAGTAAAGCTCCCTCTACACTGTCCCCATCAAACACTCCCAGGGCAGGTACAGCACGGGTTAGGTACAGAGTAAAGCTCCCTCTACACTGTCCCATCAAACACTCCCAGGGCAGGTACAGCACGGGTTGGGTACAGAGTAAAGCTCCCTCCACACTGTCCCCAACAAACACTCCCAGGGCAGGTACAGCACTGGTTAGATAGAGAGTAAAGCTCCCTCTACACTGTCCCCATCAAACACTCCCAGGCCAGGTACAGCACGGGGTTAGATACAGAGTAAAGCTCCCTCTACACTGTCCCATGAAACACTCCCAGGGCAGGTACAGCACGGGTTAGATACAGAGTAAAGCTCCCTCGACACTGTCCCCATCAAACACTCCCAGGGCAGGTACAGCACGGGTTAGATACAGAGTAAAGCTCCCTCTACACTGTCCCATCAAACACTCCCAGGGCAGGTACAGCACGGGTTAGATACAGAGTAAAGCTCCCTCTACACTGTCCCCATCAAACACTCCCAGGGCAGGTACAGCACGGGTTAGGTACAGAGTAAAGCTCCCTCTACACTGTCCCATCAAACACTCCCAGGGCAGGTACAGCACGGGTTGGGTACAGAGTAAAGCTCCCTCCACACTGTCCCCAACAAACACTCCCAGGGCAGGTACAGCACTGGTTAGATACAGAGTAAAGCTCCCTCTACACTGTCCCCATCAAACACTCCCAGGGCAGGTACAGCACGGGGTTAGATACAGAGTAAAGCTCCCTCTACACTGTCCCATGAAACTCTCCCAGGGCAGGTACAGCACGGGTTAGATACAGAGTAAAGCTCCCTCGACACTGTCCCCATCAAACACTCCCAGGGCAGGTACAGCACGGGTTAGATACAGAGTAAAGCTCCCTCTACACTGTCCCATCAAACACTCCCAGGGCAGGTACAGCACGGGTGAGATGCAGAGTAAAGCTCCCTCTACACTGTCCCCATCAAACACGCCCAGGGCAGGTACAGCACGGGTTAGATACAGAGTAAAGCTCCCTCTATACTGTCCCCATCAATCACTCCCAGGGCAGGTACAGCACGGGTTAGATACAGAGTAAAGCTTCCTCTACACTGTCCCCATCAAACACTCCCAGGACAGGTACAGCACGGGTTAGATACAGAGTAAAGCTCCCTCTACACTGTCCCCATCAAACACTCCCAGGGCAGGTACAGCACGGGTTAGATACAGAGTAAAGCTCCCTCTACATTGTCCCCATCAAACACTCCCAGGGCAGGTACAGAACGGGTTAGATACAGAGCAAAGCTCCCTCTACACTGTCCCATCATACACTCCCAGGGCAGTTACAGCACGGGTTAGATACAGAGTAAAGTTCCCTCGACACCGTCCCCATCAAACACTCCCAGGGCAGGTACAGCACGGGTTAGATACAGAGTAAAGCTCCCTCTACACTGTCCCATCAAACACTCCCAGGGCAGGTGCAGCACGGGTGAGATACAGAGTAAAGCTCCCTCTACACTGTCCCATCAAACACTCCCAGGGCAGGTACAGCACGGGTTAGATACAGAGTAAAGTTCCCTCTACTCCGTCCCCATCAAACACTCCCAGGGCCGGTACAGCACGGGTTAGATACAGAGTAAAGCTCCCTCTACACTGTCCCATCAAACACTCCCAGGGCAGGTACAGCACTGGTTAGATACAGGGTAAAGCTCCCTCTACACTGTCCCCATCAAACACTCCCAGGGCAGGTACAGCACGGGGTTAGATACAGAGTAAATCTCCCTCTACACTGTCCCATGAAACACTCCCAGGGCAGGTACAGCACGGGTTAGATACAGAGTAAAGCTCCCTCGACACTGTCCCCATCAAACACTCCCAGGGCAGGTACAGCACGGGTTAGATACAGAGTAAAGCTCCCTGTACACTGTCCCATCAAACATTCCCAGGGCAGGTACAGCACGGGTTAGATGCAGAGTAAAGCTCCCTCTACAATGTCCCCATCAAACACGCCCAGGGCAGGTACAGCACGGGTTAGATACAGAGTAAAGCTCCCTCTACACTGTCCCCATCAAACACTCCCAGGGCAGGTACAGCACGGGTTGGGTACAGAGTAAAGCTCCCTCTACACTGTCCCATCAAACACTCCCAGGGCAGGTACAGCACGGGTTAGATACAGAGTAAAGCTCCCTCTACACTGTCCCATCAAACACTCCCAGGGCAGGTACAGCACGGGTTAGATACAGAGTAAAGCTCCCTCTACACTGTCCCATCAAACACTCCCAGGGCAGGTACAGCACGGGTTAGATACAGAGTAAAGCTCCCTCTACACTGTCCCGATCAAACACTCCCAGGGCAGGTACAGCACGGGTTAGATACAGAGTAAAGCTCCCTCTACACTGTCCCATCAAACACTCCCAGGGCAGGTACAGCACGGGTTGGGTACAGAGTAAAGCTCCCTCTACACTGTCCCCAACAAACACTCACAGGGCAGGTACAGCACTGGTTAGATACAGGGTAAAGCTCCCTCTACACTGTCCCCATCAAACACTCCCAGGGCAGGTACAGCACGGGGTTAGGTACAGAGTAAATCTCCCTCTACACTGTCCCATGAAACACTCCCAGGGCAGGTACAGCACGGGTTAGATACAGAGTAAAGCTCCCTCGACACTGTCCCCATCAAACACTCCCAGGGCAGGTACAGCACGGGTTAGATACAGAGTAAAGCTCCCTCTACACTGTCCCATCAAACACTCCCAGGGCAGGTACAGCACGGATTAGATGCAGAGTAAAGCTCCCTCTACAATGTCCCCATCAAACACGCCCAGGGCAGGTACAGCACGGGTTAGATAGAGAGTAAAGCTCCCTCTACACTGTCCCCATCAAACACTCCCAGGGCAGGTACAGCACGGGTTAGATACAGAGTAAAGCTTCCTCTACACTGTCCCCATCAAACACTCCTCGGACAGGTACAGCACGGGTTAGATACAGAGTAAAGCTCCCTCTACACTGTCCCCATCAAACACTCCCAGGGCAGGTACAGCACGGTTTAGATACAGAGTAAAGCTCCCTCTACACTGTCTCATCAAACACTCCCAGGGCAGGTGCAGCACGGGGTTAGATACAGAGTAAATCTCCCTCTACACCGTCCCATCAAACACTCCCAGGGCAGTTACAGCACGGGTTAGATACAGAGTAAAGTTCCCTCTACACCGTCCCCATCAAACACTCCCAGGGCAGGTACAGCACGGGTTAGATACAGAGTAAAGTTCCCTCTACACCGTCTCCATCAAACACTCCCAGGGCAGGTACAGCACGGGTTAGATACAGAGTAAAGCTCCCTCTACACTGTCCCATCAAACACTCCCAGGGCAGGTACAGCACGGGTTAGATACAGAGTAAAGCTCCCTCTACACTGTCCCATCAAACACTCCCAGGGCAGGTACAGCATGGGTTAGGTACAGAGTAAAGCTCCCTCTGCACTGTCCCATCAAACACTCCCAGGGCAGGTACAGCACGGGTTAGATACAGGGTCAAGCTCCCTCTACACTGTCCCATCAAACAGTCCCAGGGCAGGTACAGCACGGGTTAGATACAGAGTAAAGCTCCCTCTACACTGTCCCATCAAACACTCCCAGGGCAGGTACAGCACGGGTTAGATACAGAGTAAAGCTCCCTCTACACTGTCCCCATCAAACACTCCCAGGGCAGGTACAGCACGGGTTAGATACAGAGTAAAGCTCCCTCTACACTGTCCCATCAAACACTCCCAGGGCAGGTACAGCACGGGTTAGATACAGAGTAAAGCTCCCTCTACACTGTCCCATCAAACGCTCTCAGGGCAGGTACAGCACGGGGTTAGATACAGAGTAAAGCTCCCTCTACACTGTCCCCATCAAACACTCCTAGGGCAGGTACAGCACGGGTTAGATACAGAGTAAAGCTCCCTCTGCACTGTCCCCATCAAACACTCCCAGGGCAGGTACAGCACGGGGTTAGATACAGAGTATTGCTCCCTCTACACTGTCCCATCAAACACTCCCAGGGCAGGTACAGCACGGGTTAGATACAGAGTAAAGCTCCCTCTACACTGTCCCATCAAACACTCCCAGGGCAGGTACAGCACGGGTTAGATACAGAGTAAAGCTCCCTCTACACTGTCCCCATCAAACACTCCCAGGGCAGGTACAGCACTGGTTAGATACAGAGTAAAGCTGCCTCTACACTGTCCCCATCAAACACTCCCAGGGCAGGTATAGCACGGGGTTAGATACAGAGTAAAGCTCCCTCTACACTGTCCCATCAAACACTCCCAGGGCAGGTACAGCACGGGTTAGATACAGAGTAAAGCTCCCTCTACACTGTCCCCATCAAAGACTCCCAGGGCAGGTACAGCACAGGTCAGATACAGAGTAAAGCTCCCTCTACACTGTCCCATCAAACACTCCCAGGGCAGGTACAGCACGGTTTAGATACAGAGTAAAGCTCGCTCTACACTGTCCCCATCAAACACTCCCAGGGCAGGTACAGCACGGGTTACATACAGAGTAAAGCCCACTCTACACTGTCCCCATCAAACACTCCCAGGGCAGGTACAGCACAGGTTAGATACCGAGTAAAGCTCCCTCTACACTGTCCCGATCAAACACTCCCAGGGCAGGTACAGCACGGTTTAGATACAGAGTAAAGCTCGCTCTACACTGTCCCCATCAAACACTCCCAGGGCAGGTACAGCACGGGTTAGATACAGAGTAAAGCTCCCTCTACACTGTCCCCATCAAACACTCCCAGGGCAGGTACAGCACGGGTTTGATACAGCGTACAGCTCCCTCTGCACTGTCTCATCAAGCACTCCCAGGGCAGGTGCAGCACGGGGTTAGATACAGAGTAAAGCTCCCTCTACACTGCCCCAAGAAACACTCCCAGGGCACGTGCAGCACGGGTTAGATACAGAGTAAAGCTCCCTATACACTGTCCCATCAAACACTCCCAGGGCAGGTACAGCACGGGTTAGATACAAAGTAAAGCTCCCTCTACACTGTCCCATCAAACACTCCCAGGGCAGGTACAGCACGGGTTAGATGTAGAGTAAAGCTCCCTCTACACTGTCCCATCAAACACTCCCAGGGCAGGTACAGCACGGGTTAGATACAGAGTAAAGTTCCCTCTACACCGTCCCCATCAAACACTCCCAGGGCAGGTACAGCACGGGTTAGATACAGAGTAAAGCTCCCTCTACACTGTCCCATCAAACACTCCCAGGGCAGGTACAGCACGGGTTAGATACAAAGTAAAGCTCCCTCTACACTGTCCCATCAAACACTCCCAGGGCAGGTACAGAATGGGTTAGATACAGAGTAAAGCTCCCTCTACACCGTCCCATCAAACACTCCCAGGGCAGGTACAGCACGGGTTAGATACAGAGTAAAGCTCCCTCTACACTGTCCCCATCAAACACTCCCAGGGCATGTACAGCACGGGTTAGGTACAGAGTAAAGCTCCCTCTACACTGTCCCATCAAACACTCCCAGGGCAGGTACAGCACGGGTTGGGTACAGAGTAAAGCTCCCTCCACACTGTCCCCAACAAACACTCCCAGGGCAGGTACAGCACTGGTTAGATACAGAGTAAAGCTCCCTCTACACTGTCCCCATCAAACACTCCCAGGGCAGGTACAGCACGGGGTTAGATACAGAGTAAAGCTCCCTCTACACTGTCCCATGAAACACTCCCAGGGCAGGTACAGCACGGGTTAGATACAGAGTAAAGCTCCCTCGACACTGTCCCCATCAAACACTCCCAGGGCAGGTACAGCACGGGTTAGATACAGAGTAAAGCTCCCTCTACACTGTCCCATCAAACACTCCCAGGGCAGGTACAGCACGGGTGAGATGCAGAGTAAAGCTCCCTCTACACTGTCCCCATCAAACACGCCCAGGGCAGGTACAGCACGGGTTAGATACAGAGTAAAGCTCCCTCTATACTGTCCCCATCAATCACTCCCAGGGCAGGTACAGCACGGGTTAGATACAGAGTAAAGCTTCCTCTACACTGTCCCCATCAAACACTCCCAGGACAGGTACAGCACGGGTTAGATACAGAGTAAAGCTCCCTCTACACTGTCCCCATCAAACACTCCCAGGGCAGGTACAGCACGGGTTAGATACAGAGTAAAGCTCCCTCTACATTGTCCCCATCAAACACTCCCAGGGCAGGTACAGAACGGGTTAGATACAGAGCAAAGCTCCCTCTACACTGTCCCATCATACACTCCCAGGGCAGTTACAGCACGGGTTAGATACAGAGTAAAGTTCCCTCGACACCGTCCCCATCAAACACTCCCAGGGCAGGTACAGCACGGGTTAGATACAGAGTAAAGCTCCCTCTACACTGTCCCATCAAACACTCCCAGGGCAGGTACAGCACGGGTTAGATACAGAGTAAAGCTCCCTCTACACTGTCCCATCAAACACTCCCAGGGCAGGTGCAGCACGTGTTAGATATAGAGTAAAGCTCCCTCTACACTGTCCCATCAAACACTCCCAGGGCAGGAACAGCACGGGTTAGATACAGAGTAAAGCTCCCTCTACACTGTCCCATCAAACACTCCCAGGGCAGGTACAGCACGGGTTAGATACAGAGTAAAGTTCCCTGTACACCGTCCCCATCAAACACTCCCAGGGCCGGTACAGCACGGGTTAGATACAGAGTAAAGCTCCCTCTACACTGTCCCATCAAACACTCCCAGGGCAGGTACAGCACTGGTTAGATACAGGGTAAAGCTCCCTCTACACTGTCCCCATCAAACACTCCCAGGGCAGGTACAGCACGGGGTTAGATACAGAGTAAAGCTCCCTCTACACTGTCCCATGAAACACTCCCAGGGCAGGTACAGCACGGGTTAGATACAGAGTAAAGCTCCCTCGACACTGTCCCCATCAAACACTCCCAGGGCAGGTACAGCACGGGTTAGATACAGAGTAAAGCTACCTGTACACTGTCCCATCAAACATTCCCAGGGCAGGTACAGCACGGGTTAGATGCAGAGTAAAGCTCCCTCTACAATGTCCCCATCAAACACGCCCAGGGCAGGTACAGCACGGGTTAGATACAGAGTAAAGCTCCCTCTACACTGTCCCCATCAAACACTCCCAGGGCAGGTACAGCACGGGTTGGGTACAGAGTAAAGCTCCCTCTACACTGTCCCATCAAACACTCCCAGGGCAGGTACAGCACAGGTTAGATACAGAGTAAAACTCCCTCTACACTGTCCCATCAACACTCCCAGGGCAGGTACAGCACGGGTTAGATACAGAGTAAAGCTCCCTCTACACTGTCCCATCAAACACTCCCAGGGCAGGTACAGCACGGGTTAGATACAGAGTAAAGCTCCCTCTACACTGACCCCATCAAACACTCCCAGGGCAGGTACAGCATGGGTTAGATACAGAGTAAAGCTCCCTCTACACTGTCCCATCAAACACTCCCAGTGCAGGTACAGCACGGGTTAGATACAGAGTAAAGCTCCCTCTACACTGTCCCATCAAACACTCCCAGGGCAGGTACAGCACGGGTTAGATACAGAGTAAAGCTCCCTCTACACTGTCCCATCAAACACTCCCAGGGCAGGTACAGCACGGGTTAGGAACAGAGTAAAGCTCCCTCTGCACTGTCCCATCAAACACTCCCAGGGCAGGTACAGCACGGGTTAGATACAGAGTCAAGCTCCCTCTACACTGTCCCATCAAACACTCCCAGGGCAGGTACAGCACGGGTTGGATACAGAGTAAAGCTCCCTCTACACTGTCGCATCAAACACTCCCAGGGCAGGTACAGCACGGGTTAGATACAGAGTAAAGCTCCCTCTACACTGTCCCATCAAACACACCCAGGGCTGGTACAGCACGGGGTTAGATACAGAGTAAAGCTCCCTCTACAATGTCCCCATCAAACACTCCTGGGGCAGGTACAGCACGGGTTAGATACAGAGTAAAGCTCCCTCTGCACTGTCCCCATCACACACTCCCAGGGCAGGTACAGCACTGGTTAGATACAGAGTAAAGCTCCCTCTACACTGTCCCCATCAAACACTCCCAGGGCAGGTATAGCACGGGGTTAGATACAGAGTAAAGCTCCCTCGACACTGTCCCATCAAACACTCCCAGGGCAGGTACAGCACGTGTTAGATACAGAGTAAAGCTCCCTCTACACTGTCCCCATCAAACACTCCCAGGGCAGGTACAGCACGGGTTAGATACAGAGTAAAGCTCCCTCTACACTGTCCCAACAAACACTCCCAGGGCAGGTACAGCACGGGTTAGATACAGAGTAAAGCTCCCTCTACACTGTCCCGATCAAACACTCCCAGGGCAGGCACAGCACGGTTTAGATACAGAGTAAAGCTCGCTCTACACTGTCCCCATCAAACACTCCCAGGGCAGGTACAGCACGGGTTAGATACAGAGTAAAGCTCCCTCTACACTGTCCCCATCAAACACTCCCAGGGCAGGTACAGCACGGGTTAGATACAGCGTACAGCTCCCTCTGCACTGTCTCATCAAACACTCCCAGGGCAGGTGCAGCACGGGGTTAGATACAGAGTAAAGCTCCCTCTACACTGCCCCAACAAACACTCCCAGGGCAGGTACAGCACGGGTTAGATACAGAGTAAAGCTCCACCTACACTGTCCCAACAAACACTCCCAGGGCAGGTACAGCTCGGGTTAGATACAGAGTAAAGCTCCCTCTACACTGTCCCCATCAAACACTCCCAGGGCAGGTACAGAACGGGTTAGATACAGAGTAAAGCTCCCTCTACACCGTCCCATCAAACACTCCCAGGGCAGGTACAGCACGGGTTAGATACAGAGTAAAGTTCCCTCTACACCGTCCCCATCAAACACTCCCAGGGCCGGTACAGCACGGGTTAGAAACAGAGTAAAGCTCCCTCTACACTGTCCCATCAAACACTCCCAGGGCAGGTACAGCACGGGTTAGATACAGAGTAAAGCTCCCTCTACACTGTCCCATCAAACACTCCCAGGGCAGGTACAGCACGGGTTAGATGTAGAGTAAAGCTCCCTCCACACTGTCCCATCAAACACTCCCAGGGCAGGTACAGCACTGGTTAGATACAGAGTAAAGCTCCCTCTACACTGTCCCCATCAAACACTCCCAGGGCAGGTACAGCACGGGTTAGATACAGAGTAAAGCTCCCTCTACACTGTCCCCATCAAACACTCCCAGGGTAGGTACAGCACTGGTTAGATACAGAGTAAAGCTCCCTCTACACTGTCCCCATCAAACACTCCCAGGGCAGGTACAGCACGGGTTAGATACAGAGTAAAGCTCCCTCGACACTGTCCCCATCAAACACTCCCAGGGCAGGTACAGCACTGGTTAGATACAGAGTAAAGCTCCCTCTACACTGTCCCCATCAAACACTCCCAGGGCAGGTACAGCACGGGGTAGATACAGAGTAAAGCTCCCTCTACACTGTCCCATCAAACACTCCCAGGGCAGGTACAGCACGGGTTAGATACAGAGCAAAGCTCCCTCTACACTGTCCCCATCAAACACTCCCAGGGCAGGTACAGCACGGGTTAGATACAGAGTAAAGCTCCCTCTACACTGTCCCATCAAACACTCCCAGGGCAGGTACAGCACGGGGTTAGATACAGAGTAAAGCTCCCTCGACACTGTCCCCATCAAACACTCCCAGGGCAGGTACAGCACGGGTTAGATACAGAGTAAAGCTCCCTCTGCACTGTCCCCATCAAACACTCCCAGGGCAGGTACAGCACGGGGTTAGATACAGAGTAAAGCTCCCTCTACACTGTCCCATCAAACACTCCCAGGGCAGGTACAGCACGGGTTAGATACAGAGTAAAGCTCCCTCTACACTGTCCCATCAAACACTCCCAGGGCAGGTACAGCACGGGTTAGATACAGAGTAACGCCCCCTCTACACTGCCCCATCAAACACTCCCAGGACAGGTACAGCACGGGTTAGATACAGAGTAAAGCTCCCTCTACACTGTCCCCATCAAACACTCCCAGGGGCAGGTACAGCACTGGTTAGATACAGAGTAAAGCTCCCTCTACACTGTCCCCATCAAACACTCCCAGGGCAGGTACAGCACGGGTTAGATACAGAGTAAAGCTCCTTCTACACTGTCCCCATCAAACACTCCCAGGGCAGGTACAGCACTGGTTAGATACAGAGTAAAGCTCCCTCTACACTGTCCCCATCAAACACTCCCAGGGCAGGTACAGCACGGGGTTAGATACAGAGTAAAGCTCCCTCTACACTGTCCCATCAAACACTCCCAGGGCAGGTACAGCACGGGTTAAATACAGAGTAAAGCTCCCTCTAAACTGTCCCCATCAAACACTCCCAGGGCAGGTACAGCACGGGTTAGATACAGAGTAAAGCTCCCTCTACACTGTCCCATCAAACACTCCCAGGGCAGGTACAGCACGGGTCAGATACAGAGTAAAGCTCCCTCTACACTGTCCCATCAAACACTCCCAGGGCAGGTACAGCACGGGTTAGATACAGAGTAAAGCTCCCTCTACACTGTCCCCATCAAAAACTCCCAGGGCAGGTACAGCACGGGTTAGATACAGAGAAAAACTCCCTCTACACTGTCCCATCAAACACTCCCAGGGCAGGTACAGCACGGGTTGGGTACAGAGTAAAGCTCCCTCTGCACTGTCCCCAACAAACACTCCCAGGGCAGGTACAGCACTGGTTAGATACAGAGTAAAGCTCCCTCTACACTGTCCCCATCAAACACTCCCAGGTCAGGTACAGCGCGGGGTTAGATACAGAGTAAAGCTCCCTCTACACTGTCCCATGAAACACTCCCAGGGCAGGTACAGCACGGGTTAGATACAGAGTAAAGCTCCCTCGACACTGTCCCCATCAAACACTCCCAGGGCAGGTACAGCACGGGTTAGATACAGAGTAAAGCTCCCTCGACACTGTCCCATCAAACACTCCCAGGGCAGGTACAGCACGGGTTTGATGCAGAGTAAAGCTCCCTCTGCACTGTCCCAATCAAACACGCCCAGGGCAGGTACAGCACGGGTTAGATACAGAGTAAAGCTCCCTCTACACTGTCCCCATCAAACACTCCCAGGGCAGGTACAGCACGGGTTAGATACAGAGTAAAGCTCCCTCTACACTGTCTCATCAAACACTCCCAGGGCAGGTGCAGCACGGGGTTAGATACAGAGTAAATCTCCCTCTACACTGTCCCAACAAACACTCCCCAGGGCAGGTACAGCACGGGTTAGATACAGAGTAAAGCTCCCTCTACACTGTCTCATCAAACACTCCCAGGGCAGGTGCAGCACGGGGTTAGATACAGAGTAAATCTCCCTCTACACTGTCCCAACAAACACTCCCAGGGCAGGTACAGCACGGGCTAGATACAGAGTAAAGCTCCCTCTACACTGTCCCATCAAACACTCCCAGGGCAGGTACAGCACGGGTTAGATACAGAGTAAAGGTCCCCCTACATTGTCCCCATCAAACACTCCCAGGGCAGGTACAGAACGGGTTAGATACAGAGTAAAGCTCCCTCTACACCGTCCCATCAAACACTCCCAGGGCAGTTACAGCACGGGTTAGATACAGAGTAAAGTTCCCTCTACACCGTCCCCATCAAACACTCCCAGGGCAGGTACAGCACGGGTTAGATACAGAGTAAAGCTCACTCTACACTGTCCCCATCAAACACTCCCAGGGCAGGTACAGCACGGGTTAGATACAGAGTAAAGCTCCCTCTACACTGTCCCATCAAACACTCCCAGGGCAGGTACAGCACGGGTTAGATACAGAGTAAAGCTCCCTCTACACTGTCCCATCAAACACTCCCAGGGCAGGGACAGCACGGGGTTAGATACAGAGTAAAGCTCCCTCTACACTGTCCCCATCAAACACTCCTAGGGCAGGTACAGCACGGGTTAGATACAGAGTAAAGCTCCCTCTGCACTGTCCCCATCAAACACTCCCAGGGCAGGTACAGCACGGGGTTAGATACAGAGTAAAGCTCCCTCTACACTGTCCCATCAAACACTCACAGGGCAGGTACAGCACGGGTTAGATACAGAGTAAAGCTCCCTCTACACTGTTCCATCAAACACTCCCAGGGCAGGTACAGCACGGGTTAGATACAGAGTAACGCTCCCTCTACACTGCCCGATCAAACACTCCCAGGACAGGTACAGCACAGGTTAGATACAGAGTAAAGCTCCCTCTACACTGTCCCCATCAAACACTCCCAGGGCAGGTACAGCACTGGTTAGATACAGAGTAAAGTTCCCTCTACGCCGTCCCCATCAAACACTCCCAGGGCCGGTACAGCACGGGTTAGATACAGAGTAAAGCTTCCTCTACACTGTCCCAGCAAACACTCCCAGGGAAGGTACAGCACGGGTTAGATACAAAGTAAAACTCCCTCTACACTGTCCCAGCAAACACTCCCAGGGCAGGTACAGCACAGGTTAGAAGTAGAGTAAAGCTCCCTCTACACTGTCCCATCAAACACTCCCAGGGCAGATACAGCACGGGTTTGATACAGAGTAAAGCTGCCTCTACACTGTCCCCATCAAACACTCCCAGGGCATGTACAGCACTGGTTAGATACAGAGTAAAGCTCACTCTACACTGTCCCCATCAAACACTTCCAGGGCAGGTACAGCACTGGTTAGATACAGAGTAAAGCTCCCTCTACACTGTCCCCATCAAACACTCCCAGGGCAGGTACAGCACGGGTTAGATACAGAGTAAAGCTCCTTCTACACTGTCCCCATCAAACACTCTCAGGGCAGGTACAGCACTGGTTAGATACAGAGTAAAGCTCCCTCTACACTGTCCCCATCAAACACTCCCAGGGCAGGTACAGCACGGGGTTAGATATAGAGTAAAGCTCCCTCTACACTGTCCCATCAAACACTCCCAGGGCAGGTACAGCACGGGTTAAATACAGAGTAAAGCTCCCTCTACACTGTCCCCATCAAACACTCCCAGGGCAGGTACAGCACGGGTTAGATACAGAGTAAAGCTCCCTCTACACTGGCCCATCAAACACTCCCAGGGCAGGTACAGCATGGGTCAGATACAGAGTAAAGCTCCCTCTACACTGTCCCATCAAACACTCCCAGGGCAGGTACAGCACGGGTTAGATACAGAGTAAAGCTCCCTCTACACTGTCCCCATCAAAAACTCCCAGGGCAGGTACAGCACGGGTTAGATACAGAGTAAAGCTCCCACTACACTGTCCCCATCAAACACTCCCAGGGCAGGTACAGCACGGGTTAGATACAGAGTAAAGCTCCCTCTACACTGTCCCATCAAACACTCCCAGGGCAGGTACAGCACGGTTTGGGTACAGAGTAAAGCTCCCTCTGCACTGTCCCCAACAAACACTCCCAGGGCAGGTACAGCACTGGTTAGATACAGAGTAAAGCTCCCTCTACACTGTCCCCATCAAACACTCCCAGGGCAGGTACAGCACGGGGTTAGATACAGAGTAAAGCTCCCTCTACACTGTCCCATCAAACACTCCCAGGGCAGGTACAGCACGGGTTAGATAGAGAGTAAAGCTCCCTCTACACTGTCCCATCAAACACTCCCAGGGCAGGTACAGCACGGATTAGATACAGAGTAAAGCTCCTTCTACACTGTCCCCATCAAACACTCCCAGGGCAGGTACAGCACTGGTTAGATACAGAGTAAAGCTCCCTCTACACTGTCCCCATCAAACACTCCCAGGGCAGGTACAGCACGGGGTTAGATACAGAGTAAAGCTCCCTCTACACTGTCCCATCAAACACTCCCAGGGCAGGTACAGCACGGGTTAAATACAGAGTAAAGCTCCCTCTGCACTGTCCCCATCAAACACTCCCAGGGCAGGTACAGCACGGTTAGATACAGAGTAAAGCTCCCTCTACACTGTCCCATCAAACACTCCCAGGGCAGGTACAGCACGGGTCAGATACAGAGTAAAGCTCCCTCTACACTGTCCCATCAAACACTCCCAGGGCAGGTACAGCACGGGTTAGATACAGAGTAAAGCTCCCTCTACACTGTCCCCATCAAACACTCCCAGGGCAGGTACAGCACGGGTTAGATACAGAGTAAAGCTCCCTCTACACTGTCCCATCAAACACTCCCAGGGCAGGTACAGCACGGGTTGGGTACAGAGTAAAGCTTCCTCTGCACTGTCCCCAACAAACACTCCCAGGGCAGGTACAGCACTGGTTAGATACAGAGTAAAGCTCCCTCTACACTGTCCCCATCAAACACTCCCAGGGCAGGTACAGCGCGGGGTTAGATACAGAGTAAAGCTCCCTCTACACTGTCCCATGAAACACTCCCAGGGCAGGTACAGCACGGGTTAGATACAGAGTAAAGCTCCCTCGACACTGTCCCCATCAAACACTCCCAGGGCAGGTACAGCACGGGTTAGATACAGAGTAAAGCTCCCTCGACACTGTCCCATCAAACACTCCCAGGGCAGGTACAGCACGGGTTAGATGCAGAGTAAAGCTCCCTCTACACTGTCCCCATCAAACACTCCCAGGGCAGGTACAGCACGGGTTAGATACAGAGTAAAGCTCCCTCGACACTGTCCCATCAAACACTCCCAGGGCAGGTACAGCACGGGTTAGATGCAGAGTAAAGCTCCCTCTACACTGTCCCCATCAAACACGCCCAGGGCAGGTACAGCACGGGTTAGATACAGAGTAAAGCTCCCTCTACACTGTCCCCATCAAACACTCCCAGGGCAGGTACAGCACGGGTTAGATACAGAGTAAAGCTTCCTCTACACTGTCCCCATCAAACACTCCTAGGACAGGTACAGCACGGGTTAGATACAGAGTAAAGCTCCCTCTACACTGTCCCCATCAAACACTCCCAGGGCAGGTACAGCACGGGTTAGATACAGAGTAAAGCTGCCTCTACACTGTCTCATCAAACACTCCCAGGGCAGGTGCAGCACGGGGTTAGATACAGAGTAAATCTCCCTCTACACTGTCCCAACAAACACTCCCAGGGCAGGTACAGCACGGGCTAGATACAGAGTAAAGCTCCCTCTACACTGTCCCATCAAACACTCCCAGGGCAGGTACAGCACGGGTTAGATACAGAGTAAAGGTCCCCCTACATTGTCCCCATCAAACACTCCCAGGGCAGGTACAGAACGGGTTAGATACAGAGTAAAGCTCCCTCTACACCGTCCCATCAAACACTCCCAGGGCAGTTACAGCACGGGTTAGATACAGAGTAAAGTTCCCTCTACACCGTCCCCATCAAACACTCCCAGGGCAGGTACAGCACGGGTTAGATACAGAGTAAAGCTCACTCTACACTGTCCCCATCAAACACTCCCAGGGCAGGTACAGCACGGGTTAGATACAGAGTAAAGCTCCCTCTACACTGTCCCATCAAACACTCCCAGGGCAGGTACAGCACGGGTTAGATACAGAGTAAAGCTCCCTCTACACTGTCCCATCAAACACTCCCAGGGCAGGTACAGCACGGGGTTAGATACAGAATAAAGCTCCCTCTACACTGTCCCCATCAAACACTCCTAGGGCAGGTACAGCACGGGTTAGATACAGAGTAAAGCTCCCTCTGCACTGTCCCCATCAAACACTCCCAGGGCAGGTACAGCACGGGGTTAGATACAGAG
The DNA here is from genome assembly GCF_052327205.1 of Somniosus microcephalus. NCBI lineage: Eukaryota > Metazoa > Chordata > Chondrichthyes > Squaliformes > Somniosidae > Somniosus > Somniosus microcephalus. Next base: position 38,694,118 of record NW_028225179.1, on the reverse strand, counting down.
TAAAGCTCCCTCTACACTGTCCCATCAAACACTCCCAGGGCAGGTACAGCACGGGTTAGATACAGAGTAAAGCTCCCTCTACACTGTTCCATCAAACGCTCCCAGGGCAGGTACAGCACGGGTTAGATACAGAGTAACGCTCCCTCTACACTGCCCGATCAAACACTCCCAGGACAGGTACAGCACAGGTTAGATACAGAGTAAAGCTCCCTCTACACTGTCCCCATCAAACACTCCCAGGGCAGGTACAGCACTGGTTAGATACAGAGTAAAGTTCCCTCTACACCGTCCCCATCAAACACTCCCAGGGCCGGTACAGCACGGGTTAGATACAGAGTAAAGCTTCCTCTACACTGTCCCAGCAAACACTCCCAGGGAAGGTACAGCACGGGTTAGATACAAAGTAAAACTCCCTCTACACTGTCCCAGCAAACACTCCCAGGGCAGGTACAGCACAGGTTAGAAGTAAAGTAAAGCTCCCTCTACACTGTCCCATCAAACACTCCCAGGGCAGATACAGCACGGGTTTGATACAGAGTAAAGCTGCCTCTACACTGTCCCCATCAAACACTCCCAGGGCATGTACAGCACTGGTTAGATACAGAGTAAAGCTCACTCTACACTGTCCCCATCAAACACTTCCAGGGCAGGTACAGCACTGGTTAGATACAGAGTAAAGCTCCCTCTACACTGTCCCCATCAAACACTCCCAGGGCAGGTACAGCACGGGTTAGATACAGAGTAAAGCTCCTTCTACACTGTCCCCATCAAACACTCTCAGGGCAGGTACAGCACTGGTTAGATACAGAGTAAAGCTCCCTCTACACTGTCCCCATCAAACACTCCCAGGGCAGGTACAGCACGGGGTTAGATATAGAGTAAAGCTCCCTCTACACTGTCCCATCAAACACTCCCAGGGCAGGTACAGCACGGGTTAAATACAGAGTAAAGCTCCCTCTACACTGTCCCCATCAAACACTCCCAGGGCAGGTACAGCACGGGTTAGATACAGAGTAAAGCTCCCTCTACACTGGCCCATCAAACACTCCCAGGGCAGGTACAGCACGGGTCAGATACAGAGTAAAGCTCCCTCTACACTGTCCCATCAAACACTCCCAGGGCAGGTACAGCACGGGTTAGATACAGAGTAAAGCTCCCTCTACACTGTCCCCATCAAAAACTCCCAGGGCAGGTACAGCACGGGTTAGATACAGAGTAAAGCTCCCACTACACTGTCCCCATCAAACACTCCCAGGGCAGGTACAGCACGGGTTAGATACAGAGTAAAGCTCCCTCTACACTGTCCCATCAAACACTCCCAGGGCAGGTACAGCACGGTTTGGGTACAGAGTAAAGCTCCCTCTGCACTGTCCCCAACAAACACTCCCAGGGCAGGTACAGCACTGGTTAGATACAGAGTAAAGCTCCCTCTACACTGTCCCCATCAAACACTCCCAGGGCAGGTACAGCGCGGGGTTAGATACAGAGTAAAGCTCCCTCTACACTGTCCCATGAAACACTCCCAGGGCAGGTGCAGCACGGGTTAGATACAGAGTAAAGCTCCCTCGACACTGTCCCCATCAAACACTCCCAGGGCAGGTACAGCACGGGTTAGATACAGAGTAAAGCTCCCTCGACACTGTCCCATCAAACACTCCCAGGGCAGGTACAGCACGGGTTAGATGCAGAGTAAAGCTCCATCTACAGTGTCCCCATCAAACACGCCCAGGGCAGGTACAGCACGGGTTAGATACAGAGTAAAGCTCCCTCTACACTGTCCCCATCAAACACTCCCAGGGCAGGTACAGCACGGGTTAGATACAGAGTAAAGCTCCCTCTACACTGTCTCATCAAACACTCCCAGGGCAGGTGCAGCACGGGGTTAGATACAGAGTAAATCTCCCTCTACACTGTCCCAACAAACACTCCCAGGGCAGGTACAGCACGGGTTAGATACAGAGTAAATCTCCCTCTACACTGTCCCATCAAACACTCCCAGGGCAGGTACAGCACGGGTTAGATACAGAGTAAAGCTCCCCCTACATTGTCCCCATCAAACACTCCCAGGGCAGGTGCAGAACGGGTTAGATACAGAGTAAAGCTCCCTCTACACCGTCCCATCAAACACTCCCAGGGCAGTTACAGCACGGGTTAGATACAGAGTAAAGTTCCCTCTACACCGTCCCCATCAAACACTCCCAGGACAGGTACAGCACGGGTTGGATACAGAGTAACGCTCCCTCTACACTGTCCCCATCAAACACTCCCAGGGCAGGTACAGCACGGGTTAGATACAGAGTAAAGCTCCCTCTACACTGTCCCATCAAACACTCCCAGGGCAGGTACAGCACGGGTTAGATACAGAGTAAAGCTCCCTCTACACTGTCCCATCAAACATTCCCAGGGCAGGTACAGCACGGGGTTAGATACAGAGTAAAGCTCCCTCTACACTGTCCCCATCAAACACTCCTAGGACAGGTACAGCACGGGTTAGATACAGAGTAAAGCTCCCTCTGCACTGTCCCCATCAAACACTCCCAGGGCAGGTACAGCACGGGGTTAGATACAGAGTAAAGCTCCCTCTACACTGTCCCATCAAACACTCCCAGGGCAGGTACAGCACGGGTTAGATACAGAGTAAAGCTCCCTCTACACTGTCCCATCAAACACTCCCAGGGCAGGTACAGCACGGGTTAGATACAGAGTAAAGCTCCTTCCACACTGTCCCCATCAAACACTCCCAGGGCAGGTACAGCACTGGTTAGATACAGAGTAAAGCTCCCTCTACACTGTCCCATCAAACACTCCCAGGGCAGGTACAGCACGGGTTAAATACAGAGTAAAGCTCCCTCTACACTGTCCCCATCAAACACTCCCAGGGCAGGTACAGCACGGGTTAGATACAGAGTAAAGCTCCCTCTACACTGTCCCATCAAACACTCCCAGGGCAGGTACAGCACGGGTTAGATACAGAGTAAAGCTCCCCCTACATTGTCCCCATCAAACACTCCCAGGGCAGGTGCAGAACGGGTTAGATACAGAGTAAAGCTCCCTCTACACCGTCCCATCAAACACTCCCAGGGCAGTTACAGCACGGGTTAGATACAGAGTAAAGTTCCCTCTACACCGTCCCCATCAAACACTCCCAGGGCAGGTACAGCACGGGTTGGATACAGAGTAACGCTCCCTCTACACTGTCCCCATCAAACACTCCCAGGGCAGGTACAGCACGGGTTAGATACAGAGTAAAGCTCCCTCTACACTGTCCCATCAAACACTCCCAGGGCAGGTACAGCACGGGTTAGATACAGAGTAAAGCTCCCTCTACACTGTCCCATCAAACACTCCCAGGGCAGGTACAGCACGGGGTTAGATACAGAGTAAAGCTCCCTCTACACTGTCCCCATCAAACACTCCTAGGGCAGGTACAGCACGGGTTAGATACAGAGTAAAGCTCCCTCTGCACTGTCCCCATCAAACACTCCCAGGGCAGGTACAGCACGGGGTTAGATACAGAGTAAAGCTCCCTCTACACTGTCCCATCAAACACTCCCAGGGCAGGTACAGCACGGGTTAGATACAGAGTAAAGCTCCCTCTACACTGTCCCATCAAACACTCCCAGGGCAGGTACAGCACGGGTTAGATACAGAGTAAAGCTCCTTCTACACTGTCCCCATCAAACACTCCCAGGGCAGGTACAGCACTGGTTAGATACAGAGTAAAGCTCCCTCTACACTGTCCCCATCAAACACTCCCAGGGCAGGTACAGCACGGGGTTAGATACAGAGTAAAGCTCCCTCTACATTGTCCCATCAAACACTCCCAGGGCAGGTACAGCACGGGTTAAATACAGAGTAAAGCTCCCTCTACACTGTCCCCATCAAACACTCCCAGGGCAGGTACAGCACGGGTTAGATACAGAGTAAAGCTCCCTCTACACTGTCCCATCAAACACTGCCAGGGCAGGTAGAGCACGGGTCAGATACAGAGTAAAGCTCCCTCTACACTGTCCCATCAAACACTCCCAGGGCAGGTACAGCACGGGTTAGATACAGAGTAAAGCTCCCTCTACACTGTCCCCATCAAACACTCCCAGGGCAGGTACAGCACGGGTTAGATACAGAGTAAAGCTCCCTCTACACTGTCCCATCAAACACTCCCAGGGCAGGTACAGCACGGGTTGGGTACAGAGTAAAGCTCCCTCTGCACTGTCCCCAACAAACACTCCCAGGGCAGGTACAGCACTGGTTAGATACAGAGTAACGCTCCCTCTACACTGTCCCCATCAAACACTCCCAGGGCAGGTACAGCGCGGGGTTAGATACAGAGTAAAGCTCCCTCTACACTGTCCCATGAAACACTCCCAGGGAAGGTACAGCACGGGTTAGATACAGAGTAAAGCTCCCTCGACACTGTCCCCATCAAACACTCCCAGGGCAGGTACAGCACGGGTTAGATACAGAGTAAAGCTCCCTCTACACTGTCCCATCAAACACTCCCAGGGCAGGTACAGCACGGGTTAGATACAGAGTAAAGCTTCCTCTACACTGTCCACATCAAACACTCCTAGGACAGGTACAGCACGGGTTAGATACATAGTAAAGCTCCCTCTACACTGTCCCCATCAAACACTCCCAGGGCAGGTACAGCACGGGTTAGATACAGAGTAAAGCTCCCTCTACACTGTCTCATCAAGCACTCCCAGGGCAGGTGCAGCACGGGGTTAGATACAGAGTAAATCTCCCTCTACACTGTCCCAACAAACACTCCCAGGGCAGGTACAGCACGGGTTAGATACAGAGTAAAGCTCCCTCTACACTGTCCCATCAAACACTCCCAGGGCAGGTACAGCACGGGTTAGATACAGAGTAAAGCTCCCCCTACATTGTCCCCATCAAACACTACCAGGGCAGGTACAGAACGGGTTAGATACAGAGTAAAGCTCCCTCTACACTGTCCCATCAAACACTCCCAGGGCAGGTACAGCACGGGGTTAGATACAGAGTAAAGCTCCCTCTACACTGTCCCCATCAAACACTCCCAGGGCAGGTACAGCACGGGTCAGGTACAGAGTAAAGCTCCCTCTACACTGTCCCATCAAACACTCCCAGGGCAGGTACAGCATGGGTTAGATACAGAGTAAAGCTTCCTCTACACTGTCCCCATCAAAAACTCCCAGGGCAGGTACAGCACGGGTTAGATACAGAGTAAAGCTCCCTCTACACTGTCCCATCAAACACTCCCAGGGCAGGTACAGCACGGGTTGGGTACAGAGTAAAGCTCCCTCTGCACTGTCCCCAACAAACACTCCCAGGGCAGGTACAGCACTGGTTAGATACAGAGTAAAGCTCCCTCTACACTGTCCCCATCAAACACTCCCAGGGCAGGTAAAGCGCGGGGTTAGATACAGAGTAAAGCTCCCTCTACACTGTCCCATGAAACACTCCCAGGGCAGGTACAGCACGGGTTAGATACAGAGTAAAGCTCCCTCGACACTGTCCCCATCAAACACTCCCAGGGCAGGTACAGCACGGGTTAGATACAGAGTAAAGCTCCCTCGACACTGTCCCATCAAACACTCCCAGGGCAGGTACAGCACGGGTTAGATGCAGAGTAAAGCTCCCTCTACACTGTCCCCATCAAACACGCCCAGGGCAGGTACAGCACGGGTTAGATACAGAGTAAAGCTCCCTCTACACTGTCCCCATCAAACACTCCCAGGGCAGGTACAGCACGGGTTAGATACAGAGTAAAGCTCCCTCTACACTGTCTCATCAAACACTCCCAGGGCAGGTGCAGCACGGGGTTAGATAGAGAGTAAATCTCCCTCTACACTGTCCCAACAAACACTCCCAGGGCAGGTACAGCACGGGTTAGATACAGAGTAAATCTCCCTCTGCACTGTCCCATCAAACACTCCCAGGGCAGGTACAGCACGGGTTAGATACAGAGTAAAGCTCCCCCTACATTGTCCCCATCAAACACTCCCAGGGCAGGTACAGAACGGGTTAGATACAGAGTAAAGCTCCCTTTACACCGTCCCATCAAACACTCCCAGGGCAGTTACAGCACGGGTTAGATACAGAGTAAAGTTCCCTCTACACCGTCCCCATCAAACACTCCCAGGGCAGGTACAGAACGGGTTAGATACAGAGTAAAGCTCCCTCTACACTGTCCCCATCAAACACTCCCAGGGCAGGTACAGCACGGGTTAGATACAGAGTAAAGCTCCCTCTACACTGTCCCATCAAACACTCCCAGGGCAGGTACAGCACGGGTTAGATACAGAGTAAAGCTCCCTCTACACTGTCCCATCAAACACTCCCAGGGCAGGTACAGCACGGGGTTAGATACAGAGTAAAGCTCCCTCTACACTGTCCCCATCAAACACTCCTAGGGCAGGTACAGCACGGGTTAGATACAGAGTAAAGCTCCCTCTGCACTGTCCCCATCAAACACTCCCAGGGCAGGTACAGCACGGGGTTAGATACAGAGTAAAGCTCCCTCTACACTGTCCCATCAAACACTCCCAGGGCAGGTACAGCACGGGTTAGATACAGAGTAAAGCTCCCTCTACACTGTCCCATCAAACACTCCCAGGGCAGGTACAGCACCAGTTAGATACAGAGTAAAGCTCCTTCTTCACTGTCCCCATCAAACACTCCCAGGGCAGGTACAGCACTGGTTAGATACAGAGTAAAGCTCCCTCTACACTGTCCCCATCAAACACTCCCAGGGCAGGTACAGCACGGGGTTAGATACAGAGTAAAGCTCCCTCTACACTGTCCCATCAAACACTCCCAGGGCAGGTACAGCACGGGTTAAATACAGAGTAAAGCTCCCTCTACACTGTCCCCATCAAACACTCCCAGGGCTGGTACAGCACGGGTTAGATACAGAGTAAAGCTCCCTCTACACTGTCCCATCAAACACTCCCAGGGCAGGTACAGCACGGGTCAGATACAGAGTAAAGCTCCCTCTACACTGTCCCATCAAACACTCCCAGGGCAGGTACAGCACGGGTTAGATACAGAGTAAAGCTCCCTCTACACTGTCCCCATCAAACACTCCCAGGGCAGGTACAGCACGGGTTAGATACAGAGTAAAGCTCCCTCTACACTGTCCCATCAAACACTCCCAGGGCAGGTACAGCACGGGTTGGGTACAGAGTAACGCTCCCTCTGCACTGTCCCCAACAAACACTCCCAGGGCAGGTACAGCACTGGTTAGATACAGAGTAAAGCTCCCTCTACACTGTCCCCATCAAACACTCCCAGGGCAGGTACAGCGCGGGGTTAGATACAGAGTAAAGCTCCCTCTACACTGTCCCATGAAACACTCCCAGGGCAGGTACAGCACGGGTTAGATACAGAGTAAAGCTCCCTCGACACTGTCCCCATCAAACACTCCCAGGGCAGGTACAGCACGGGTTAGATACAGAGTAAAGCTCCCTCGACACTGTCCCATCAAACACTCCCAGGGCAGGTACAGCACGGGTTAGATGCAGAGTAAAGCTCCCTCTACACTGTCCCCATCAAACACGCCCAGGGCAGGTACAGCACGGGTTAGATACAGAGTAAAGCTCCCTCTACACTGTCCCCATCCAACACTCCCAGGGCAGGTACAGCACGGGTTAGATACAGAGTAAAGCTTCCTCTACACTGTCCCCATCAAACACTCCTAGGACAGGTACAGCACGGGTTAGATACAGAGTAAAGCTCCCTCTACACTGTCCCAACAAACACTCCCAGGGCAGGTACAGCACGGGCTAGATACAGAGTAAAGCTCCCTCTACACTGTCCCATCAAACACTCCCAGGGCAGGTACAGCACGGGTTAGATGCAGAGTAAAGCTCCCCCTACACTGTCCCCATCAAACACGCCCAGGGCAGGTACAGCACGGGTTAGATACAGAGTAAAGCTCCCTCTACACTGTCCCCATCAAACACTCCCAGGGCAGGTACAGCACGGGTTAGATACAGAGTAAAGCTTCCTCTACACTGTCCACATCAAACACTCCTAGGACAGGTACAGCACGGGTTAGATACATAGTAAAGCTCCCTCTACACTGTCCCCATCAAACACTCCTAGGACAGGTACAGCACGGGTTAGATACATAGTAAAGCTCCCTCTACACTGTCCCCATCAAACACTCCCAGGGCAGGTACAGCACGGGTTAGATACAGAGTAAAGCTCCCTCTACACTGTCCCCATCAAACACTCCCAGGGCAGGTACAGCACGGGTTAGATACAGAGTAAAGCTTCCTCTACACTGTCCCCATCAAACACTCCTAGGACAGGTACAGCACGGGTTAGATACAGAGTAAAGCTCCCTCTACACTGTCCCAACAAACACTCCCAGGGCAGGTACAGCACGGGCTAGATACAGAGTAAAGCTCCCTCTACACTGTCCCATCAAACACTCCCAGGGCAGGTACAGCACGGGTTAGATGCAGAGTAAAGCTCCCCCTACACTGTCCCCATCAAACACGCCCAGGGCAGGTACAGCACGGGTTAGATACAGAGTAAAGCTCCCTCTACACTGTCCCCATCAAACACTCCCAGGGCAGGTACAGCACGGGTTAGATACAGAGTAAAGCTTCCTCTACACTGTCCACATCAAACACTCCTAGGACAGGTACAGCACGGGTTAGATACATAGTAAAGCTCCCTCTACACTGTCCCCATCAAACACTCCTAGGACAGGTACAGCACGGGTTAGATACATAATAAAGCTCCCTCTACACTGTCCCCATCAAACACTCCCAGGGCAGGTACAGCACGGGTTAGATACAGAGTAAAGCTCCCTCTACACTGTCTCATCAAGCACTCCCAGGGCAGGTGCAGCACGGGGTTAGATACAGAGTAAATCTCCCTCTACACTGTCCCAACAAACACTCCCAGGGCAGGTACAGCACGGGTTAGATACAGAGTAAAGCTCCCTCTACACTGTCCCATCAAACACTCCCAGGGCAGGTACAGCACGGGTTAGATACAGAGTAAAGCTCCCCCTACATTGTCCCCATCAAACACTACCAGGGCAGGTACAGAACGGGTTAGATACAGAGTAAAGCTCCCTCTACACCGTCCCATCAAGCACTCCCAGGGCAGTTACAGCACGGGTTAGATACAGAGTAAAGTTCCCTCTACACCGTCCCCATCAAACACTCCCAGGGCAGGTACAGCACGGGTTAGATACAGAGTAAAGCTCCCTCTACACTGTCCCCATCAAACACTCCCAGGGCAGGTACAGCACGGGTTAGATACAGAGTAAAGCTCCCTCTACACTGTCCCATCAAACACTCCCAGGGCAGGTACAGCACGGGTTAGATACAGAGTAAAGCTCCCTCTACACTGTCCCATCAAACACTCCCAGGGCAGGTACAGCACGGGGTTAGATACAGAGTAAAGCTCCCTCTACACTGTCCCCATCAAACACTCCTAGGGCAGGTACAGCACGGGTTAGATACAGAGTAAAGCTCCCTCTGCACTGTCCCCATCAAACACTCCCAGGGCAGGTACAGCACGGGGTTAGATACAGAGTAAAGCTCCCTCTACACTGTCCCATCAAACACTCCCAGGGCAGGTACAGCACGGGTTAGATACAGAGTAAAGCTCCCTCTACACTGTTCCATCAAACACTCCCAGGGTAGGTACAGCACGGGTTAGATACAGAGTAACGCTCCCTCTACACTGCCCCATCAAATACTCCCAGGACAGGTACAGCACAGGTTAGATACAGAGTAAAGCTCCCACTACACTGTCCCCATCAAACACTCCCAGGGCAGGTACAGCACTGGTTAGATACAGAGTAAAGCTCCCTCTACACTGTCCCCATCAAACACTCCCAGGGCAGGTACAGCACGGGGTTAGATACAGAGTAAAGCTCCCTCTACACTGTCCCATCAAACACTCCCAGGGCAGGTACAGCATGGGTTAGATACAGAGTAAAGCTCCCTCTACACTGTCCCCATCAAACACTCCCAGGGCAGGTACAGCACGGGTTAGATACAGAGTAAAGCTCCCTCTACACTGTCCCATCAAACACTCCCAGGGCAGGTACAGCACGGGTTAGATACAGAGTAAAGCTGCCTCTACACTGTCCCCATCAAACACTCCCAGGGCAGGTACAGCACTGGTTAGATACAGAGTAAAACTCCCTCTACACTGTCCCCATCAAACACTCCCAGGGCAGGTACAGCACGGGTTAGATACAGAGTAAAGCTCCCTCTACACTGTCCCATCAAACACTCCCAGGGCAGGTACAGCACGGGTTGGGTACAGAGTAACGCTCCCTCTGCACTGTCCCCAACAAACACTCCCAGGGCAGGTACAGCACTGGTTAGATACAGAGTAAAGCTCCCTCTACACTGTCCCCATCAAACACTCCCAGGGCAGGTACAGCGCGGGGTTAGATACAGAGTAAAGCTCCCTCTACACTGTCCCATGAAACACTCCCAGGGCAGGTACAGCACGGGTTAGATACAGAGTAAAGCTCCCTCGACACTGTCCCCATCAAACACTCCCAGGGCAGGTACAGCACGGGTTAGATACAGAGTAAAGCTCCCTCGACACTGTCCCATCAAACACTCCCAGGGCAGGTACAGCACGGGTTAGATGCAGAGTAAAGCTCCCTCTACACTGTCCCCATCAAACACGCCCAGGGCAGGTACAGCACGGGTTAGATACAGAGTAAAGCTCCCTCTACACTGTCCCCATCAAACACTCCCAGGGCAGGTACAGCACGGGTTAGATACAGAGTAAAGCTTCCTCTACACTGTCCCCATCAAACACTCCTAGGACAGGTACAGCACGGGTTAGATACAGAGTAAAGCTCCCTCTACACTGTCCCAACAAACACTCCCAGGGCAGGTACAGCACGGGCTAGATACAGAGTAAAGCTCCCTCTACACTGTCCCATCAAACACTCCCAGGGCAGGTACAGCACGGGTTAGATGCAGAGTAAAGCTCCCCCTACACTGTCCCCATCAAACACGCCCAGGGCAGGTACAGCACGGGTTAGATACAGAGTAAAGCTCCCTCTACACTGTCCCCATCAAACACTCCCAGGGCAGGTACAGCACGGGTTAGATACAGAGTAAAGCTTCCTCTACACTGTCCACATCAAACACTCCTAGGACAGGTACAGCACGGGTTAGATACATAGTAAAGCTCCCTCTACACTGTCCCCATCAAACACTCCCAGGGCAGGTACAGCACGGGTTAGATACATAGTAAAGCTCCCTCTACACTGTCCCCATCAAACACTCCTAGGACAGGTACAGCACGGGTTAAATACAGAGTAAAGCTCCCTCTACACTGTCCCCATCAAACACTCCCAGGGCTGGTACAGCACGGGTTAGATACAGAGTAAAGCTCCCTCTACACTGTCCCATCAAACACTCCCAGGGCAGGTACAGCACGGGTCAGATACAGAGTAAAGCTCCCTCTACACTGTCCCATCAAACACTCCCAGGGCAGGTACAGCACGGGTTAGATACAGAGTAAAGCTCCCTCTACACTGTCCCCATCAAACACTCCCAGGGCAGGTACAGCACGGGTTAGATACAGAGTAAAGCTCCCTCTACACTGTCCCATCAAACACTCCCAGGGCAGGTACAGCACGGGTTGGGTACAGAGTAACGCTCCCTCTGCACTGTCCCCAACAAACACTCCCAGGGCAGGTACAGCACTGGTTAGATACAGAGTAAAGCTCCCTCTACACTGTCCCCATCAAACACTCCCAGGGCAGGTACAGCGCGGGGTTAGATACAGAGTAAAGCTCCCTCTACACTGTCCCATGAAACACTCCCAGGGCAGGTACAGCACGGGTTAGATACAGAGTAAAGCTCCCTCGACACTGTCCCCATCAAACACTCCCAGGGCAGGTACAGCACGGGTTAGATACAGAGTAAAGCTCCCTCGACACTGTCCCATCAAACACTCCCAGGGCAGGTACAACACGGGTTAGATGCAGAGTAAAGCTCCCTCTACACTGTCCCCATCAAACACGCCCAGGGCAGGTACAGCACGGGTTAGATACAGAGTAAAGCTCCCTCTACACTGTCCCCATCAAACACTCCCAGGGCAGGTACAGCACGGGTTAGATACAGAGTAAAGCTTCCTCTACACTGTCCCCATCAAACACTCCTAGGACAGGTACAGCACGGGTTAGATACAGAGTAAAGCTCCCTCTACACTGTCCCAACAAACACTCCCAGGGCAGGTACAGCACGGGCTAGATACAGAGTAAAGCTCCCTCTACACTGTCCCATCAAACACTCCCAGGGCAGGTACAGCACGGGTTAGATGCAGAGTAAAGCTCCCCCTACACTGTCCCCATCAAACACGCCCAGGGCAGGTACAGCACGGGTTAGATACAGAGTAAAGCTCCCTCTACACTGTCCCCATCAAACACTCCCAGGGCAGGTACAGCACGGGTTAGATACAGAGTAAAGCTTCCTCTACACTGTCCACATCAAACACTCCTAGGACAGGTACAGCACGGGTTAGATACATAGTAAAGCTCCCTCTACACTGTCCCCATCAAACACTCCTAGGACAGGTACAGCACGGGTTAGATACATAGTAAAGCTCCCTCTACACTGTCCCCATCAAACACTCCCAGGGCAGGTACAGCACGGGTTAGATACAGAGTAAAGCTCCCTCTACACTGTCTCATCAAGCACTCCCAGGGCAGGTGCAGCACGGGGTTAGATACAGAGTGAATCTCCCTCTACACTGTCCCAACAAACACTCCCAGGGCAGGTACAGCACGGGTTAGATACAGAGTAAAGCTCCCTCTACACTGTCCCATCAAACACTCCCAGGGCAGGTACAGCACGGGTTAGATACAGAGTAAAGCTCCCCCTACATTGTCCCCATCAAACACTACCAGGGCAGGTACAGAACGGGTTAGATACAGAGTAAAGCTCCCTCTACATCGTCCCATCAAGCACTCCCAGGGCAGTTACAGCACGGGTTAGATACAGAGTAAAGTTCCCTCTACACCGTCCCCATCAAACACTCCCAGGGCAGGTACAGCACGGGTTAGATACAGAGTAAAGCTCCCTCTACACTGTCCCCATCAAACACTCCCAGGGCAGGTACAGCACGGGTTAGATACAGAGTAAAGCTCCCTCTACACTGTCCCATCAAACACTCCCAGGGCAGGTACAGCACGGGTTAGATACAGAGTAAAGCTCCCTCTACACTGTCCCATCAAACACTCCCAGGGCAGGTACAGCACGGGGTTAGATACAGAGTAAAGCTCCCTCTACACTGTCCCCATCAAACACTCCTAGGGCAGGTACAGCACGGGTTAGATACAGAGTAAAGCTCCCTCTGCACTGTCCCCATCAAACACTCCCAGGGCAGGTACAGCACGGGGTTAGATACAGAGTAAAGCTCCCTCTACACTGTCCCATCAAACACTCCCAGGGCAGGTACAGCACGGGTTAGATACAGAGTAAAGCTCCCTCTACACTGTTCCATCAAACACTCCCAGGGTAGGTACAGCACGGGTTAGATACAGAGTAACGCTCCCTCTACACTGCCCCATCAAATACTCCCAGGACAGGTACAGCACAGGTTAGATACAGAGTAAAGCTCCCACTACACTGTCCCCATCAAACACTCCCAGGGCAGGTACAGCACTGGTTAGATACAGAGTAAAGCTCCCTCTACACTGTCCCCATCAAACACTCCCAGGGCAGGTACAGCACGGGGTTAGATACAGAGTAAAGCTCCCTCTACACTGTCCCATCAAACACTCCCAGGGCAGGTACAGCATGGGTTAGATACAGAGTAAAGCTCCCTCTACACTGTCCCCATCAAACACTCCCAGGGCAGGTACAGCACGGGTTAGATACAGAGTAAAGCTCCCTCTACACTGTCCCATCAAACACTCCCAGGGCAGGTACAGCACGGGTTAGATACAGAGTAAAGCTGCCTCTACACTGTCCCCATCAAACACTCCCAGGGCAGGTACAGCACTGGTTAGATACAGAGTAAAACTCCCTCTACACTGTCCCCATCAAACACTCCCAGGGCAGGTACAGCACGGGTTAGATACAGAGTAAAGCTCCCTCTACACTGTCCCCATCAAACACTCCCAGGGTAGGTACAGCACTGGTTAGATACAGAGTAAAGCTCCCTCTACACTGTCCCCATCAAACACTCCCAGGGCAGGTACCGCACGGGTAAGATACAGAGTAAAGCTCCCTCGACACTGTCCCATCAAACACTCCCAGGGCAGGTACAGCACTGGTTAGATGCAGAGTAAAGCTCCCTCTACACTGTCCCCATCAAACACTCCCAGGGCAGGTACAGCACGGGGGTAGATATAGAGTAAAGCTCCCTCTACACTGTCCCATCAAACACTCCCAGGGCAGGTACAGCACGGGTTAGATACAGAGTAAAGCTCCCTCTACACTGTCCCATCACACACTCCCAGGGCAGGTACAGTACGGGTTAGATACAGAGTAAAGCTCCCTCTACACTGTCCCATCAAACACTCCCAGGGCAGGTACAGCACGGGTTAGATACAGAGTAAAGCTCCCCCTACACTGTCCCCATCAAACACTCCCAGGGCAGGTACAGCACGGGTTAGATACAGAGTAAAGCTCCCTCTACACTGTCCCATCAAACACTCCCAGGGCAGGTGCAGCACGGGTTAGATACAGAGTAAAGCTCCCTCTACACTGTCCCATCAAACAATCCCAGGGCAGGTACAGCACGGGTTAGATACAGAGTAAAGCTCCCTCTACACTGTCCCATCAAACACTCCCAGGGCAGGTACAGCACTGGTTAGATGCAGAGTAAAGCTCCCTCTACACTGTCCCCATCAAACACTCCCAGGGCAGGTACAGCAAGGGGGTAGATACAGAGTAAAGCTCCCTCTACACTGTCCCATCAAACACTCCCAGGGCAGGTGCAGCACGGGTTAGATACAGAGTAAAGCTCCCTCTGCACTGTCCCCATCAAACACTCCCAGGGCAGGTACAGCACGGGGTTAGATACAGAGTAAAGCTCCCTCTACACTGTCCCATCAAACACTCCCAGGGCAGGTACAGCACGGGTTAGATACAGAGTAAAGCTCCCTCTACACTGTCCCAACAAACACTCCCAGGGCAGGTACAGCACGGGTTAGATACAGAGTAACGCCCCCTCTACACTGCCCCATCAAACACTCCCAGGACAGGTACAGCACGGGTTAGATACAGAGTAAAGCTCCCTCTGCACTGTCCCCATCAAACACTCCCAGGGCAGGTACAGCACTGGTTAGATACAGAGTAAAGCTCCCTCTACACTGTCCCCATCAAACACTCCCAGGGCAGGTACAGCACGGGGTAGATACAGAGTAAAGCTCCTTCTACACTGTCCCCATCAAACACTCCCAGGGCAGGTACAGCACTGGTTAGATACAGAGTAAAGCTCCCTCTACACTGTCCCCATCAAACACTCCCAGGGCAGGTACAGCACGGGGTTAGATACAGAGTAAAGCTCCCTCTACACTGTCCCATCAAACACTCCCAGGGCAGGTACAGCACGGGTTAAATACAGAGTAAAGCTCCCTCTACACTGTCCCCATCAAACACTCCCAGGGCAGGTACAGCACGGGTTAGATACAGAGTAAAGCTCCCTCTGCACTGTCCCATCAAACACTCCCAGGGCAGGTACAGCATGGGTCAGGTACAGAGTAAAGCTCCCTCTACACTGTCCCATCAAACACTCCCAGGGCAGGTACAGCATGGGTTAGATACAGAGTAAAGCTTCCTCTACACTGTCCCCATCAAAAACTCCCAGGGCAGGTACAGCACGGGTTAGATACAGAGTAAAGCTCCCTCTACACTGTCCCATCAAACACTCCCAGGGCAGGTACAGCACGGGTTGGGTACAGAGTAAAGCTCCCTCTGCACTGTCCCCAACAAACACTCCCAGGGCAGGTACAGCACTGGTTAGATACAGAGTAAAGCTCCCTCTACACTGTCCCCATCAAACACTCCCAGGGCAGGTAAAGCGCGGGGTTAGATACAGAGTAAAGCTCCCTCTACACTGTCCCATGAAACACTCCCAGGGCAGGTACAGCACGGGTTAGATACAGAGTAAAGCTCCCTCGACACTGTCCCCATCAAACACTCCCAGGGCAGGTACAGCACGGGTTAGATACAGAGTAAAGCTCCCTCGACACTGTCCCATCAAACACTCCCAGGGCAGGTACAGCACGGGTTAGATGCAGAGTAAAGCTCCCTCTACACTGTCCCCATCAAACACGCCCAGGGCAGGTACAGCACGGGTTAGATACAGAGTAAAGCTCCCTCTACACTGTCCCCATCAAACACTCCCAGGGCAGGTACAGCACGGGTTAGATACAGAGTAAAGCTCCCTCTACACTGTCTCATCAAACACTCCCAGGGCAGGTGCAGCACGGGGTTAGATACAGAGTAAATCTCCCTCTACACTGTCCCAACAAACACTCCCAGGGCAGGTACAGCACGGGTTAGATACAGAGTAAATCTCCCTCTGCACTGTCCCATCAAACACTCCCAGGGCAGGTACAGCACGGGTTAGATACAGAGTAAAGCTCCCCCTACATTGTCCCCATCAAACACTCCCAGGGCAGGTACAGAACGGGTTAGATACAGAGTAAAGCTCCCTTTACACCGTCCCATCAAACACTCCCAGGGCAGTTACAGCACGGGTTAGATACAGAGTAAAGTTCCCTCTACACCGTCCCCATCAAACACTCCCAGGGCAGGTACAGAACGGGTTAGATACAGAGTAAAGCTCCCTCTACACTGTCCCCATCAAACACTCCCAGGGCAGGTACAGCACGGGTTAGATACAGAGTAAAGCTCCCTCTACACTGTCCCATCAAACACTCCCAGGGCAGGTACAGCACGGGTTAGATACAGAGTAAAGCTCCCTCTACACTGTCCCATCAAACACTCCCAGGGCAGGTACAGCACGGGGTTAGATACAGAGTAAAGCTCGCTCTACACTGTCCCCATCAAACACTCCTAGGGCAGGTACAGCACGGGTTAGATACAGAGTAAAGCTCCCTCTGCACTGTCCCCATCAAACACTCCCAGGGCAGGTACAGCACGGGGTTAGATACAGAGTAAAGCTCCCTCTACACTGTCCCATCAAACACTCCCAGGGCAGGTACAGCACGGGTTAGATACAGAGTAAAGCTCCCTCTACACTGTCCCATCAAACACTCCCAGGGCAGGTACAGCACGGGTTAGATACAGAGTAAAGCTCCTTCTTCACTGTCCCCATCAAACACTCCCAGGGCAGGTACAGCACTGGTTAGATACAGAGTAAAGCTCCCTCTACACTGTCCCCATCAAACACTCCCAGGGCAGGTACAGCACGGGGTTAGATACAGAGTAAAGCTCCCTCTACACTGTCCCATCAAACACTCCCAGGGCAGGTACAGCACGGGTTAAATACAGAGTAAAGCTCCCTCTACACTGTCCCCATCAAACACTCCCAGGGCTGGTACAGCACGGGTTAGATACAGAGTAAAGCTCCCTCTACACTGTCCCATCAAACATTCCCAGGGCCGGTACAGCACGGGTCAGATACAGAGTAAAGCTCCCTCTACACTGTCCCATCAAACACTCCCAGGGCAGGTACAGCACGGGTTAGATACAGAGTAAAGCTCCCTCTACACTGTCCCCATCAAACACTCCCAGGGCAGGTACAGCACGGGTTAGATACAGAGTAAAGCTCCCTCTACACTGTCCCATCAAACACTCCCAGGGCAGGTACAGCACGGGTTGGGTACAGAGTAACGCTCCCTCTGCACTGTCCCCAACAAACACTCCCAGGGCAGGTACAGCACTGGTTAGATACAGAGTAAAGCTCCCTCTACACTGTCCCCATCAAACACTCCCAGGGCAGGTACAGCGCGGGGTTAGATACAGAGTAAAGCTCCCTCTACACTGTCCCCATCAAACACTCCTAGGGCAGGTACAGCACGGGTTAGATACAGAGTAAAGCTCCCTCTGCACTGTCCCCATCAAACACTCCCAGGGCAGGTACAGCACGGGGTTAGATACAGAGTAAAGCTCCCTCTACACTGTCCCATCAAACACTCCCAGGGCAGGTACAGCACGGGTTAGATACAGAGTAAAGCTCCCTCTACACTGTTCCATCAAACACTCCCAGGGTAGGTACAGCACGGGTTAGATACAGAGTAACGCTCCCTCTACACTGCCCCATCAAATACTCCCAGGACAGGTACAGCACAGGTTAGATACAGAGTAAAGCTCCCACTACACTGTCCCCATCAAACACTCCCAGGGCAGGTACAGCACTGGTTAGATACAGAGTAAAGCTCCCTCTACACTGTCCCCATCAAACACTCCCAGGGCAGGTACAGCACGGGGTTAGATACAGAGTAAAGCTCCCTCTACACTGTCCCATCAAACACTCCCAGGGCAGGTACAGCATGGGTTAGATACAGAGTAAAGCTCCCTCTACACTGTCCCCATCAAACACTCCCAGGGCAGGTACAGCACGGGTTAGATACAGAGTAAAGCTCCCTCTACACTGTCCCATCAAACACTCCCAGGGCAGGTACAGCACGGGTTAGATACAGAGTAAAGCTGCCTCTACACTGTCCCCATCAAACACTCCCAGGGCAGGTACAGCACTGGTTAGATACAGAGTAAAACTCCCTCTACACTGTCCCCATCAAACACTCCCAGGGCAGGTACAGCACGGGTTAGATACAGAGTAAAGCTCCCTCTACACTGTCCCCATCAAACACTCCCAGGGTAGGTACAGCACTGGTTAGATACAGAGTAAAGCTCCCTCTACACTGTCCCCATCAAACACTCCCAGGGCAGGTACCGCACGGGTAAGATACAGAGTAAATCTCCCTCGACACTGTCCCATCAAACACTCCCAGGGCAGGTACAGCACTGGTTAGATGCAGAGTAAAGCTCCCTCTACACTGTCCCCATCAAACACTCCCAGGGCAGGTACAGCACGGGGGTAGATATAGAGTAAAGCTCCCTCTACACTGTCCCATCAAACACTCCCAGGGCAGGTACAGCACGGGTTAGATACAGAGTAAAGCTCCCTCTACACTGTCCCATCACACACTCCCAGGGCAGGTACAGCACGGGTTAGATACAGAGTAAAGCTCCCTCTACACTGTCCCATCAAACACTCCCAGGGCAGGTACAGCACGGGTTAGATACAGAGTAAAGCTCCCCCTACACTGTCCCCATCAAACACTCCCAGGGCAGGTACAGCACGGGTTAGATACAGAGTAAAGCTCCCTCTACACTGTCCCATCAAACACTCCCAGGGCAGGTGCAGCACGGGTTAGATACAGAGTAAAGCTCCCTCTACACTGTCCCATCAAACAATCCCAGGGCAGGTACAGCACGGGTTAGATACAGAGTAAAGCTCCCTCTACACTGTCCCATCAAACACTCCCAGGGCAGGTACAGCACTGGTTAGATGCAGAGTAAAGCTCCCTCTACACTGTCCCCATCAAACACTCCCAGGGCAGGTACAGCATGGGGGTAGATACAGAGTAAAGCTCCCTCTACACTGTCCCATCAAACACTCCCAGGGCAGGTGCAGCACGGGTTAGATACAGAGTAAAGCTCCCTCTACACTGTCCCCATCAAACACTCCCAGGGCAGGTACAGCACGGGTTAGATACAGAGTAAAGCTCCCTCTACACTGTCCCATCAAACACTCCCAGGGCAGGTACAGCACGGGGTTAGATACAGAGTAAAGCTCCCTCGACACTGTCCCCATCAAACACTCCCAGGGCAGGTACAGCACGGGTTAGATACAGAGTAAAGCTCCCTCTGCACTGTCCCCATCAAACACTCACAGGGCAGGTACAGCACGGGGTTAGATACAGAGTAAAGCTCCCTCTACACTGTCCCATCAAACACTCCCAGGGCAGGTACAGCACGGGTTAGATACAGAGTAAAGCTCCCTCTACACTGTCCCAACAAACACTCCCAGGGCAGGTACAGCACGGGTTAGATACAGAGTAACGCCCCCTCTACACTGCCCCATCAAACACTCCCAGGACAGGTACAGCACGGGTTAGATACAGAGTAAAGCTCCCTCTGCACTGTCCCCATCAAACACTCCCAGGGCAGGTACAGCACTGGTTAGATACAGAGTAAAGCTCCCTCTACACTGTCCCCATCAAACACTCCCAGGGCAGGTACAGCACGGGGTTAGATACAGAGTAAAGCTCCCTCTACACTGTCCCATCAAACACTCCCAGGGCAGGTACAGCACGGGTTAAATACAGAGTAAAGCTCCCTCTACACTGTCCCCATCAAACACTCCCAGGGCTGGTACAGCACGGGTTAGATACAGAGTAAAGCTCCCTCTACACTGTCCCATCAAACATTCCCAGGGCCGGTACAGCACGGGTCAGATACAGAGTAAAGCTCCCTCTACACTGTCCCATCAAACACTCCCAGGGCAGGTACAGCACGGGTTAGATACAGAGTAAAGCTCCCTCTACACTGTCCCCATCAAACACTCCCAGGGCAGGTACAGCACGGGTTAGATACAGAGTAAAGCTCCCTCTACACTGTCCCATCAAACACTCCCAGGGCAGGTACAGCACGGGTTGGGTACAGAGTAACGCTCCCTCTGCACTGTCCCCAACAAACACTCCCAGGGCAGGTACAGCACTGGTTAGATACAGAGTAAAGCTCCCTCTACACTGTCCCCATCAAACACTCCCAGGGCAGGTACAGCGCGGGGTTAGATACAGAGTAAAGCTCCCTCTACACTGTCCCCATCAAACACTCCTAGGGCAGGTACAGCACGGGTTAGATACAGAGTAAAGCTCCCTCTGCACTGTCCCCATCAAACACTCCCAGGGCAGGTACAGCACGGGGTTAGATACAGAGTAAAGCTCCCTCTACACTGTCCCATCAAACACTCCCAGGGCAGGTACAGCACGGGTTAGATACAGAGTAAAGCTCCCTCTACACTGTTCCATCAAACACTCCCAGGGTAGGTACAGCACGGGTTAGATACAGAGTAACGCTCCCTCTACACTGCCCCATCAAATACTCCCAGGACAGGTACAGCACAGGTTAGATACAGAGTAAAGCTCCCACTACACTGTCCCCATCAAACACTCCCAGGGCAGGTACAGCACTGGTTAGATACAGAGTAAAGCTCCCTCTACACTGTCCCCATCAAACACTCCCAGGGCAGGTACAGCACGGGGTTAGATACAGAGTAAAGCTCCCTCTACACTGTCCCATCAAACACTCCCAGGGCAGGTACAGCATGGGTTAGATACAGAGTAAAGCTCCCTCTACACTGTCCCCATCAAACACTCCCAGGGCAGGTACAGCACGGGTTAGATACAGAGTAAAGCTCCCTCTACACTGTCCCATCAAACACTCCCAGGGCAGGTACAGCACGGGTTAGATACAGAGTAAAGCTGCCTCTACACTGTCCCCATCAAACACTCCCAGGGCAGGTACAGCACTGGTTAGATACAGAGTAAAACTCCCTCTACACTGTCCCCATCAAACACTCCCAGGGCAGGTACAGCACGGGTTAGATACAGAGTAAAGCTCCCTCTACACTGTCCCCATCAAACACTCCCAGGGTAGGTACAGCACTGGTTAGATACAGAGTAAAGCTCCCTCTACACTGTCCCCATCAAACACTCCCAGGGCAGGTACCGCACGGGTAAGATACAGAGTAAATCTCCCTCGACACTGTCCCATCAAACACTCCCAGGGCAGGTACAGCACTGGTTAGATGCAGAGTAAAGCTCCCTCTACACTGTCCCCATCAAACACTCCCAGGGCAGGTACAGCACGGGGGTAGATATAGAGTAAAGCTCCCTCTACACTGTCCCATCAAACACTCCCAGGGCAGGTACAGCACGGGTTAGATACAGAGTAAAGCTCCCTCTACACTGTCCCATCACACACTCCCAGGGCAGGTACAGCACGGGTTAGATACAGAGTAAAGCTCCCTCTACACTGTCCCATCAAACACTCCCAGGGCAGGTACAGCACGGGTTAGATACAGAGTAAAGCTCCCCCTACACTGTCCCCATCAAACACTCCCAGGGCAGGTACAGCACGGGTTAGATACAGAGTAAAGCTCCCTCTACACTGTCCCATCAAACACTCCCAGGGCAGGTGCAGCACGGGTTAGATACAGAGTAAAGCTCCCTCTACACTGTCCCATCAAACAATCCCAGGGCAGGTACAGCACGGGTTAGATACAGAGTAAAGCTCCCTCTACACTGTCCCATCAAACACTCCCAGGGCAGGTACAGCACTGGTTAGATGCAGAGTAAAGCTCCCTCTACACTGTCCCCATCAAACACTCCCAGGGCAGGTACAGCATGGGGGTAGATACAGAGTAAAGCTCCCTCTACACTGTCCCATCAAACACTCCCAGGGCAGGTGCAGCACGGGTTAGATACAGAGTAAAGCTCCCTCTACACTGTCCCCATCAAACACTCCCAGGGCAGGTACAGCACGGGTTAGATACAGAGTAAAGCTCCCTCTACACTGTCCCATCAAACACTCCCAGGGCAGGTACAGCACGGGGTTAGATACAGAGTAAAGCTCCCTCGACACTGTCCCCATCAAACACTCCCAGGGCAGGTACAGCACGGGTTAGATACAGAGTAAAGCTCCCTCTGCACTGTCCCCATCAAACACTCCCAGGGCAGGTACAGCACGGGGTTAGATACAGAGTAAAGCTCCCTCTACACTGTCCCATCAAACACTCCCAGGGCAGGTACAGCACGGGTTAGATACAGAGTAAAGCTCCCTCTACACTGTCCCAACAAACACTCCCAGGGCAGGTAC
The DNA here is from genome assembly GCF_052327205.1 of Somniosus microcephalus. Lineage (NCBI taxonomy): Eukaryota > Metazoa > Chordata > Chondrichthyes > Squaliformes > Somniosidae > Somniosus > Somniosus microcephalus. The sequence goes on along the minus strand of NW_028225179.1, from coordinate 38,671,262 downwards.
AGCACGGGTTAGATACAGAGTAACGCCCCCTCTACACTGCCCCATCAAACACTCCCAGGACAGGTACAGCACGGGTTAGATACAGAGTAAAGCTCCCTCTGCACTGTCCCCATCAAACACTCCCAGGGCAGGTACAGCACTGGTTAGATACAGAGTAAAGCTCCCTCTACACTGTCCCCATCAAACACTCCCAGGGCAGGTACAGCACGGGTTAGATACAGAGTAAAGCTCCTTCTACACTGTCCCCATCAAACACTCCCAGGGCAGGTACAGCACTGGTTAGATACAGAGTAAAGCTCCCTCTACACTGTCCCCATCAAACACTCCCAGGGCAGGTACAGCACGGGGTTAGATACAGAGTAAAGCTCCCTCTACACTGTCCCATCAAACACTCCCAGGGCAGGTACAGCACGGGTTAAATACAGAGTAAAGCTCCCTCTACACTGTCCCCATCAAACACTCCCAGGGCAGGTACAGCACGGGTTAGATACAGAGTATAGCTCCCTCTGCACTGTCCCATCAAACACTCCCAGGGCAGGTACAGCACGGGTCAGGTACAGAGTAAAGCTCCCTCTACACTGTCCCATCAAACACTCCCAGGGCAGGTACAGCATGGGTTAGATACAGAGTAAAGCTTCCTCTACACTGTCCCCATCAAAAACTCCCAGGGCAGGTACAGCACGGGTTAGATACAGAGTAAAGCTCCCTCTACACTGTCCCATCAAACACTCCCAGGGCAGGTACAGCACGGGTTGGGTACAGAGTAAAGCTCCCTCTGCACTGTCCCCAACAAACACTCCCAGGGCAGGTACAGCACTGGTTAGATACAAAGTAAAGCTCCCTCTACACTGTCCCCATCAAACACTCCCAGGGCAGGTAAAGCACGGGGTTAGATACAGAGTAAAGCTCCCTCTACACTGTCCCATGAAACACTCCCAGGGCAGGTACAGCACGGGTTAGATACAGAGTAAAGCTCCCTCGACACTGTCCCCATCAAACACTCCCAGGGCAGGTACAGCACGGGTTAGATACAGAGTAAAGCTCCCTCGACACTGTCCCATCAAACACTCCCAGGGCAGGTACAGCACGGGTTAGATGCAGAGTAAAGCTCCCTCTACACTGTCCCCATCAAACACGCCCAGGGCAGGTACAGCACGGGTTAGATACAGAGTAAAGCTCCCTCTACACTGTCCCCATCAAACACTCCCAGGGCAGGTACAGCACGGGTTAGATACAGAGTAAAGCTCCCTCTACACTGTCTCATCAAACACTCCCAGGGCAGGTGCAGCACGGGGTTAGATACAGAGTAAATCTCCCTCTACACTGTCCCAACAAACACTCCCAGGGCAGGTACAGCACGGGTTAGATACAGAGTAAATCTCCCTCTGCACTGTCCCATCAAACACTCCCAGGGCAGGTACAGCACGGGTTAGATACAGAGTAAAGCTCCCCCTACATTGTCCCCATCAAACACTCCCAGGGCAGGTACAGAACGGGTTAGATACAGAGTAAAGCTCCCTCTACACTGTCCCATCAAACACTCCCAGGGCAGTTACAGCACGGGTTAGATACAGAGTAAAGCTCCCTCTACACTGTCCCATCAAACACTCCCAGGGCAGGTACAGCACGGGTTAGATTCAGAGTAAAGCTCCCTCTACACTGTCCCATCAAACACTCCCAGGACAGGTACAGCACGGGTTAGATACAGAGTAAAGCTCCCTCTACACTGTCCCATCAAACACTCCCAGGGCAGGTACAGCACGGGGTTAAGATACAGAGTAAAGCTCCCTCTACACTGTCCCATCAAACACTCCCAGGGCAGGTACAGCACGGGGTTAGATACAGAGTAAAGCTCGCTCTACACTGTCCCCATCAAACACTCCTAGGGCAGGTACAGCACGGGTTAGATACAGAGTAAAGCTCCCTCTGCACTGTCCCCATCAAACACTCCCAGGGCAGGTACAGCACGGGGTTAGATACAGAGTAAAGCTCCCTCTACACTGTCCCATCAAACACTCCCAGGGCAGGTACAGCACGGGTTAGATACAGAGTAAAGCTCCCTCTACACTGTCCCATCAAACACTCCCAGGGCAGGTACAGCACGGGTTAGATACAGAGTAAAGCTCCTTCTTCACTGTCCCCATCAAACACTCCCAGGGCAGGTACAGCACTGGTTAGATACAGAGTAAAGCTCCCTCTACACTGTCCCCATCAAACACTCCCAGGGCAGGTACAGCACGGGGTTAGATACAGAGTAAAGCTCCCTCTACACTGTCCCATCAAACACTCCCAGGGCAGGTACAGCACGGGTTAAATACAGAGTAAAGCTCCCTCTACACTGTCCCCATCAAACACTCCCAGGGCTGGTACAGCACGGGTTAGATACAGAGTAAAGCTCCCTCTACACTGTCCCATCAAACATTCCCAGGGCCGGTACAGCATGGGTCAGATACAGAGTAAAGCTCCCTCTACACTGTCCCATCAAACACTCCCAGGGCAGGTACAGCACGGGTTAGATACAGAGTAAAGCTCCCTCTACACTGTCCCCATCAAACACTCCCAGGGCAGGTACAGCACGGGTTAGATACAGAGTAAAGCTCCCTCTACACTGTCCCATCAAACACTCCCAGGGCAGGTACAGCACGGGTTGGGTACAGAGTAACGCTCCCTCTGCACTGTCCCCAACAAACACTCCCAGGGCAGGTACAGCACTGGTTAGATACAGAGTAAAGCTCCCTCTACACTGTCCCCATCAAACACTCCCAGGGCAGGTACAGCGCGGGGTTAGATACAGAGTAAAGCTCCCTCTACACTGTCCCATGAAACACTCCCAGGGCAGGTACAGCACGGGTTACATACAGAGTAAAGCTCCCTCGACACTGTCCCCATCAAACACTCCCAGGGCAGGTACAGCACGGGTTAGATACAGAGTAAAGCTCCCTCGACACTGTCCCATCAAACACTCCCAGGGCAGGTACAGCACGGGTTAGATGCAGAGTAAAGCTCCCTCTACACTGTCCCCATCAAACACGCCCAGGGCAGGTACAGCACGGGTTAGATACAGAGTAAAGCTCCCTCTACACTGTCCCCATCAAACACTCCCAGGGCAGGTACAGCACGGGTTAGATACAGAGTAAAGCTTCCTCTACACTGTCCCCATCAAACACTCCTAGGACAGGTACAGCACGGGTTAGATACAGAGTAAAGCTCCCTCTACACTGTCCCCATCAAACACTCCCAGGGCAGGTACAGCACGGGTTAGATACAGAGTAAAGCTCCCTCTACACTGTCTCATCAAACACTCCCAGGGCAGGTGCAGCACGGGGTTAGATACAGAGTAAATCTCCCTCTACACTGTCCCAACAAACACTCCCAGGGCAGGTACAGCACGGGTTAGATACAGAGTAAAGCTCCCTCTACACTGTCCCATCAAACACTCCCAGGGCAGGTACAGCACGGGTTAGATACAGAGTAAAGCTCCCCCTACATTGTCCCCATCAAACACTCCCAGGGCAGGTACAGAACGGGTTAGATACAGAGTAAAGCTCCCTCTACACCGTCCCATCAAACACTCCCAGGGCAGTTACAGCACGGGTTAGATACAGTGTAAAGTTCCCTCTACACCGTCCACATCAAACACTCCCAGGGCAGGTACAGCACGGGTTAGATACAGAGTAAAGCTCCCTCTACACTGTCCCCATCAAACACTCCCAGGGCAGGTACAGCACGGGTTAGATACAGAGTAAAGCTCCCTCTACACTGTCCCATCAAACACTCCCAGGGCAGGTACAGCACGGGGTTAGATACAGAGTAAAGCTCCCTCTACACTGTCCCCATCAAACACTCCTAGGGCAGGTACAGCACGGGTTAGATACAGAGTAAAGCTCCCTCTGCACTATCCCCATCAAACACTCCCAGGGCAGGTACAGCACGGGGTTAGATACAGAGTAAAGCTCCCTCTACACTGTCCCATCAAACACTCCCAGGGCAGGTGCAGCACGGGTTAGATACAGAGTAAAGCTCCCTCTACACTGTTCCATCAAACACTCCCAGGGCAGGTACAGCACGGGTTAGATACAGAGTAACGCTCCCTCTACACTGCCCCATCAAACACTCCCAGGACAGGTACAGCACAGGTTAGATACAGAGTAAAGCTCCCTCTACACTGTCCCCATCAAACACTCCCAGGGCAGGTACAGCACTGGTTAGATACAGAGTAAAGCTCCCTCTACACTGTCCCCATCAAACACTCCCAGGGCAGGTACAGCACGGGGTTAGATACAGAGTAAAGCTCCCTCTACACTGTCCCATCAAACACTCCCAGGGCAGGTACAGCATGGGTTAGATACAGAGTAAAGCTCCCTCTACACTGTCCCCATCAAACACTCACAGGGCAGGTACAGCACGGGTTGGATACAGAGTAAAGCTCCCTCTACACTGTCCCATCAAACACTCCCAGGGCAGGTACAGCACGGGTTAGATACAGAGTAAAGCTCCCTCTACACTGTCCCGATCAAACACTCCCAGGGCAGGTACAGCACGGGTTAGATACAGAGTAAAGCTCCCTCTACACTGTCCCCATCAAACACTCCCAGGGCAGGTACAGCATGGGTTAGATACAGAGTAAAGCTCCCTCTACACTGTCCCCATCAAACACTCCCAGGGGAGGTACAGCACGGGTTAGATACAGAGTACAGCTCCCTCTGCACTGTCTCATCAAACACTCCCAGGGCAGGTGCAGCACGGGGTTAGATACAGAGTAAAGCTCCCTCTACACTGCCCCAACAAACACTCCCAGGGCAGGTACAGCACGGGTTAGATACAGAGTAAAGCTCCATCTACACTGTCCCAACAAACACTCCCAGGGCAGGTACAGCTCGGGTTAGATACAGAGTAAAGCTCCCTCGACACTGTCCCCATCAAACACTCCCAGGGCAGGTACAGAACGGGTTAGATACAGAGTAAAGCTCCCTCTACACCGTCCCATGAAACACTCCCAGGGCAGGTACAGCACGGGTTAGATACAGAGTAAAGTTCCCTCTACACCGTCCCCATCAAACACTCCCAGGGCCGGTACAACACGGGTTAGATACAGAGTAAAGCTTCCTCTACACTGTCCCAGCAAACACTCCCAGGGAAGGTACAGCACGGGTTAGATACAAAGAAAAACTCCCTCTACACTGTCCCAGCAAACACTCCCAGGGCAGGTACAGCACGGGTTAGAAGTAGAGTAAAGCTCCCTCTACACTGTCCCATCAAACACTCCCAGGGCAGGTACAGCACGGGTTAGATACAGAGTAAAGCTGCCTCTACACTGTCCCCATCAAACACTCCCAGGGCAGGTACAGCACTGGTTAGATACAGAGTAAAGCTCCCTCTACACTGTCCCCATCAAACACTCCCAGGGCAGGTACAGCACGGGTTAGATACAGAATAAAGCTCCCTCTACACTGTCCCCATCAAACACTCCCAGGGCAGGTGCAGCACTGGTTAGATACAGAGTAAAGCTCCCTCTACACTGTCCCCATCAAACAGGCCCAGGGCAGGTACAGCACGGGTTAGATACAGAGTAAAGCTCCCTCTGCAGTGTCCCCATCAAACACTCCCAGGGCAGGTACAGCACGGGTTAGATACAGAGTAAAGCGTCCTCTACACTGTCCCCATCAAACACTCCTAGGACAGGTACAGCACGGGTTAGATGCAGAGTAAAGCTCCCTCTACACTGTCCCCATCAAACACTCCCAGGGCAGGTACAGCACGGGTTAGATACAGAGTAAAGCTCCCTCTACACTGTCTCATCAAACACTCCCAGGGCAGGTGCAGCACGGGGTTAGATACAGAGTAAATCTGCCTCTACACTGTCCCAACAAACACTCCCAGGGCAGGTACAGCACGGGTTAGATACACAGTAAAGCTCCCTCTACACTGTCCCATCAAACACTCCCAGGGCAGGTACAGCACGGGTTAGATACAGAGTAAATCCCTCTACATTGTCCCCATCAAACACTCCCAGGGCAGGTACAGAACGAGTTAGATACAGAGTAAAGCTCCCTCTACACCGTCCCATCAAACACTCCCAGGGCAGTTACAGCACGGGTTGGATACAGAGTAAAGTTCCCTCTACACCGTCCCCATCAAACACTCCCAGGGCAGGTACAGCACGGGTTAGATACAGAGTAAAGCTCCCTCTACACTGTCCCCATCAAACACTCCCAGGGCAGGTACAGCACGGGTTTGATACAGAGTAAAGCTCCCTCTACACTGTCCCTTCAAACACTCCCAGGGCAGGTACAACACGGGTTAGATACAGAGTAAAGCTCCCTCTACACTGTCCCATCAAGCACTCCCAGGGCAGGTACAGCACGGGGTTAGATACAGAGTAAAGCTCCCTCTACACTGTCCCCATCAAACACTCCTAGGGCAGGTACAGCACAGGTTAGATACAGAGTAAAGCTCCCTCTGCACTGTCCCCATCAAACACTCCCAGGGCAGGTACAGCACGGGGTTAGATACAGAGTAAAGCTCCCTCTACACTGTCCCATGAAACACTCCCAGGGCAGGTACAGCACGGGTTAGATACAGAGTAAAGCTCCCTCTACACTGTCCCATCAAACACTCCCAGGGCAGGTACAGCACGGGTTAGATACAGAGTAACGCTCCCTCTACACTGCCCCATCAAACACTCCCAGGACAGGTACAGCACGGGTTAGATACAGAGTAAAGCTCCCTCTACACTGTCCCCATCAAACACTCCCAGGGCAGGTGCAGCACTGGTTAGATACAGAGTAAAGCTCCCTCTACACTGTCCCCATCAAACACTCCCAGGGCAGGTACAGCACGGGGTTAGATACAGAGTAAAGCTCCCTCTACACTGTCCCATCAAACACTCCCAGGGCAGGTACAGCATGGGTTAGATACAGAGTAAATCTCCCTCTACACTGTCCCCATCAAACACTCCCAGGGCAGGTACAGCACGGGTTAGATACAGAGTCAAGCTCCCTCTGCACTGTCCCATCAAAAACTCCCAGGGCAGGTACAGCACGGGTTAGATACAGAGTAAAGCTCCCTCTACACTGTCCCGATCAAACACTCCCAGGGCAGGTACAGCACGGGTAAGATACAGAGTAAAGCTCCCTCGACACTGTCCCCATCAAACACTCCCAGGGCAGGTACAGCACGGGTTAGATACAGAGTGAATCTCCCTCTACACTGTCCCCATCAAACACTCCCAGGGCAGGTACAGCACGGGTTAGATACAGAGTAAATCTCCCTCTACACTGTCCCCATCAAACACTCCCAGGGCAGGTACAGCACGGGTTAGATACAGAGTAAATCTCCCTCTACACTGTCCCCATCAAACACTCCCAGGGCAGGTGCAGCACGGGGTTAGATACAGAGTAAATCTCCCTCCACACTGCCCCAACAAACACTCCCAGGGCAGGTACAGCACGGGTTAGATACAGAGTAAAGCTCCATCTACACTGTCCCAACAAACACTCCCAGGGCAGGTACAGCTCGGGTTAGATACAGAGTAAAGCTCCCTCTACACTGTCCCCATCAAACACTCCCAGGGCAGGTACAGAACGGGTTAGATACAGAGTAAAGCTCCCTCTACACCGTCCCATCAAACACTCCCAGGGCAGGT
>NW_028225179.1:38553964-38663117 GCF_052327205.1 Somniosus microcephalus | reverse complement strand
CAGCTCAGTCACCACCTCCTTTCGGAATCGCAGCCTCCTAACACACTGCTCCTCCGACATGTTGAGGTAAGAGAACTGCTGCCTGAATACCCTGGCAGCGTAAGGTCTGGTGTGGCGACGTCTGTTGGCCCTCCTCCGTCTGGCCATTCCTGGCCCTCTCTCCCTCCGTCCCTGTGCCCTTTCAAGATGGTCGAGCAGCAGGACGTTCCCCTCCAAAGCAGCCCCCATAATAATAGGTCGGCAGAAATTAAATAGGGTGTAAGCGCTCACCAGCAGCAGGGTGATGGTATGAAGGCTGAAGGTCCTCTGGCAGCGCTGGGTCACTAGTGAAATGGCTCAGAGTTCAACTGTTCCAATCTGTGTAAATCACAAATAAGTTGTGCTCCCAAAATGGCTGCCGCTTTTATACCAGTGCAGTGCCCTTTAAATAGCGACCCCCTAAGCCCGAGAGCCACTGGGGAACGTTCCTGGAAGCTGTCCTTATTAGCGCCGGGCGGAACAGAGGGGGGCGCCACTGAATTTCCGGTCCGGGGCGCCAAGAAGGCGTTGCACACTGAAATGACGTCATGATCTGCCTGCGCCCAGCGCCCGCGCTAAAATACCACTCAATATGGCGAGAGGCGCTGGGTTCACTGTGCCCGCCCGAAATTTGGGTAACGCCCCAATTCTCTGCCTCTTTAGGCGCTAATCGCTGGCGCTAGCAACCGAATTTCTCCCCCAAGGTGTGGTCTCACCAAGGCCCTGTACAACTGCAGCAAGACATCCCTGTTCCTGTACTCGAATCCTCTCGCTACGAAGGCCAACATACCATTTGCCTTCTTAACCACCTGCTGCACCTGCATGCTTACCTTCAGTGACTGGTGCACAAGGACACCCAGGTCTCGTTGCACTTCCCCTTCTCCCAATCTATTGCCGTTCAGATAATAATCTGCCTTCCTGTTTTTGCCACCAAAGTGGATAACCTCACATTTATCCACATTATACTGCGTCTGCCATGCTTCTACCCTGTTGAGTCTGAGTGTCCCAGATATGCTTATTCTAAATCACTGGACACAGACAACAAGAATAACTTAAACAGGTCTTTACTAATTGAAGGTCAGGGCTGAACTGCTTAGCAAACTACTACACAGAGTTTATATACCGGTGTGGTTGTTGTGTATGTAATATGTGTGCTACTTTGAACCTATGGACAGGACTGCACTACTTGTAGGGCGTAGTGATACGCAGTACCACTCCTGGCCATAGGGGTATAAATAGTACTGTGGGTACTGATCTCCCCTCAGTTCCCGCCTGTGGGCATGAAGTAAAGACCTACGTATAGTCCCTACCTCCAACCAGTAAAGACCTGTTTGAGTTATACGTTTAAGTCTTTGTGTTAATTGTTCAATACAATACACATACTTAACACTGGCGACGAGTCGGTTCGAACCCTGCGGCAGTTATTCCACGGCGGCTTCGTCCAAAGACAGGACATTGAAGAGAGGTTTCAATCCTCAACACCCCACTCAAAACTGAAGGGCAGCAGAAATCCTGACAGCTTCCAGCGTTTGGAAGCGACAGGCATTAGGACCCTGAAGCCTCCATAACCTCGTGGGTAAGCCAGAGCCCGGGAGGGAGCAAGCAAGAGCCGCGCGAGCGGGTGAGCCAGAGGCCGGGAGCCGCTTCAAGTGCGAGGCGCAGCGCGGGCCAGCGATCGGGACCAAAGATAAGGGCCGCACTCGGGCGATCGCGGCGAAGATAAGGGCCGCACTCAGGGGCTGAAGGGAGACGGCGTCGGGGACGGGTGAAGACCGCCAAGCGCGGGAAAACCGCCATTTTGTGGGCGGAGGACGACGGCAAGAGCGGGAAGCCGCCATCTTTGATAACAAGTAAAGAAAATAAAATCTGAGAAATTGCAAATCTACAATGCCTAAACACGGGAATATTAGCACCTTTGATAGTGACCTCGAAGATTGGGCCATATATGTTGAAAGAGTAAAAAATTATTGTAAGGCCAATAAAATTCGTGACCAAGATAAAGCTCTAACATTATTAAATTTAATGGGTGCGAAGACATACGGGCAATTGAAACACCTGTTATCACCAGATGAACCGGCGGATAAGACGTTCGATGAGATTGTTACTGTCCTGAAAGATCATCTAAACCCCACGCCGCTGATGCTAGCGGAACGATTTAAATTTTATGACAGAAGGCAGCTACAGCATGAAAGCAATGCTGAATATTTGCTGGAATTGCGTAAATTAGCGAAATATTGCCAGTTTGGAACGGGACTGACAGATGCACTACGAGACAAATTTGTGTGTGGTTTATTTAAACAGGATACACAAAAGCGACTGCTCGAGGAGAATGAGCTGACGCTTGAGAAGGCGGTCACTATGGCAGCAGCACACGAAGCCGCAGCGAGAGGCACGGCAGTAATGCAGCTACGGTCACCGGAGCTCAGTGCACACAAATTGGGTGTGAGTTCTGGCAAATGTTATCGTTGTGGAAAGACAACGCATGATCAGAACCAGTGTTGGTTTAAAAACCAAGAATGTAGAACTTGTGGTAGGCTTGGACATATAGCTAGAGTATGCAGGTCAGGGAAGAAGACCAGCAACAAGAAGTCACCGCAAGGAAAATACGCAAAGGTACACAAGGTGACCGAACAGGAGTCCGATTCAGATGCTAGCAGTAATGAACTGGCTAGCTTAAGCTGTAATGAACTGGCTAGCTTAAGAGTACTCAACGCTAGTAAGGGTGCAGACCTCCAGACAATTTGGGTCACTCTTCAGATAGAAGGAGTCCAAGTAAAACTGGAATTGGACACTGGATCGGCATTGACGGTCATAAATAAGAAAGATTACGGAAAGTTATTCCAACATATTCCCCTACAGGATACGGGGATTATATTGAAAACATACACGGGGCAAAGAGTGTACCCCATCGGGAAAATAGAGGTTGCAGTGGTCCACAAGGGCGAAGACAGTCAAATAATGGACTTATATGTGATATCTGAAGGAGGTCCTCCACTACTAGGACGGGAGTGGATTAGGAAAATGAATATGGACTGGCATTTCCTACAAACAATAACGAGTGAGAACTCGGTGAAGATAGTCGGCCCAGACTCTGGAACGGATGATGGTAAGCCCAACTCAGGTGCAAAAGACAAAGTTTCAGCACAGAATTCCACTGAGCAACAACAACATAGTTTAACTGTGGATTCTGAGTCTGGCAAGTCTACTGATGTGCCCATTTCTGAGGGACACCGGGCTCGAACTCAACTCCATTTCAAACTACAACAGCAATTAGAACAAATGCTTCGCCGTTTTGAGCAAGAGTTGAATGCAACGAAAGAGTTCTTTGATATAGAGTTGGAGAATCTGGAAAGACAACAGAAGCAGCTGCTGGAGCAAATGGAGCAGGAGCACACAAAACGTCTGATGTCAGAGGAGTTAACGGTCAGCCAACTCCTGCATATGCTGAAGGACAGGACTCTGAAATGGGAAAAACTTGAACACGAACTTCAATATTCAAACGAAAGGGGTTCGGAGCTCTCAAAGGTTATTGGAAGAGCTGAGGTGGCAACACAGACTGAGATGACTGCAACAGAGCAGCCCTTGGATGCCAAAAGTACGCTGACTCACGTCAACGTAGAACAACAGACCGCTGAAACAGCTGCTCCGGTAGAGGGATTGAATAGTCCGATCAATCAATCTCCAAAAGAAGTTGAAGTAGTAAAATCTCAAATGAGGTCATTAGTAAACGACTTGCTGAAAGCCCAGAAAAAGCTGGATGAAGAGGTACGCATGAAGAAGTCTCTTCAGGAAAGATGTCTGGACTTGGAACAAAAGCTGGCTAACGCCCAGCTGAGTATGGAGGAAATAGAAGACCCTCTCGCTGGCCTAGATCAGGACGACACCGAATATTACTATGTCCTGTCCTGCCCAACTTGTAACTTCGACTCCCACCATACAGAAATCATGGAGGAGCACCGAAAGTCTACGGAACATCGGGAGAAGGTGGCTCTACTACGGAAAAAGGAGGAAGAGAAGGAGGAACTGCGCATGCAGCTGGCAGCTGACAGTGGAGCCCAGAGAGTCTCCAAGAAGCAGAAAAGGAAAAGTCAAAACAGAAGATGACCCATCTGAACCATTATTACCTCTACCAGATCACACACGTGGTCCCTCCGAACGGAGCCAATTCAGTTCGGAAGTTCAAACTGTTAAATCCATGGAAGGACTATTGAATGAGTCACTCCAGCAACGTGAACCGACTACACCACAGAGATTGAATCTGTGAACTGTTTTCCGCAGAGACTGAATCTGTGATCTGTTTTGACCTGAAGTTATATATGTATATATGTTATTACGTTATGTTAAATGGGGAGATGACTGTAAAGCTAAGAAGGGAGGAATGTTGTGTATGTAATATGTGTGCTACTTTGAACCTATGGACAGGACTGCACTACTTGTAGGGCGTAGTGATACGCAGTACCACTCCTGGCCATAGGGGTATAAATAGTACTGTGGGTACTGATCTCCCCTCAGTTCCCGCCTGTGGGCATGAAGTAAAGACCTACGTGCAGTCCCTACCTCCAACCAGTAAAGACCTGTTTGAGTTATACGTTTAAGTCTTTGTGTTAATTGTTCAATACAATACACATACTTAACAGTGGTCACCACTGGTACTACAATATACAGTAGCCAAGAGAAAGTAGTCCATCTCTTAAGGTAGTCTCTTAAGGTGGTACAGGTTACATACACCACAATTCCTCCCTTTTTAGCTTAACAGTGTACATCCCAATTTAAACATAACATGGATAACATATATACAACTTCATGCAAAACTGTTCAAAGATTCAGTCTCTGAGGAGGCCTCCTGATCCGAGTTGGATAACGCCTTTCAGGGGTCTCTGATTCTCGTTGCTGGGGTGACTCATCTAGTTGATCTCTTATGGGTTGGACATCATCAGATACATTGGCGTCTGAGGTAGATGCTTCAGGTTCACTAACTTCTTCCACTGGTGTCTCTGTCGTAGTCATGGGTTCGACCCTTGTTCTCGATTCTACAAGTTGGTCAGCATGACGTCGTATTACGTTTTCACCAATATCTACCGTGTACATCAGGGGTCCTTGTCTGGCACGAATTGTTCCAGATTGCCATTTCTCATTCTTATAGTCCTGGGCTAACACTGGTTGTCCTATTTCGAAACTCCGAGTGGTCTTGTTATTTATATGCTGGAACTGTTTGTTTTCGACTTCCCTCCACACATTTGGTTTTAACAAGTCCAACCTGGACCGCAACCTCCTGTTATAGAACATCATGGCAGGGCTTTGATTTGTCACTGCATGAGTGGCGTTTCGATATGCCATTAGGAAATTGTCCACCTTGTGTTGTAGTGGAATCTGGTCTTCGCTCATGGCCTTTATTGCCTTTTTGAACGTTTGTACAAATCTCTCGGCCAACCCATTTGTAGCCGGATGATATGGGGCAGAGGTATAATGTTTCACCCCATTCTTCTTCATGAATTTCTGGAATTCTTCTGACACGAACTGCGGTCCGTTGTCTGAACATATTTGTTCTGGCAATCCATTTCTTGCGAATATCGTTCTTAGAACTGCAATCGTCTTTTCCGAGGTAGTGGTCGCCATCTTAATCACTTCTGGCCATTTAGAATGTGCGTCTACCGCAATTAAAAACATGGAGTCCATGAATGGACCTGCGAAGTCAATATGTACACGTTGCCATGGGGTTGAAGGCCATTCCCATGGATGCAGCGGTGCAATTGGAGGTGCATTTTGAACTTTTTGGCACCCTGAGCAGCTTTTAGTCAGATCCTCTATTTGTTGTACAATAAACTTCAATGCGTTCTACATACGTGGCCCAATCTTCAACATCGCTATCAAAAGCAGTGATGTTACCGTGTTTAGGCATCCTTGAGAGTTTCTTTAAATATTTTATTTTTCCAAAATGGCGGCTTCCCGCGCTTGTCTTCTTCCCCCGCCTACTAAAATGGCGGCTTCCCGCGCTTGGCGGCTTTTCCCGCGCTTGTCTTCTTCCCCCGCCGACTACAATGGCGGCTTCCCGCGCTTGTCTTCTTCCCCCGCTGGCTACAATGGCGATGACCGCGCTGTTGCCATTCTCGCCTCCCAGCGGTTCTTAATTTCCCCGACGCTGCTTTTGCTCCCCCGCGGTTCTCGTGGGCATTAACGCTTCCCTCGTTGCTGCGCCTCTCAGCCCCGATTGCAGCCCGGCCCTTTACACCGGCTGCGGTCGAGTTCTCCGCGGTTCTCGTGGCATTAACGCTGCCCTTGTCGCTGCGCCTCTCGGCCCCGATTGCAGCCCGGCCCTTTTCACCGGCTGCGGTCGAGTTCTCCGCCCTTTTTCCTCCGGTTTCCCTCCCCTTCTCCACTGACAACGCGGCCGACTTTCTGCCCGTGTCGCTAGATCGGCTTACCCACCACCGTGGTAGAAGGATGATCACTGCCTGTCGCTGATGGAGGACTTCGTGGTCAGTAATTTCAACCCGGGTTCTCGATGCCTCCCGTGCGATGCGGTGCTCAGCAGGATGATGAGGGCGGATGCCTCTTCTCGACGCCCGTTCTGAGGACGAAGCTGCCTTGGATGCAAAACTGCCGCAGGGTAAGATCGGACTCGTCGACACTGTTGAGTCTGAGTGTCCCAGATATGCTTATTCTAAATCACTGGACACAGACAACAAGAATAACTTAAACAGGTCTTTACTAATTGAAGGTCAGGGCTGAACTGCTTAGCAAATTACTACACAGAGTTTATATACCGGTGTGGTCACCACTGGTACTACAATATACAGTAGCCAAGAGAAAGTAGTCCATCTCTTAAGGTAGTCTCTTAAGGTGGTACAGGTTACATACACCACATACCCAATCACCCAACCTGTCCAAATCATACTGGAGTTTCTCGGCATCCTCCTCACAGCACACACGCCCACCCAGCTTTGTGTCGTCTGCAAACTTGGAGATATTACATCTAGATAGAGAGAGAGAGATAGACAGAGAGAGTGAGAGAGAGTGAGAGAGAGAGACAGGGATAAAGAGAGAGACAGAGAGAGACAGAGAGAATGACAGAGACAGAGAGATAGAGACAGATAGAGAGAGACATGGAGAGAGAGAGAGAGACAAGTAGAAGGAGTGAGGCAGAGAGAGGAAAGGAGAGAGAGAGATGAAGACAGATTCAGGTAGTCTTCACACAAAGGGCAGTGAAATCTGCAACTCTGCCAAAAAGCTGCGGATGCTGGGGGTCGATTGGAGCTTTCAAGACTGAGGTTGGTAGATTTTTGTTGGGTGAGGATATGGAGGGATATGGAGCAGAGGCGGGTAAATGGGGTCAAGGTAGAGACCAGCCATGATCTGACTGAATGGGGAAACAGGCTGGAGGGGCTGAATGGGCCTCCTCCTGTTCCTGTGTAACAGGCTTGAGGGGCTGAATGGCCTCCTCCTGTTCCTGTGTAACAGGCTTGAGGGGCTGAATGGCCTCCTCCTGTTCCTGTGTAACAGGCTCGAGGGGTCTGAATGGCCTCCTCCTGTTCCTGTGTAACAGGCTCGAGGGGCTGAATGGCCTCCTCCTGTTCCTGTGTAACAGGCTTGAGGGGCTGAATGGCCTCCTCCTGTTCCTGTGTAACAGGCCCAAGGGACTGAATGGGCCTCCTCCTGTTCCTGTGTAACAGGCTCGAGGGGTCTGAATGGCCTCCTCCTGTTCCCATGTAACAGGCCCGAGGGGCTGAATGGGCTGCTCCTGTTCCTGTGTAACAGGCTTGAGGGGCTGAATGGCCTCCTCCTGTTCCTGTGTAACAGGCTCGAGGGGCTGAATGGGCCTCCTCCTGTTCCTGTGTAACAGGCCCAAGGGACTGAATGGGCCTCCTCCTCTTCCTGTGTAACAGGCTCGAGGGGTCTGAATGGCCTCCTCCTGTTCCTGTGTAACAGGCTCGAGGGGGCTGAATGGCCTCCTCCTGTTCCTGTGTAATAGGCTTGAGGGGGCTGAATGCACCTCTTCCTGTTCCTGTGTAACAAGCTCGAAGGACTGAATGGCCTCCTCCTGTTCCCGTGTAACAGGCTCAAGGGGCTGAATGGCCTCCTCCTGTTCCCGTGTAACAGGCTCGAGAGGCTGAATGGCCACCTCCTGTTCCTGTGTAACAGGCTCGAGGGACTGAATGGGCCTCCTCCTGTTCCTGTGTAACAGGCTCGAGGGGCTGAATGGGCCTCCTCCTGTTCCTGTGTAACGGGCTCGAGGGACTGAATGGACCTCCTCCTGTTCCTGTGTAACAGGCTCGAGGTGCTGAATGGCCTCCTCCTGTTCCCGTGTAACAGGCTCGAGGGGCTGAATGGCCTCCTCCTGTTCCCGTGTAACAGGCGCGAGGGGCTGAATGGGCCTCCTTAAAGCAAGACTGACATTTCAGAGAGCAGTGTCGTCCCTTAAAGGGGAACGGCCTTCTGTAATGAAAAAAAAATAATTTAAAAATAGGCAGCTTTTAGCCCTTGCAGCTAAACTGCAGTCTGAAAAAAAAAATTAACATTGAACCGAATTCCCAAATGAGAGTCTTCAGCTGTTAGAGTCATAACGGCACAGAAGGAGGCCATTCGGCCCATCGAGTCCGTGCCGGCTCTCTGTAGAGCAATCCAGTCAGTCCCATTCCCCCGCTCTATCCCTGTAACCCTGCAAGTTTATTTCCCTCAAGTGCCTATCCAGTCTCCCCTTGAAAACATTGAGTGTCTCCGCTTCCACCACTTCCGTCGGCAGCGAGTTCCAGGTCCTCACCACTCGCTGCATAAAAAAGTTTTTCCTCACATCCCCCCCGTATCTCTTGCCCAAAACCTTCAATCTGTGTCCCCTAGTCCTTGTACCATCAACCAGTGGGAACAGCCTTTCCCCATCTAGCCTAATAATCTTGTACAGCTCTATCAAATCACCCCTCAACCTCCTTTGCTCTAATGAAAACAAATCCAGCTTCTCCACCCTGTCCTTGTAGCTAAGATCCCCCATCCCTGGAACCATTCTGGTAAATCTCCTCTGCACCATCTCAAGGGCCTTCACATCCTTCCTAAAGTGTGGTGACCAGAACTGGACGCAATACTCTTAAAGCTGAACTCCCCTCCGCGCCTAAACAAATGGGAAAAGTGCTTCAGCACCAACACAAATTGCTCAGCGAGCCCGGTGATGTGCCTCAATAATTCCGAGATTCGAAGTTAGCAGAACAAAAACAAGGCTTTTATTAACTTAGAAAGTAACACGTAAGCGAGAGAGATGTCTTCCTTCTGGAGACTGAGGCCAGACTGAAGCTAGCTTACAAGCGGGGCCAGGTATGGGCGGAGCCCTACACACAGCACATTCCAGCACATTCCAGTATACAATACAGCACATTCCAGTACACAATACAATGAGGTCTGGGGGAAGGGAAATGACACTGAAACCGATCTCAGTCACAGGCAGTGGTGAATGGAATATTTCATCACATTCACCCCTTCTATAGATTTAGTCTGTTCGGGGGTTTGATAGTCCTCTGCGACCGACGTGGCTGTTGCGGTGCCGCGGGTGTCGGCTGGGTGTCCCCGGTAGCCTCCTGGGTCTCTGCCGGGGGTGCCGCCAGGGTTGTTGGAGGGGTAGTTGGTGGGGGTGCCGTTGGTCGGTGTTCTTCCGGGGGTGATGAAAGAGTAGTGGGTGGGTAAGAGTTGCTGTGATCGTCGTTGCCGCTATTGCCGTGGTTGTTGTCGATGCCGGCTGGGGCGACGTCTTTTATGGACACGGTGTCCTCCCTTCCGTCGGCGTGCCGGACATATGCGTATTGGGGGTTGGCGTGGAGTAGGTGTACTGGCTCCACGAGAGGGTCCGTCTTGTGGCCCCTCACATGCCTTCGCACGAGTACCGGACCTGGGGTGGAGAGCCATGACGGCATGGATACGCCTGAGGTGGATTTCCGGGGAAAGACAAACATTCGTTCATGAGGCGTGGTATTAGTGGCCGTACACAATAGCGACCATATCGAATGGAGCACATCCGAGAGGACTTCCTGCCAGCGGGAGATAGGGAGGCCCTTGGTCCTTAGAGCTAGAGTGACTGCTTTCCATACTGTCCCGTTCTCTCGCTCCACTTGGCCGTTACCCCGGGGGTTGTAGCTGGTGGTACGGCTCGTGGCGATCCCCTCGGACAGCATGTACTGGCGTAGCTCTTCACTCATGAAGGACGCCCCCCTATCCGTATGGATGTAGCTCGGCATACCGAACAGGCAGAACAGGCTGTTGAGGCATTTAATGACCGTGGCGCTGGTCATGTCTGGGCAGGGGAAGGCGAATGGGAACCGGGAGTATTCGTCCACAATGTTCAGGAAGTAAACATTGCGGTCGACGGACGGGAGGGGGCCCTTGAAATCTAAGCTGAGCCGCTCAAAGGGCCGTGTAGCTTTGATTAAGTGAGCTCTATCTGGGCGGTAGAACCGAGGCTTGCACTCAGCGCAAGTGCGGCAGTTCCTGGTCAGGGACCGAACTTCCTCAATCGAGTAGGGTAAGTTACGGGACTTTATGAAGTGGAACAGCCGCGTGACCCCTGGGTGGCAGAGGTCGTTGTGGAGGGTCTGTAGCCAATCCCCGGTGGCGCTGGCACACATCCCTCGTGAGAGGGCGTCAGGGGATTCGTTAAGGGCCCCTGGCCGGTAAATGATGTCGTACTCGAAGGTGGAGAGCTCGATCCGCCACCTAAGAATCTTATCATTTTTAATCTTCCCCCTCTGTTTATTATTGAACATAAACGCTACCGACCGCTGGTCGGTAAGTAGGGTGAAGCGTTTGCCGGCTAGGTAGTGGCGCCAGTGGCGCACTGCCTCCACGATGGCTTGGGCCTCCTTTTCCACGGAGGAGTGTCTGATCTCGGGCCCTTGGAGGGTCCTCGAGAAGAAAGCTACGGGCCGCCCCGCCTGGTTGAGGGTGGCCGCCAAGGCGAAGTCAGACGCATCGCTTTCCACTTGAAATGGAGTGTTCTCGTCCACTGCCTGTAGCGTGGCCTGCTCAATATCCTGCTTAATGCTTTTGAAGGCGGCGTGGGCCTCAGCAGAGAGCGGGAGAGAGGATGCTTTCAAGAGGGGGCGGGCTTTGTCGGAGTAGTTGGGGACCCATTGGGAATAATAAGAAAATAACCCCAGGCACCTTTTCAGGGCTTTGGGAGTGTTGGGCAGGGGCAGCTCCTGTAGGGGGCGCAATCGGTCGGGGTCTGGCCCGATTTCCCCATTCTCCACCACGCTGCCTAGTATGCAGAGGCGCGTGGTGTTGTAAACACACTTGTCCTCGTTGTAGGTGAGGTTGAGTTTTTGTGCGGTTTTCAGGAACCTCTCGAGGTTCGAGTCGTGATCCTGCTGGTTGTGACCGCAGATGGTGACGTTGTCGAGGTAGGGGAAGGTTGCCTGCAAGTGGTGGTCATCGACCATGCGGTCCATCTCCCTCTGGAAGACCAAGACCCCATTCGTCACCCCAAAGGGGACTCTGAGGAATTGGTAGAGGCATCCGTTCGCCTCGAAGACGGTGTACGGGCGGTCCTCTGGTCTGATAGGGAGCTGGTGGTACGCTGACTTGAGATCGATGGTGGAGAACACCCGGTATTGGGCGATTTGGTTCACCATTTCTGATATGCGGGGTAGCGGGTAGGCGTCTAGTAGGGTGTACCTGTTGATCGTTTGACTATAGTCGATCACCATCCGTTTCTTCTCGCTACCCCTTACCACTACCACTTGGGCGCGCCACGGGCTGTTGCTGCGTTCAATAATGCGCTCTTTCAGGAGCCTGTCTACCTCGGTCGCGATAAACCGCCTGTCCTCCCAGCTGTACCTCCTGCTTTTGGTCGCTATTGGCCGGCAGTTAGGGGTAAGGTTCGCGAATAGCGAAGGCGGCTTTACCTTCAGGGTAGCCAGACCGCACACTGTGAGGGGCGGCTGGGACCCACCGTACTTGAGCGTGATGCTTTGGTGGTTGCACTGGAAATCCAGGCCCAAGATCACGCTCGCACATAGGTTCTTCATGATTAATACTTTAAAATTATCATATACAGTTCCGTTAACGCACAATTGTACCGTGCAGTAACCCAGAATGGTCGATGTCTGGGTTTTATCAGCCATAGAGATGGTACCCTGAGTAGGGACCACCTTTAGGGAGAGTTGTTGTGCCAGTTCTGGGTGGATAAAGCTCTCCGTGCTTCCACTGTCAATTAAGCATTTAACCCGGCACCCGTTTACCTCGATGTCCACCATTGATCTGGATAGCGGGTGCGGCCTGGTCTGGTCCACTGTGACCGATGCCACTGTAGGGCCCTGATCGATACAAGATGGCGTCCACGCTGTCTGCTCACAAGATGGCGGACCCCACGAGGTCGGGCAAGATGGCGTCCAAGATGGCCGCTCCCACGGCGCACACGCGGCGGTGGCGGGTTTTCCGGCGGTTGGTTTTCCGGCGGGGTTCCCTCTGCACACCTTCCCGAAGTGCCCCTTCTTACCGCACTTAAAGCAGGTGGTGCCTTTCGCCGGGCACAGGTTTCTGGTGTGCTTTGGCTGCCCGCAGAAGTAGCAGTTGGGTCCCTGACGCGTCGCGGCTGTCGTAGGGCTTCTGGGGGGAGAGCGGGCCCAGCCGGTGTCGGGCTGTCGGGCGGGGAAGATGCCTTCCAAGATGGCGGCGCCCTCGGTGCACACGTGGCGGCGTGGACGGCGCGGGCTGAAGAGTAGGCGTCCGAGTTTCTCTGGGCCACATCCAGGGATCGCGCGGTGTCCGCAGCCTGTTTCAGGTCCAACCCCGTTTTTTCCAGCAGTCTTTGCCGGATGTAAGTGGAGCTGAGGCCTGTGATGAAGGCATCGCGAACAAGCTCGTCAGTGTACACTGCGGCTTTTACATCTCGGCACTTGCAGTCTTTGCCAAGCATTTTCAGGGTGCTTAGGAACTCCTCCACCGATTCCCCAGGTCGCTGTGCGCGGGTAGCGAGCAGGTGCCTAGCATACACCTCATTCGTAGGCTGCTGGTAATGCGCCTTTAAGATGTCGCAGGCGGCCAGGTACGTCTCGGCGTCTTGGATGAGGGGGTAAACCCGGTGGCTTACCCAATTCCGCAGAATTCCGAGTCTCATCCTCGCAGCGTCCGTAGCGTCTTTGACGGCTGCGGAATTGTCCAGGAAGAATTCCATACACTCAAACCAGTGTCCGAAGCGTGCTGATGCGTCCGGAGCATGCTGGTCCAAATCCAAACGTTCGGGTTTCAGGAGTTGATCCATAGTGTTGAAAAATAAGTTAATAAAATTGATGTGCCTCAATAATTCCGAGACTCGAAGTTAGCAGAACAAAAACAAGGCTTTTATTAACTTAGAAAGTAACACGTAAGAGAGAGAGATGTCTTCCTTCTGGAGACTGAGGCCAGACTGAAGCTAGCTTACAAACGGGGCCAGGTATGGGCGGAGCCCTACACACAGCACATTCCAGTATACAATACAGCACATTCCAGTACACAATACAATGAGGTCTGGGGGAAGGGAAATGACACTGAAACCGATCTCAGTCACAGGCAGTGGTGAATGGAATATTTCATCACACCTGGGAAGGAACCCCCAGGGTCTCGCACGCAGCACTCCAGGGTCAACACTGCAAGAGCGGCCCTCTACCCACAGGGGCCAGGAGGCCCTCCAGAATGAAGGATGTGGGACCAGATCAGAGAGGCCGTCACTGCCAGCAGTGTCGCCCCCCCACCACCTGGCTCCAGTGTCCAAAGAAGCTTCATGACCTCTGACCGCTGGTCAAGGTCAGTGAATGCACCTTCAAAAGCCGTCTCCTACCAACTGCACCACTAGCCTCACGCACTGCTCAATGCACGACCAACACCCCCAATCACTCACCTACCAACAATCTCTACCAAACACAAAGCACACCTCACATTCCTAGCTTCACCTCACCCCCTTGGAGGAGACGGTGCAGGCCATTCAAGGCTGATCCCCTGGCCTGTGGCCGGGCTGAATAAATACGAGATGCTGGTATCCTCATACGTTACCCTCCTTCTCACATCTGTAAGGCTCGCAAAATTCTACAGATTTCCCCCAAACCAAGAAAAGAAGAGATATTGGACTGTTTAAACTAATATTGGGCCAAAAGGGACTTAAAGTCAAAACCCCAGGAAGATTTGGCTATTTTAAAAGGCATGTCCAGGCCTGTGGAAAAGCTGCAACAAAGGAACTGGGTTGGGCACTGTGGGACAGACAGTTTGAGTATTTGGCACAGGCCAGATTGTCTGGGAATGTTCTGGACTGTCCCAGTCATTCTACATAAAGACAATGGGCTAAAAATTCAGTTTGGGGCGCCAAGCTCGCCTGGGCGCTGGAATTACCGCTGCGCGCGGAGCCACTTGCGCCATCCGGATATTCAGTTTCTGCGCCCCAAAATGGAAGCGGGCCACTAAACGAGGCTCCCCGCGCCCCGCTTGGGGCGCTCACCCTGAATATCGCCGCGCTAAGGGCCGCAGCGCCACCCACTGCGGCACGGCACGCTGCGGTACTGCAGGCCTTCCTCCCACTGTTAAGGGGGAGGTGCCTGCAACAGCGCGAGCCCCGCTCGCGAGTGCCGGCAAATGAGCCCGGCACCAAGGAGAAGTGCCGGGCTCTCGGGAAACAGCCGACAATGCCGCGGGGGGGACGGAGGTGCGGGCAGGCGGGCGCCGAAAAAGCGGCCGGCCGCACCTCCACCTTAACTAGCGCCACTACCGCCACAGGCAGGCCCCTGTGTACTGGTCGCTATTTGCGGCCGGCGCTGAGGAGGCGGGCGCGACCAAATATGGCCATCGGGGCGATAGCGGGGCGCTGCGCACACTGATGACGTCATCGGTGGCGGCGCAGCGCTACAGGCTAACGCCGCCATTAGCGCCCCGCTAAATATCGCGATAGGTGTGGCCAGTGGCGCAAAAGCCCTCTTTGGGCGCAAACTGGTGGCGCAGGCCACTGAATTTCTAGACCAATAGGCCCATGGAAGGACAGTTCCTGCCAAAAACCTACAGGGCCATCAAGAACATGAATAATACAATACATGCCACTAATCAACAAAAGAGACCCTGGCCCCAGCAGGAGAAGACAATCGAACAACAGTTTAAAACCACTCAAGAGAGACATCTAAAACCACTTCGCACACTTAAACTGATTTCGGAGCAATCCCGAAACTAGTTAAAAGTCAATTAAAAATAGATGGGACCAGCCCCGAAACACGATAAGAATGAAAAAACTATTAAAATTAATGAGCCCACCAAAATTAACAATGGGCCAGAGGCGGTCAGATAAGCCAGGCCTCAGTGCAGTATAATTAAGGCCTGCTTTGACACAGAAAGCAGTTAAGTTCAGAATCAGTGCAGTTCACAGAAGGGTGTTCAGAAGGTGGTTCACCTCACAGTTCATCCAGATACGAGCAGCCTCTCGGAACTATAACACGGGAGAAGAAGGTACTACTCATCATCATCGGAGAATCGGAGACTTGAGGAAAGAAGAACGAAATGAAAGAAGAATAAGATTGTGAAGGGGTTGGATCGGGTGGGTGCGGGGAGGATGTTCCCGATGATGGGTGAAACTAGAACTAGGGGGCATAGTCTTAGAATAAGGGGCTGCTCTTTCAAAACTGAGATGAGGAGGAACTACTTCACTCAGAGGGTGGTAGGTCCATGGAATATGCTGCCCCAAAAAGCTGTAGAAGCTACATCATTACATAAATTTAAAACAGAAATAGACAGTTTCCTAGAAGTAAAGGGAATTAAGGGTTACGGGGAGCGGGCAGGAATTTGGACACGAGTCTAGGTTCGGATCGGTCATGGCCCTGTGGGTAGCGGAGCGGGCCCAGGGGCCGTGTAGCCTGATCCTGCTCCTATTTCGTGTGTCTAATTCTGTTAGATTCAGGAGATGGTTCTGTGATAGTGGATTGGCGGTTAGGATCAGATCAGCCATGATCTTATTGAATGGCGGAGCAGGCTCGAGGGGCCGATTGGCCTACTCCTGATCCTATTTCTTATGTTCTTAACCAAGGGCACCAAGAAACCAACAACTAACAATATTACCACCAACTAGGTAATATTGGGCCACCGCGACCAACAAGAAACCAACCTGGAAGAAACCGAAGATTCGCAAGCTTGTTTCCGCTCTACAAGCTAGCCTGACTTACCCCTGGGTAAGATTTAATGCAAAAGACTCTAAAACCTATAACTAACCAAAGGAAAATGGGTACTTACCCGATAAATCCAAATACGCACCCGAACGCATCAGCGGACACGCGAAGACTGAAAACCCAACGCTTGTGAAGTCTTCCACCACGTCCGGGGTACGGCAGGCCCCAACCGCCACAACTAAAGAGAACCCCGAGATCGCAAACCTCTACAACTGTCAAGAAAGTCGTTTGGTGAGCATTTACCTGGTCCTCTGGAATCCAACCTAGTTAGTGTAGTGGGATTGGGAGGGGTGAAGTCTTTTGTCTATTGTCATTCTCCCTCGCATATTCCGAAGTGTTCCCCCTTTTAGAGTGATAAGATTATTGTGTTGTGTATATTTTCTTGTCTCAAATAAAAAACATAGTTCTTGTATCAAATTCAGTTGTTTTCAACCCCCAAATAAGTCCAAAGTCTAGAACCAAGGGAGTGGGAGCGATTCGAACCGCTCAGGGAGTCAGAGGCAAAGCTGACCACACACACCACCCCTTACACATCCCACAGCCCCCTCATCCCACAATCTCTTCCGATTTACAAGCTGCGCACGGTGTAAGCTCGCACCTCTTGCTTTCCCGCCCTCCCCTCACCACAACTCCACACTTGTGCCTTCCTCATTTCACACACCCAAGAAATGCAGCCTGTCCTGCCAGTGGTTGACCAAGATCGATTATCGGTGAATATATTAATCACCGTCCGTTCTTCAATCGATCGATTATCGGTGAATATATTAATCACCGTCCGTCCTTCAATCGATCGATTATCAGTGAATATATTAATCACCGTCCGTTCTTCAATCGATCGATTATCAGTGAATATATTAATCACCGTCCGTCCTTCAATCGATCGATTATCGGTGAATATATTAATCACCGTCCGTCCTTCAATCGATGGATTATCAGTGAATATATTAATCACCGTCCGTCCTTCAATCGATCGATTATCGGTGAACATATTAATCACCGTCCGTTCACCGTCCGTCCTTCAATCGATCGATTATCAGTGAATATATTAATCACCGTCCGTCCTTCAATCGATCGATTATCAGTGAATATATTAATCACCGTCCGTTCTTCAATCGATCGATTATCAGTGAATATATTAATCACCGTCCGTTCTTCAATCGATCGATTATCAGTGAATATATTAATCACCGTCCGTTCTTCAATCGATGGATTATCGGTGAATATATTAATCACCGTCCGTTCTTCAATCGATCGATTATCAGTGAATATATTAATCACCGTCCGTTCTTCAATCGATCGATTATCAGTGAATATATTAATCACCGTCCGTTCTTCAATCGATGGATTATCGGTGAATATATTAATCACCGTCCGTTCTTCAATCGATCGATTATCAGTGAATATATTAATCACCGTCCGTTCTTCAATCGATCGATTATCAGTGAATATATTAATCACCGTCCGTTCTTCAATCGATCGATTATCAGTGAATATATTAATCACCGTCCATTCTTCAATCGATCGATTATCAGTGAATATATTAATCACCGTCCGTTCATCAATCGATGGATGATCAGTGAATATATTAATCACCGTCCGTTCTTCAATCGATGGATTATCGGTGAATATATTAATCACCGTCCGTTCTTCAATCGATCGATTATCAGTGAATATATTAATCACCGTCCGTTCTTCAATCGATCGATTATCAGTGAATATATTAATCACCGTCCGTTCTTCAATCGATCGATTATCAGTGAATATATTAATCACCGTCCGTTCTTCAATCGATCGATTATCAGTGAATATATTAATCACCGTCCGTTCTTCAATCGATGGATGATCAGTGAATATATTAATCACCGTCCGTTCTTCAATCGATCGATTATCAGTGAATATATTAATCACCGTCCGTTCTTCAATCGATCGATTATCGGTGAATATATTAATCACCGTCCGTTCTTCAATCGATCGATTATCAGTGAATATATTAATCACCGTCCGTTCTTCAATCGATCGATTATCAGTGAATATATTAATCACCGTCCGTTTTCAATCGATCGATTATCGGTGAATATATTAATCACCGTCCGTCCTTCAATCGATCGATTATCAGTGAATATATTAATCACCGTCCGTTCTTCAATCGATCGATTATCGGTGAATATATTAATCACCGTCCGTTCTTCAATCAATCGATTATCGGTGAATATATTAATCACCGTCCGTTCTTCAATCGATCGATTATCAGTGAATATATTAATCACCGTCCGTCCTTCAATCGATCGATTATCAGTGAATATATTAATCACCGTCCGTTCTTCAATCGATCGATTATCAGTGAATATATTAATCACCGTCCGTTCTTCAATCGATCGATTATCAGTGAATATATTAATCACCGTCCGTTCTTCAATCGATCGATTATCAGTGAATATATTAATCACCGTCCGTTCTTCAATCGATCGATTATCAGTGAATATATTATTCACCGTCCGTTCTTCAATCGATCGATTATCAGTGAATATATTAATCACCGTCCATCCTTCAATCGATCGATTATCAGTGAATATATTAATCACCGTCCGCCCTTCAATCGATCGATTATCGGTGAATATATTAATCACCGTCCGCCCTTCAATCGATGGATTATCAGTGAATATATTAATCACCGTCCGTTCTTCAATCGATCGATTATCAGTGAGAATATTAATCACCGTCCGTCCTTCAATCGATCGATTATCAGTGAATATATTAATCACCGTCCGTCCTTCAATCGATGGATTATCGGTGAATATATTAATCACCGTCCGTTCTTCAATCGATGGATTATCAGTGAATATATTAATCACCGTCCGTTCTTCAATCGATCGATTATCAGTGAATATATTAATCACCGTCCGTCCTTCAATCGATCGATTATCAGTGAATATATTAATCACCGTCCGTCCTTCAATCGATGGATTATCAGTGAATATATTAATCACCGTCCGTCCTTCAATCGATCGATTATCAGTGAATATATTAATCACCGTCCGTCCTTCAATCGATGGATTATCAGTGAATATATTAATCACCGTCCGTTCTTCAATCGATTGATTATCAGTGAATATATTAATCACCGTCCGCCCTTCAATCGATCGATTATCAGTGAATATATTAATCACCGTCCGTTCTTCAATCGATCGATTATCAGTCAATATATTAATCACCGTCCGTTCTTCAATCGATCGATTATCGGTGAATATATTAATCACCGTCCGTTCTTCAATCGATCGATTATCAGTGAATATATTAATCACCGTCCGTTCATCAATCGATCGATTATCAGTGAATATATTAATCACCGTCCGTTCTTCAATCGATCGATTATCAGTGAATATATTAATCACCGTCCGTTCTTCAATCGATCGATTATCAGTGAATATATTAATCACCGTCCGTTCTTCAATCGATGGATTATCGGTGAATATATTAATCACCATCCGTTCTTCAATCGATCGATTATCAGTGAATATATTAATCACCGTCCGTTTTCAATCGATCGATTATCGGTGAATATATTAATCACTGTCCGTTCTTCAATCGATGGATTATCAGTGAATATATTAATCACCGTCCGTTCTTCAATCGATGGATTATCAGTGAATATATTAATCACCGTCCGTTCTTCAATCGATCGATTATCAGTGAATATATTATTCACCGTCCGTTCTTCAATCGATCGATTATCAGTGAATATATTAATCACCGTCCGTCCTTCAATCGATCGATTATCAGTGAATATATTAATCACCGTCCGTCCTTCAATCGATGGATTATCAGTGAATATATTAATCACCGTCCGTCCTTCAATCGATGGATTATCGGTGAATATATTAATCACCGTCCGTTCTTCAATCGATGGATTATCAGTGAATATATTAATCACCGTCCGTTATTCAATCGATCGATTATCAGTGAATATATTAATCACCGTCCGTTCTTCAATCGATCGATTATCAGTGAATATATTAATCACCGTCCGTTCTTCAATCGATGGATTATCAGTGAATATATTAATCACCGTCCGTTCTTCAATCGATCGATTATCGGTGAATATATTAATCACCGTCCGTTCTTCAATCGATCGATTATCAGTGAATATATTAATCACCGTCCGTTCTTCAATCGATCGATTATCAGTGAATATATTAATCACCGTCCGTTCTTCAATCGATCGATTATCAGTGAATATATTAATCACCGTCCGTACTTCAATCGATCGATTATCAGTGAATATATTAATCACCGTCCGTTCTTCAATTGATGGATTATCAGTGAATATATTAATCACCGTCCGTCCTTCAATCGATCGATTATCAGTGAATATATTAATCACCGTCCGTTCTTCAATCGATGGATTATCAGTGAATATATTAATCATCGTCCGTCCTTCAATCGATGGATTATCAGTGAATATATTAATCATCGTCCGTCCTTCAATCGATGGATTATCAGTGAATATATTAATCACCGTCCGTTCTTCAATCGATCGATAATCAGTGAATATATTAATCATCGTCCGTCCTTCAATCGATCGATTATCAGTGAATATATTAATCACCGTCCGTTCTTCAATCGATCGATTATCGGTGAATATATTAATCACCGTCCGTTCTTCAATCGATCGATTATCGGTGAATATATTAATCACCGTCCGTCCTTCAATCGATCGATTATCAGTGAATATATTAATAACCGTCCGTTCTTCAATCGATCGATTATCAGTGAATATATTAATCACCGTCCTTCCTTCAATCGATCGATTATCAGTGAATATATTAATCACCGTCCGTCCTTCAATCGATCGATTATCAGTGAATATATTAATCACCGTCCATCCTTCAATCGATCGATTATCAGTGAATATATTAATCACCGTCCGTCCTTCAATCGATCGATTATCGGTGAATATATTAATCACCGTCCGTCCTTCAATCGATCGATTATCGGTGAATATATTAATCACCGTCCGTTCTTCAATCGATCGATCATCGGTGAATATATTAATCACCGTCCGTTCTTCAATCGATCGATTATCAGTGAATATATTAATCACCGTCCGTTCTTCAATCGATGGATTATCAGTGAATATATTTATCACCGTCCGTTCTTCAATCGATCGATTATCAGTGAATATATTAATCACTGTCCGTTCTTCAATCGATCGATTATCAGTGAATATATTAATCACCGTCCGTTCTTCAATCGATCGATTATCGGTGAATATATTAATCACCGTCCGTTCTTCAATCGATCGATTACCAGTGAATATATTAATCACCGTCCGTTCTTCAATCGATCGATTATCAGTGAATATATTAATCACCGTCCGTTCTTCAATCGATCGATTATCGGTGAATATATTAATCACCGTCCGTCCTTCAATCGATCGATTATCAGTGAATATATTAATCACCGTCCGTTCTTCAATCGATCGATTATCAGTGAATATATTAATCACCGTCCGTTCTTCAATCGATCGATTATCGGTGAATATATTAATCACCGTCTGTTCTTCAATCGATCGATTATCAGTGAATATATTAATCACCATCCGTCCTTCAATCGATTATCAGTGAATATATTAATCACCGTCCGTTCTTCAATCGATGGATTATCAGTGAATATATTAATCACCGTCCGTCCTTCAATCGATCGATTATCAGTGAATATATTAATCACCGTCCATTCTTCAATCGATCGATTATCAGTGAATATATTAATCACCGTCCGTTCTTCAATCGATCGATTATCAGTGAATATATTAATCACCGTCCGTCCTTCAATCGATCGATTATCAGTGAATATATTAATCACCGTCCGTTCTTCAATCGATCGATTATCAGTGAATATATTAATCACCGTCCGTCCTTCAATCGATCGATTATCAGTGAATATATTAATCACCTTCCGTCCTTCAATCGATCGATTATCAGTGAATATATTAATCACCGTCCGTTCTTCAATCGATCGATTATCAGTGAATATATTAATCACCGTCCGTCCTTCAATCGATCGATTATCAGTGAATATATTAATCACCGTCCGTTCTTCAATCGATGGATTATCAGTGAATATATTAATCACCGTCCGTTCTTCAATCGATTGATTATCAGTGAATATATTAATCACCGTCCGTTCTTCAATCGATCGATTATCGGTGAATATATTAATCACCGTCTGTTCTTCAATCGATCGATTATCAGTGAATATATTAATCACCATCCGTCCTTCAATCGATTATCAGTGAATATATTAATCACCGTCCGTTCTTCAATCGATCGATTATCAGTGAATATATTAATCACCGTCCATTCTTCAATCGATCGATTATCAGTGAATATATTAATCACCGTCCGTTCTTCAATCGATGGATTATCAGTGAATATATTAATCACCGTCCGTTCTTCAATCGATCGATTATCAGTGAATATATTAATCACCGTCCGTTCTTCAATCGATGGATTATCAGTGAATATATTAATCACCGTCTGTTCTTCAATCGATCGATTATGAGTGAATATATTAATCACCGTCCGTTCTTCAATCGATCGATTATCAGTGAATATATTAATCACCGTCCGTTCTTCAATCGATGGATTATCAGTGAATATATTAATCACCGTCCGTTCTTCAATCGATCGATTATCAGTGAATATATTAATCACCGTCCGTCCTTCAATCGATCGATTATCAGTGAATATATTAATCACCGTCCGTTCTTCAATCGATCGATTATCAGTGAATATATTAATCACCGTCCGTCCTTCAATCGATCGATTATCAGTGAATATATTAATCACCGTCCGTCCTTCAATCGATCGATTATCAGTGAATATATTAATCACAGTCCGTTCTTCAATCGATCGATTATCGGTGAATATATTAATCACCGTGCGTTCTTCAATCGATCGATTGTCAGTGAATATATTAATCACCGTCCGTTCTTCAATCGATGGATTTTCAGTGAATATATTAAACACCGTCCGTTCTTCAATCGATGGATTATCAGTGAATATATTAATCACCGTCCGTTCTTCAATCGATCGATTATCGGTGAATATATTAATCACCGTCCGTTCTTCAATCGATCGATTATCGGTGAATATATTAATCACCGTCCGTCCTTCAATCGATCGATTATCAGTGAATATATTAATCACCGTCCGTCCTTCAATCGATCGATTATCGGTGAATATATTAATCACCGTCCGTTCTTCAATCGATCCATTATCAGTGAATATATTAATCACCGTCCGTCCTTCAATCGATCGATTATCAGTGAATATATTAATCACCGTCCGTTCTTCAATCGATGGATTATCAGTGAATATATTGATCACCGTCCGTTCTTCAATCGATCGATTATCAGTGAGTATATTAATCACCGTCCGTTCTTCAATCGATCGATTATCGGTGAATATATTAATCACCGTCTGTTCTTCAATCGATCGATTATCAGTGAATATATTAATCACCATCCGTCCTTCAATCGATTATCAGTGAATATATTAATCACCGTCCGTTCTTCAATCGATCGATTATCAGTGAATATATTAATCACCGTCCATTCTTCAATCGATCGATTATCAGTGAATATATTAATCACCGTCCGTTCTTCAATCGATGGATTATCAGTGAATATATTAATCACCGTCCGTTCTTCAATCGATGGATTATCAGTGAATATATTAATCACCGTCCGTTCTTCAATCGATCGATTATCAGTGAATATATTAATCACCGTCCGTTCTTCAATCGATGGATGATCAGTGAATATATTAATCACCGTCTGTTCTTCAATCGATCGATTATCAGTGAATATGTTAATCACCGTCCATTCTTCAATCGATCGATTATCAGTGAATATATTAATCACCGTCCGTTCTTCAATCGATGGATTATCAGTGAATATATTAATCACCGTCCGTTCTTCAATCGATCGATTATCAGTGAATATATTAATCACCGTCCGTCCTTCAATCGATCGATTATCAGTGAATATATTAATCACCGTCCGTTCTTCAATCGATCGATTATCAGTGAATATATTAATCACCGTCCGTCCTTCAATCGATCGATTATCAGTGAATATATTAATCACCGACCGTCCTTCAATCGATCGATTATCAGTGAATATATTAATCACCGTCCGTTCTTCAATCGATCGATTATCGGTGAATATATTAATCACCGTGCGTTCTTCAATCGATCGATTATCAGTGAATATATTAATCACCGTCCGTTCTTCAATCGATGGATTATCAGTGAATATATTAATCACCGTCCGTTCTTCAATCGATGGATTATCAGTGAATATATTAATCACCGTCCGTTCTTCAATCGATGGATTATCAGTGAATATATTAATCACCGTCCGTTCTTCAATCGATGGATTATCAGTGAATATATTAATCACCGTCCGTTCTTCAATCGATCGATTATCAGTGAATATATTAATCACCGTCCGTTCTTCAATAGATGGATTATCAGTGAATATATTAATCACCGTCCGTTCTTCAATCGATCGATTATCAGTGAATATATTAATCACTGTCCATCCTTCAATCGATCGATTATCAGTGAATATATTAATCACCGTCCGTTCTTCAATCGATCGTTTATCAGTGAATATATTAATCACCGTCTGTTCTTCATTCGATCGATTATCAGTGAATATATTAATCACCGTCCGTCCTTCAATCGATCGATTATCAGTGAATATATTAATCACCGTCCCTTCTTCAATCGATCGATTATCAGTGAATATATTAATCACCGTCCATCCTTCAATCGATCGATTATCAGTGAATATATTAATCACCGTCCGTTCTTCAATCGATCGATTATCAGTGAATATATTAATCACCGTCCGTCCTTCAATCGATCGATTATCAGTGAATATATTAATCACCGTCCGTCCTTCAATCGATCGATTATCAGTGAATATATTAATCACCGTCCGTTCTTCAATCGATCGATTATCAGTGAATATATTAATCTCCGTCCGTCCTTCAATCGATCGATTATCAGTGAATATATTAATCACCATCCGTTCTTCAATCGATCGATTATCAGTGAATATATTAATCACCGTCCGTTCTTCAATCGATCGATTATCGGTGAATATATTAATCACCGTCCGTTCTTCAATCGATCGATTATCGGTGAATATATTAATCACCGTCCGTTCTTCAATCGATCGATTATCAGTGAGTATATTAATCACCGTCCGTTCTTCAATCGATCGATTATCGGTGAATATATTAATCACCGTCTGTTCTTCAATCGATCGATTATCAGTGAATATATTTATCACCATCCGTCCTTCAATCGATTATCAGTGAATATATTAATCACCGTCCGTTCTTCAATCGATCGATTATCAGTGAATATATTAATCACCGTCCATTCTTCAATCGATCGATTATCAGTGAATATATTAATCACCGTCCATTCTTCAATCGATGGATTATCAGTGAATATATTAATCACCGTCCGTTCTTCAATCGATGGATTATCAGTGAATATATTAATCACCGTCCGTTCTTCAATCGATCGATTATCAGTGAATATATTAATCACCGTCCGTTCTTCAATCGATGGATGATCAGTGAATATATTAATCACCGTCTGTTCTTCAATCGATCGATTATCAGTGAATATGTTAATCACCGTCCATTCTTCAATCGATCGATTATGAGTGAATATATTAATCACCGTCCGTTCTTCAATCGATGGATTATCAGTGAATATATTAATCACCGTCCGTTCTTCAATCGATCGATTATCAGTGAATATATTAATCACCGTCCGTCTTTCAATCGATCGATTATCAGTGAATATATTAATCACCGTCCGTTCTTCAATCGATCGATTATCAGTGAATATATTAATCACCGTCCGTCCTTCAATCGATCGATTATCAGTGAATATATTAATCACCGACCGTCCTTCAATCGATCGATTATCAGTGAATATATTAATCACCGTCCGTTCTTCAATCGATCGATTATCGGTGAATATATTAATCACCGTGCGTTCTTCAATCGATCGATTATCAGTGAATATATTAATCACCGTCCGTTCTTCAATCGATGGATTATCAGTGAATATATTAATCACCGTCCGTTCTTCAATCGATGGATTATCAGTGAATATATTAATCACCGTCCGTTCTTCAATCGATGGATTATCAGTGAATATATTAATCACCGTCCATTCTTCAATCGATGGATTATCAGTGAATATATTAATCACCGTCCGTTCTTCAATCGATCGATTATCAGTGAATATATTAATCACCGTCCGTTCTTCAATAGATGGATTATCAGTGAATATATTAATCACCGTCCGTTCTTCAATCGATCGATTATCAGTGAATATATTAATCACTGTCCATCCTTCAATCGATCGATTATCAGTGAATATATTAATCACCGTCCGTTCTTCAATCGATCGTTTATCAGTGAATATATTAATCACCGTCTGTTCTTCAATCGATCGATTATCAGTGAATATATTAATCACCGTCCGTCCTTCAATCGATCGATTATCAGTGAATATATTAATCACCGTCCGTTCTTCAATCGATCGATTATCAGTGAATATATTAATCACCGTCCATCCTTCAATCGATCGATTATGAGTGAATATATTAATCACCGTCCGTTCTTCAATCGATCGATTATCAGTGAATATATTAATCACCGTCCGTCCTTCAATCGATCGATTATCAGTGAATATATTAATCACCGTCCGTCCTTCAATCGATCGATTATCAGTGAATATATTAATCACCGTCCGTTCTTCAATCGATCGATTATCAGTGAATATATTAATCTCCGTCCGTCCTTCAATCGATCGATTATCAGTGAATATATTAATCACCGTCCGTTCTTCAATCGATCGATTATCAGTGAATATATTAATCACCGTCCGTTCTTCAATCGATCGATTATCGGTGAATATATTAATCACCGTCCGTTCTTCAATCGATCGATTATCGGTGAATATATTAATCACCGTCCGTCCTTCAATCGATCGATTATCAGTGAATATATTAATCACCGTCCGTTCTTCAATCGATGGATTATCAGTGAATATATTAATCACCGTCCGTCCTTCAATCGATCGATTATCAGTGAATATATTAATCACCGTCCGTCCTTCAATCGATCGATTATCAGTGAATATATTAATCACCGTCCGTCCTTCAATCGATCGATTATCAGTGAATATATTAATCACCGTCCGTTCTTCAATCGATCGATTATCAGTGAATATATTAATCACCGTCCGTTCTTCAATCGATCGATTATCGGTGAGTATATTAATCACCGTCAGTCCTTCAATCGATCGATTATCAGTGAATATATTAATCACCGTCCGTTCTTCAATCGATCGATTATCAGTGAATATATTAATCACCGTCCGTTCTTCAATCGATCGATTATCGGTGAATATATTAATCACCGTCTGTTCTTCAATCGATCGATTATCAGTGAATATATTAATCACCATCCGTCCTTCAATCGATTATCAGTGAAGATATTAATCACCGTCCGTTCTTCAATCGATGGATTATCAGTGAATATATTAATCACCGTCCGTCCTTCAATCGATCGATTATCAGTGAATATATTAATCACCAACCGTCCTTCAATCGATCGATTATCAGTGAATATATTAATCACCGTCCGTTCTTCAATCGATCGATTATCGGTGAATATATTAATCACCGTGCGTTCTTCAATCGATCGATTATCAGTGAATATATTAATCACCGTCCGTTCTTCAATCGATGGATTATCAGTGAATATATTAATCACCGTCCGTTCTTCAATCGATGGATTATCAGTGAATATATTAATCACCGTCCGTTCTTCAATCGATGGATTATCAGTGAATATATTAATCACCGTCCATTCTTCAATCGATGGATTATCAGTGAATATATTAATCACCGTCCGTTCTTCAATCGATCGATTATCAGTGAATATATTAATCACCGTCCGTTCTTCAATAGATGGATTATCAGTGAATATATTAATCACCGTCCGTTCTTCAATCGATCGATTATCAGTGAATATATTAATCACTGTCCATCCTTCAATCGATCGATTATCAGTGAATATATTAATCACCGTCCGTTCTTCAATCGATCGTTTATCAGTGAATATATTAATCACCGTCTGTTCTTCAATCGATCGATTATCAGTGAATATATTAATCACCGTCCGTCCTTCAATCGATCGATTATCAGTGAATATATTAATCACCGTCCGTTCTTCAATCGATCGATTATCAGTGAATATATTAATCACCGTCCATCCTTCAATCGATCGATTATGAGTGAATATATTAATCACCGTCCGTTCTTCAATCGATCGATTATCAGTGAATATATTAATCACCGTCCGTCCTTCAATCGATCGATTATCAGTGAATATATTAATCACCGTCCGTCCTTCAATCGATCGATTATCAGTGAATATATTAATCACCGTCCGTTCTTCAATCGATCGATTATCAGTGAATATATTAATCTCCGTCCGTCCTTCAATCGATCGATTATCAGTGAATATATTAATCACCGTCCGTTCTTCAATCGATCGATTATCAGTGAATATATTAATCACCGTCCGTTCTTCAATCGATCGATTATCGGTGAATATATTAATCACCGTCCGTTCTTCAATCGATCGATTATCGGTGAATATATTAATCACCGTCCGTCCTTCAATCGATCGATTATCAGTGAATATATTAATCACCGTCCGTTCTTCAATCGATGGATTATCAGTGAATATATTAATCACCGTCCGTCCTTCAATCGATCGATTATCAGTGAATATATTAATCACCGTCCGTCCTTCAATCGATCGATTATCAGTGAATATATTAATCACCGTCCGTCCTTCAATCGATCGATTATCAGTGAATATATTAATCACCGTCCGTTCTTCAATCGATCGATTATCAGTGAATATATTAATCACCGTCCGTTCTTCAATCGATCGATTATCAGTGAATATATTAATCACTGTCCGTTCTTCAACCGATCGATTATCAGTGAATATATTAATCACCATCCGTTCTTCAATCGATCGATTATCGGTGAATATATTAATCACCGTCCGTTCTTCAATCGATCGATTATCAGTGAATATATTAATCACCGTCCGTTCTTCAATCGATCGATTATCAGTGAATATATTAATCACCGTCCGTTCTTCAATCGATCGATTATCGGTGAGTATATTAATCACCGTCAGTCCTTCAATCGATCGATTATCAGTGAATATATTAATCACCGTCCGTTCTTCAATCGATCGATTATCAGTGAATATATTAATCACCGTCCGTTCTTCAATCGATCGATTATCGGTGAATATATTAATCACCGTCTGTTCTTCAATCGATCGATTATCAGTGAATATATTAATCACCATCCGTCCTTCAATCGATTATCAGTGAAGATATTAATCACCGTCCGTTCTTCAATCGATGGATTATCAGTGAATATATTAATCACCGTCCGTCCTTCAATCGATCGATTATCAGTGAATATATTAATCACCGACCGTCCTTCAATCGATCGATTATCAGTGAATATATTAATCACCGTCCGTTCTTCAATCGATCGATTATCGGTGAATATATTAATCACCGTGCGTTCTTCAATCGATCGATTATCAGTGAATATATTAATCACCGTCCGTTCTTCAATCGATGGATTATCAGTGAATATATTAATCACCGTCCGTTCTTCAATCGATGGATTATCAGTGAATATATTAATCACCGTCCGTTCTTCAATCGATGGATTATCAGTGAATATATTAATCACCGTCCATTCTTCAATCGATGGATTATCAGTGAATATATTAATCACCGTCCGTTCTTCAATCGATCGATTATCAGTGAATATATTAATCACCGTCCGTTCTTCAATAGATGGATTATCAGTGAATATATTAATCACCGTCCGTTCTTCAATCGATCGATTATCAGTGAATATATTAATCACTGTCCATCCTTCAATCGATCGATTATCAGTGAATATATTAATCACCGTCCGTTCTTCAATCGATCGTTTATCAGTGAATATATTAATCACCGTCTGTTCTTCAATCGATCGATTATCAGTGAATATATTAATCACCGTCCGTCCTTCAATCGATCGATTATCAGTGAATATATTAATCACCGTCCGTTCTTCAATCGATCGATTATCAGTGAATATATTAATCACCGTCCATCCTTCAATCGATCGATTATGAGTGAATATATTAATCACCGTCCGTTCTTCAATCGATCGATTATCAGTGAATATATTAATCACCGTCCGTCCTTCAATCGATCGATTATCAGTGAATATATTAATCACCGTCCGTCCTTCAATCGATCGATTATCAGTGAATATATTAATCACCGTCCGTTCTTCAATCGATCGATTATCAGTGAATATATTAATCTCCGTCCGTCCTTCAATCGATCGATTATCAGTGAATATATTAATCACCGTCCGTTCTTCAATCGATCGATTATCAGTGAATATATTAATCACCGTCCGTTCTTCAATCGATCGATTATCGGTGAATATATTAATCACCGTCCGTTCTTCAATCGATCGATTATCGGTGAATATATTAATCACCGTCCGTCCTTCAATCGATCGATTATCAGTGAATATATTAATCACCGTCCGTTCTTCAATCGATGGATTATCAGTGAATATATTAATCACCGTCCGTCCTTCAATCGATCGATTATCAGTGAATATATTAATCACCGTCCGTCCTTCAATCGATCGATTATCAGTGAATATATTAATCACCGTCCGTCCTTCAATCGATCGATTATCAGTGAATATATTAATCACCGTCCGTTCTTCAATCGATCGATTATCAGTGAATATATTAATCACCGTCCGTTCTTCAATCGATCGATTATCAGTGAATATATTAATCACTGTCCGTTCTTCAACCGATCGATTATCAGTGAATATATTAATCACCATCCGTTCTTCAATCGATCGATTATCGGTGAATATATTAATCACCGTCCGTTCTTCAATCGATCGATTATCAGTGAATATATTAATCACCGTCCGTTCTTCAATCGATCGATTATCAGTGAATATATTAATCACCGTCCGTTCTTCAATCGATCGATTATCGGTGAGTATATTAATCACCGTCAGTCCTTCAATCGATCGATTATCAGTGAATATATTAATCACCGTCCGTTCTTCAATCGATCGATTATCAGTGAATATATTAATCACCGTCCGTTCTTCAATCGATCGATTATCGGTGAATATATTAATCACCGTCTGTTCTTCAATCGATCGATTATCAGTGAATATATTAATCACCATCCGTCCTTCAATCGATTATCAGTGAAGATATTAATCACCGTCCGTTCTTCAATCGATGGATTATCAGTGAATATATTAATCACCGTCCGTCCTTCAATCGATCGATTATCAGTGAATATATTAATCACCGTCCATTCTTCAATCGATCGATTATCAGTGAATATATTAATCACCGTCCGTTCTTCAATCGATCGATTATCAGTGAATATATTAATCACCGTCCGTCCTTCAATCGATCGATTATCAGTGAATATATTAATCACCGTCCGTTCTTCAATCGATCGATTATCAGTGAATATATTAATCACCGTCCGTCCTTCAATCGATCGATTATCAGTGAATATATTAATCACCGTCCGTTCTTCAATCGATCGATTATCAGTGAATATATTAATCACCGTCCGTTTTTCAATCGATCGATTATCAGTGAATATATTAATCACCGTCCGTCCTTCAATCGATCGATTATCAGTGAATATATTAATCACCGTCCGTTCTTCAATCGATGGATTATCAGTGAATATATTAATCACCGTCCGTTCTTCAATCGATCGATTATCAGTGAATATATTAATCACAGTCCGTTCTTCAATCGATCGATTATCGGTGAATATATTAATCACCGTCTGTTCTTCAATCGATCGATTATCAGTGAATATATTAATCACCATCCGTCCTTCAATCGATTATCAGTGAATATATTAATCACCGTCCGTTCTTCAATCGATCGATTATCAGTGAATTTATTAATCACCGTCCATTCTTCAATCGATCGATTATCAGTGAATATATTAATCACCGTCCGTTCTTCAATCGATGGATTATCAGTGAATATATTAATCACCGTCCGTTCTTCAATCGATGGATTATCAGTGAATATATTAATCACCGTCCGTTCTTCAATCGATCGATTATCAGTGAATATATTAATCACCGTCCGTTCTTCAATCGATGGATGATCAGTGAATATATTAATCACCGTCTGTTCTTCAATCGATCGATTATCAGTGAATATGTTAATCACCGTCCATTCTTCAATCGATCGATTATCAGTGAATATATTAATCACCGT
Organism: Somniosus microcephalus; assembly: GCF_052327205.1. Lineage (NCBI taxonomy): Eukaryota > Metazoa > Chordata > Chondrichthyes > Squaliformes > Somniosidae > Somniosus > Somniosus microcephalus. Next base: position 38,630,449 of record NW_028225179.1, on the reverse strand, counting down.
CCGTTCTTCAATCGATGGATTATCAGTGAATATATTAATCACCGTCCGTTCTTCAATCGATCGATTATCAGTGAATATATTAATCACCGTCCGTCCTTCAATCGATCGATTATCAGTGAATATATTAATCACCGTCCGTTCTTCAATCGATCGATTATCAGTGAATATATTAATCACCGTCCGTCCTTCAATCGATCGATTATCAGTGAATATATTAATCACCGTCCGTCCTTCAATCGATCGATTATCAGTGAATATATTAATCACCGTCCGTTCATCAATCGATCGATTATCGGTGAATATGTTAATCACCGTGCGTTCTTCAATCGATCGATTATCAGTGAATATATTAATCACCGTCCGTTCTTCAATCGATGGATTATCAGTGAATATGTTAATCACCGTCCGTTCTTCAATCGATGGATTATCAGTGAATATATTAATCACCGTCCGTTCTTCAATCGATCGATTATCAGTGAATATATTAATCACCGTCCGTTCTTCAATAGATGGATTATCAGTGAATATATTAATCACCGTCCGTTCTTCAATCGATCGATTATCAGTGAATATATTAATCACTGTCCATCCTTCAATCGATCGATTATCAGTGAATATATTAATCACCGTCCGTTCTTCAATCGATTGATTATCAGTGAATATATTAATCACCGTCTGTTCTTCAATCGATCGATTATCAGTGAATATATTAATCACCGTCCGTCCTTCAATCGATCGATTATCAGTGAATATATTAATCACCGTCCGTTCTTCAATCGATCGATTATCAGTGAATATATTAATCACCGTCCGTCCTTCAATCGATCGATTATCAGTGAATATATTAATCACCGTCCGTTCTTCAATCGATCGATTATCAGTGAATATATTAATCACCGTCCGTCCTTCAATCGATCGATTATCAGTGAATATATTAATCACCGTCCGTCCTTCAATCGATCGATTATCAGTGAATATATTAATCACCGTCCGTTCTTCAATCGATCGATTATCAGTGAATATATTAATCTCCGTCCGTCCTTCAATCGATCGATTATCAGTGAATATATTAATCACCGTCCGTTCTTCAATCGATGGATTATCAGTGAATATATTAATCACCGTCCGTCCTTCAATCGATCGATTATCAGTGAATATATTAATCACCGTCCGTCCTTCAATCGATCGATTATCAGTGAATATATTAATCACCGTCCGTCCTTCAATCGATCGATTATCAGTGAATATATTAATCACCGTCCGTTCTTCAATCGATGGATTATCAGTGAATATATTAATCACCGTCCGTTCTTCAATCGATCGATTATCAGTGAATATATTAATCACCGTCCGTTCTTCAATCGATCGATTATCAGTGAATATATTAATCACCGTCCGTTCTTCAATCGATCGATTATCAGTGAATATATTAATCACCGTCCGACCTTCAATCGATCGATTATCAGTGAATATATTAATCACCGTCCGTTCTTCAATCGATGGATTATCAGTGAATATATTAATCACCGTCCGCTCTTCAATCGATGGATTATCAGTGAATATATTAATCACCGTCCGTTCTTCAATCGCTCGATTATCAGTGAATATATTAATCACCATCCGTTCTTCAATCGATGGATTATCAGTGAATATATTAATCACCGTCCGTTCTTCAATCGATCGATTATCAGTGAATATATTAATCACCGTCCGTTCTTCAATCGATCGATTATCAGTGAATATATTAATCACCGTCCGTTCTTCAATCGATCGATTATCGGTGAATATATTAATCACCGTCCGTCCTTCAATCGATCGATTATCAGTGAATATATTAATCACCGTCCGTTCTTCAATCGATCGATTATCGGTGAATATATTAATCACCGTCCGTCCTTCAATCGATCGATTATCAGTGAATATATTAATCACCGTCTGTTCTTCAATCGATCGATTATCGGTGAATATATTAATCACCGTCCGTTCTTCAATCGATCGATTATCAGTGAATATATTAATCACCGTCCGTTCTTCAATCGATCGATTATCAGTGAATATATTAATCACCGTCCGTTCTTCAATCGATGGATTATCAGTGAATATATTAATCACCGTCCGTTCTTCAATCGATCGATTATCAGTGAATATATTAATCACCGTCCATCCTTCAATCGATCGATTATCAGTGAATATATTAATCACCGTCCGTCCTTCAATCGATCGATTATCAGTGAATATATTAATCACCGTCCGTCCTTCAATCGATCGATTATCAGTGAATATATTAATCACCGTCCGTTCTTCAATCGATGGATTACCAGTGAATATATTAATCACCGTCCGTTCTTCAATCGATCGATTATCAGTGAATATATTAATCACCGTCCGTTCTTCAATCGATCGATTATCAGTGAATATATTAATCACCGTCCGTTCTTCAATCGATCGATTATCAGTGAATATATTAATCACCGTCCGACCTTCAATCGATCGATTATCAGTGAATATATTAATCACCGTCCGTTCTTCAATCGATGGATTATCAGTGAATATATTAATCACCGTCCGTTCTTCAATCGATGGATTATCAGTGAATATATTAATCACCGTCCGTTCTTCAATCGATCGATTATCAGTGAATATATTAATCACCGTCCGTTCTTCAATCGATCGATTATCAGTGAATATATTAATCACCGTCCGTTCTTCAATCGATCGATTATCAGTGAATATATTAATCACCGTCCGTTCTTCAATCGATCGATTATCAGTGAATATATTAATTACCGTCCTTTCTTCAATCGATCGATTATCAGTGAATATATTAATCACCGTCCGTTCTTCAATCGATCGATTATCGGTGAATATATTAATCACCGTCCGTCCTTCAATCGATCGATTATCAGTGAATATATTAATCACCGTCCGTTCTTCAATCGATCGATTATCGGTGAATATATTAATCACCGTCCGTCCTTCAATCGATCGATTATCAGTGAATATATTAATCACCGTCCGTTCTTCAATCGATCGATTATAGGTGAATATATTAATCACCGTCCGTTCTTCAATCGATCGATTATCAGTGAATATATTAATCACCGTCCGTTATTCAATCGATCGATTATCAGTGAATATATTAATCACCGTCCGTTCTTCAATCGATGGATTATCAGTGAATATATTAATCACCGTCCGTTCTTCAATCGATCGATTATCAGTGAATATATTAATCACCGTCCATCCTTCAATCGATCGATTATCAGTGAATATATTAAGCACCGTCCGTTCTTCAATCGATCGATTATCAGTGAATATATTAATCACCGTCCGTTCTTCAATCGATGGATTATCAGTGAATATATTAATCACCGTCCGTTCTTCAATCGATCGATTATCGGTGAATATATTAATCACCGTCCGTTCTTCAATCGATCGATTATCGGTGAATATATTAATCACCGTCCGTTCTTCAATCGATCGATTATCGGTGAATATATTAATCACCGTCCGTTCTTCAATCGATCGATTATCGGTGAATATATTAATCACCGTCTGTCCTTCAATCGATCGATTATCAGTGAATATATTAATCACCGTCCGTTCTTCAATCGATCGATTATCAGTGAATATATTAATTACCGTCCTTTCTTCAATCGATCGATTATCAGTGAATATATTAATCACCGTCCGTTCTTCAATCGATCGATTATCGGTGAATATATTAATCACCGTCCGTCCTTCAATCGATCGATTATCAGTGAATATATTAATCACCGTCCGTTCTTCAATCGATCGATTATCGGTGAATATATTAATCACCGTCCGTCCTTCAATCGATCGATTATCAGTGAATATATTAATCACCGTCCGTTCTTCAATCGATCGATTATAGGTGAATATATTAATCACCGTCCGTTCTTCAATCGATCGATTATCAGTGAATATATTAATCACCGTCCGTTATTCAATCGATCGATTATCAGTGAATATATTAATCACCGTCCGTTCTTCAATCGATGGATTATCAGTGAATATATTAATCACCGTCCGTTCTTCAATCGATCGATTATCAGTGAATATATTAATCACCGTCCATCCTTCAATCGATCGATTATCAGTGAATATATTAAGCACCGTCCGTTCTTCAATCGATCGATTATCAGTGAATATATTAATCACCGTCCGTTCTTCAATCGATGGATTATCAGTGAATATATTAATCACCGTCCGTTCTTCAATCGATCGATTATCGGTGAATATATTAATCACCGTCCGTTCTTCAATCGATCGATTATCGGTGAATATATTAATCACCGTCCGTTCTTCAATCGATCGATTATCGGTGAATATATTAATCACCGTCCGTTCTTCAATCGATCGATTATCGGTGAATATATTAATCACCGTCTGTCCTTCAATCGATCGATTATCAGTGAATATATTAATCACCGTCCGTTCTTCAATCGATCGATTATCGGTGAATATATTAATCACCGTCCGTTCTTCAATCGAACGATTATCAGTGAATATATTAATCACCGTCCGTTCTTCAATCGATCGATTATCAGTGAATATATTAATCACCGTCCGTCCTTCAATCGATCATCAGTGAATATATTAATCACCGTCCGTTCTTCAATCGATGGATTATCAGTGAATATATTAATCACCGTCCGTTCTTCAATCGATCGATTATCAGTGAATATATTAATCACCGTCCATCCTTCAATCGATCGATTATCGGTGAATATATTAATCACCGTCCGTCCTTCAATCGATCGATTATCAGTGAATATATTAATCACCGTCCGTTCTTCAATCGATGGATTATCAGTGAATATATTAATCACCGTCCGTTCTTCAATCGATGGATTATCAGTGAATATATTAATCACCGTCCGTTCTTCAATCGATCGATTATCGGTGAATATATTAATCACCGTCCGTTCTTCAATCGATCGATTATCGGTGAATATATTAATCACCGTCCGTTCTTCAATCGATCGATTATCGGTGAATATATTAATCACCGTCCGTTCTTCAATCGATCGATTATCGGTGAATATATTAATCACCGTCTGTCCTTCAATCGATCGATTATCAGTGAATATATTAATCACCGTCCGTTCTTCAATCGATCGATTATCGGTGAATATATTAATCACCGTCCGTTCTTCAATCGAACGATTATCAGTGAATATATTAATCACCGTCCGTTCTTCAATCGATCGATTATCAGTGAATATATTAATCACCGTCCGTCCTTCAATCGATCATCAGTGAATATATTAATCACCGTCCGTTCTTCAATCGATGGATTATCAGTGAATATATTAATCACCGTCCGTTCTTCAATCGATCGATTATCAGTGAATATATTAATCACCGTCCATCCTTCAATCGATCGATTATCGGTGAATATATTAATCACCGTCCGTTCTTCAATCGATCGATTATCAGTGAATATATTAATCACCGTCCGTCCTTCAATCGATCGATTATCAGTGAATATATTAATCACCGTCCGTTCTTCAATCGATGGATTATCAGTGAATATATTAATCACCGTCCGTTCTTCAATCGATCGATTATCAGTGAATATATTAATCACCGTCCGTTCTTCAATCGATCGATTATCGGTGAATATATTAATCACCGTCTGTTCTTCAATCGATCGATTATCAGTGAATATATTAATCACCATCCGTTCTTCAATCGATTATCAGTGAATATATTAATCACCGTCCGTTCTTCAATCGATCGATTATCAGTGAATATATTAATCACCGTCCATTCTTCAATCGATCGATTATCAGTGAATATATTAATCACCGTCCGTTCTTCAATCGATGGTTTATCAGTGAATATATTAATCACCGTCCGTTCTTCAATCGATGGATTATCAGTGAATATATTAATCACCGTCCGTTCTTCAATCGATCGATTATCAGTGAATATATTAATCACCGTCCGTTCTTCAATCGATCGATTATCAGTGAATATATTAATCACCGTCCGTCCTTCAATCGATCGATTATCAGTGAATATATTAATCACCGTCCGTCCTTCAATCGATCGATTATCAGTGAATATATTAATCACCGTCCGTCCTTCAATCGATCGATTATCAGTGAATATATTAATCACCGTCCGTTCTTCAATCGATCGATTATCAGTGAATATATTAATCACCGTCCGTCCTTCAATCGATCGATTATCAGTGAATATATTAATCACCGTCCGTCCTTCAATCGATCGATTATCAGTGAATATATTAATCACCGTCCGTTCTTCAATCGATCGATTATCAGTGAATATATTAATCACCGTCCGTCCTTCAATCGATCGATTATCAGTGAATATATTAATCACCGTCCGTTCTTCAATCGATCGATTATCGGTGAATATATTAATCACCGTCCGTTCTTCAATCGATCGATTATCGGTGAATATATTAATCACCGTCCGTTCTTCAATCGATCGATTATCGGTGAATATATTAATCACCGTCCGTCCTTCAATCGATCGATTATCAGTGAATATATTAATCACCGTCCGTTCTTCAATCGATGGATTATCAGTGAATATATTAATCACCGTCCGTCCTTCAATCGATCGATTATCAGTGAATATATTAATCACTGTCCGTCCTTCAATCGATCGATTATCAGTGAATATATTAATCACCGTCCGTTCTTCAATCGATGGATTATCAGTGAATATATTAATCACCGTCCGTCCTTCAATCGATCGATTATCAGTGAATATATTAATCACCGTCCGTTCTTCAATCGATGGATTATCAGTGAATATATTAATCACCGTCCGTTCTTCAATCGATCGATTATCAGTGAATATATTAATCACCGTCCGTTCTTCAATCGATCGATTATCAGTGAATATATTAATCACCGTCCGTTCTTCAATCGATCGATTATCAGTGAATATATTAATCACCGTCCGTCCTTCAATCGATCGATTATCAGTGAATATATTAATCACCGTCCGTTCTTCAATCGATGGATTATCAGTGAATATATTAATCACCGTCCGTTCTTCAATCGATGGATTATCAGTGAATATATTAATCACCGTCCGTTCTTCAATCGATCGATTATCAGTGAATATATTAATCACCGTCCGTTCTTCAATCGATCGATTATCAGTGAATATATTAATCACCGTCCGTTCTTCAATCGATCGATTATCAGTGAATATTTTAATCACCGTCCGTCCTTCAATCGATGGATTATCAGTGAATATATTAATCACCGTCCGTTCTTCAATCGATCGATTATCAGTGAATATATTAATCACCGTCCGTTCTTCAATCGATCGATTATCAGTGAATATATTAATCACCGTCCGTTCTTCAATCGATCGATTATCGGTGAATATATTAATCACCGTCCGTCCTTCAATCGATCGATTATCAGTGAATATATTAATCACCGTCCGTTCTTCAATCGAACGATTATCGGTGAATATATTAATCACCGTCCGTCCTTCAATCGATCGATTATCAGTGAATATATTAATCACCGTCCGTTCTTCAATCGATCGATTATCGGTGAATATATTAATCACCGTCCCTTCTTCAATCGATCGATTATCAGTGAATATATTGATCACCGTCCGTTCTTCAATCGATCGATTATCAGTGAATATATTAAGCACCGTCCGTTCTTCAATCGATCGATTATCAGTGAATATATTAATCACCGTCCGTTCTTCAATCGATCGATTATCAGTGAATATATTAATCACCGTCCGTTCTTCAATCGATGGATTATCAGTGAATATATTAATCACCGTCCGTTCTTCAATCGATCGATTATCGGTGAATATATTAATCACCGTCCGTTCTTCAATCGATCGATTATCGGTGAATATATTAATCACCGTCCGTTCTTCAATCGATCGATTATCAGTGAATATATTAATCACCGTCCGTTCTTCAATCGATCGATTATCGGTGAATATATTAATCACCGTCCGTCCTTCAATCGATCGATTATCAGTGAATATATTAATCACCGTCCGTTCTTCAATCGATCAATTATCGGTGAATATATTAATCACCGTCCGTTCTTCAATCGATCGATTATCAGTGAATATATTAATCACCGTCCGTTCTTCAATCGATCGATTATCGGTGAATATATTAATCACCGTCCGTCCTTCAATCGATCGATTATCAGTGAATATATTAATCACCGTCCGTTCTTCAATCGATCGATTATCGGTGAATATATTAATCACCGTCCGTTCTTCAATCGATCGGTTATCAGTGAATATATTAATCACCGTCTGTTCTTCAATCGATGGATTATCGGTGAATATATTAATCACCGTCCGTTCTTCAATCGATCGATTATCGGTGAATATATTAATCACCGTCCGTCCTTCAATCGATGGATTATCAGTGAATATATTAATCACCGTCCGTTCTTCAATCGATGGATTATCAGTGAATACATTAATCACCGTCCGTTCTTCAATTGAACGATTATCAGTGAATATATTAATCACCGTCCGTTCTTCAATCGATCGATTATCAGTGAATATATTAATCACCGTCCGTCCTTCGATCGATCGATTATCAGTGTATATATTAATCACCGACCGTTCTTCAATCGATCGATTATCAGTGAATATATTAATCACCGTCCGTTCTTCAATCGATGGGTTATCAGTGAATATATTAATCACCGTCCGTCCTTCAATCGATGGATTATCGGTGAATATATTAATCACCGTCCGTCCTTCAATCGATCGATTATCAGTGAATATATTAATCACCGTCCGTCCTTCAATCGATCGATTATCGGTGAATATATTAATCACCGTCCGTCCTTCAATCGATGGATTATCGGTGAATATATTAATCACCGTCCGTCCTTCAATCGAGCGATTATTAGTGAATATATTAATCACCGTCCGTTCTTCAATCGATCGATTATCAGTGAATATATTAATCACCGTCCGTTCTTCAATCGATGGATTATCAGTGAATATATTAATCACCGTCCGTCCTTCAATCGATCGATTATCAGTGAATATATTAATCACCGTCCGTCCTTCAATCGATCGATTATCAGTGAATATATTTATCACCGTCCGTCCTTCAGTCGATCGAATATCAGTGAATATATTAATCACCGTCCGTCCTTCAATCGATCGATTATCAGTGAATATATTAATCACCGTCCGTCCTTCAATCGATCGATTATCAGTGAATATATTAATCACCGTCCGTCCTTCAATCGATCGATTATCAGTGAATATATTAATCACCGTCCGTTCTTCAATCGATCGATTATCAGTGAATATATTAATCACCGTCCGTTCTTCAATCGATGGATTATCAGTGAATATATTAATCACCGTCCGTTCTTCAATCGATGGATTATCGGTGAATATATTAATCACCGTCCGTTCTTCAATCGATCGATTATCAGTGAATATATTAATCACCGTCCGTTCTTCAATCGATCGATTATCAGTGAATATATTAATCACCGTCCCTTCTTCAATCGATGGATTATCAGTGAATATATTAATCACCGTCCGTTCTTCAATCGATCGATTATCAGTGAATATATTAATCACCGTCCGTTCTTCAATCGATGGATTATCAGTGAATATATTAATCACCGTCCGTTCTTCAATCGATGGATTATCAGTGAATTTATTAATCACCGTCCGTTCTTCAATCGATGGATTATCAGTGAATATATTAATCACCGTCCGTTCTTCAATCGATCGATTATCGGTGAATATATTAATCACCGTCCGTTCTTCAATCGATCGATTATCGGTGAATATATTAATCACCGTCCGTTCTTCAATCGATCGATTATCGGTGAATATATTAATCAGCGTCCGTTCTTCAATCGATCGATTATCCGTGAATATATTAATCACCGTCCGTTCTTCAATCGATGGATTATCAGTGAATATATTAATCACCGTCCGTTCTTCAATCGATGGATTATCAGTGAATATATTAATCACCGTCCGTTCTTCAATCGATCGATTATCGGTGAATATATTAATCACCGTCCGTTCTTCAATCGATCGATTATCAGTGAATATATTAATCACCGTCCGTTCTTCAATCGATCGATTATTAGTGAATATATTAATCACCGTCCGTTCTTCAATCGATGGATTATCAGTGAATATATTAATCACCGTCCATTCTTCAATCGATCGATTATCAGTGAATATATTAATCACCGTCCGTTCTTCAATCGATCGATTATCAGTGAATATATTAATCACCGTCTGTTCTTCAATCGATCGATTATCAGTGAATATATTAATCACCGTCCGTCCTTCAATCGATCGATTATCAGTGAATATATTAATCACCGTCCGTCCTTCAATCGATCGATTATCAGTGAATATATTAATCACCGTCCGTTCTTCAATCTATGGATTATCAGTGAATATATTAATCACCGTCCGTTCTTCAATCGATCGATTATCAGTGAAAATATTAATCACCGTCCGTTCTTCAATCGATGGATTATCAGTGAATATATTAATCACCGTCCGTTCTTCAATCGATGAATTATCAGTGAATATATTAATCACCGTCCGTTCTTCAATCGATGGATTATCGGTGAATATATTAATCACCGTCCGTCCTTCAATCGATCGATTATCAGTGAATATATTAATCACCGTCCGTTCTTCAATCGATCGATTATCAGTGAATATATTAATCACCGTCCGTTCTTCAATCGATCGATTATCAGTGAATATATTAATCACCGTCCGTTCTTCAATCGATCGATTATCAGTGAATATATTAATCACCGTCCGTTCTTCAATCGATGGATTATCAATGAATATATTAATCACAGTCCTTTCTTCAATCGATGGATTATCAGTGAATATATTAATCACCGTCCGTTCTTCAATCGATCGATTATCAGTGAATATATTAATCACCGTCCGTTCTTCAATCGATCGATTATCAGTGAATATATTAATCACCATCCGTTCTTCAATCGATGGATTATCAGTTAATATATTAATCACCGTCCGTCCTTCAATCGATGGATTATCGGTGAATATATTAATCACCGTCCGTTCTTCAATCGATGGATTATCAGTGAATATATTAATCACCGTCCGTTATTCAATCGATCGATTATCAGTGAATATATTAATCACCGTCCGTTCTTCAATCGATCGATTATCAGTGAATATATTAATCACCGTCCGTTCTTCAATCGATGGATTATCAGTGAATATATTAATCACCGTCCGTTCTTCAATCGATCGATTATCAGTGAATATATTAATCACCGTCCGTTCTTCAATCGATGGATTATCAGTGAATATATTAATCACCGTCCGTTCTTCAATCGATCGATTATCAGTGAATATATTAATCACCGTCCGTCCTTCAATCGATCGATTATCAGTGAATATATTAATCACCGTCCGTCCTTCAATCGATCGATTATCGGTGAATATATTAATCACCGTCCGTCCTTCAATCGATCGATTATCGGTGAATATATTCATCACCGTCCGTTCTTCAATCGATCGATCATCGGTGAATATATTAATCACCGTCCGTTCTTCAATCGATCGATTATCAGTGAATATATTAATCACCGTCCGTTCTTCAATCGATGGATTATCAGTGAATATATTAATCACCGTCCGTTCTTCAATCGATCGATTATCAGTGAATATATTAATCACTGTCCGTTCTTCAATCGATCGATTATCAGTGAATATATTAATCACCGTCCGTTCTTCAATCGATCGATTATCAGTGAATATATTAATCACTGTCCGTTCTTCAATCGATCGATTATCGGTGAATATATTAATCACCGTCCGTTCTTCAATCGATCGATTATCGGTGAATATATTAATCACCGTCCGTTCTTCAATCGATCGATTATCAGTGAATATATTAATCACCGTCCGTTCTTCAATCGATGGATTATCAGTGAATATATTAATCACCGTCCGTTCTTCAATCGATCGATTATCGGTGAATATATTAATCACCGTCCGTCCTTCAATCGATCGATTATCAGTGAATATATTAATCACCGTCCGTTCTTCAATCGATCGATTATCAGTGAATATATTAATCACCGTCCGTTCTTCAATCGATCGATTATCGGTGAATATATTAATCACCGTCTGTTCTTCAATCGATCGATTATCAGTGAATATATTAATCACCATCCGTCCTTCAATCGATTATCAGTGAATATATTAATCACCGTCCGTTCTTCAATCGATGGATTATCAGTGAATATATTAATCACCGTCCGTCCTTCAATCGATCGATTATCAGTGAATATATTAATCACCGTCCATTCTTCAATCGATCGATTATCAGTGAATATATTAATCACCGTCCGTTCTTCAATCGATCGATTATCAGTGAATATATTAATCACCGTCCGTCCTTCAATCGATCGATTATCAGTGAATATATTAATCACCGTCCGTTCTTCAATCGATCGATTATCAGTGAATATATTAATCACCGTCCGTCCTTCAATCGATCGATTATCAGTGAATATATGAATCACCGTACGTTCTTCAATCGATCGATTATCAGTGAATATATTAATCACCGTCCGTTCTTCAATCGATCGATTATCAGTGAATATATTAATCACCGTCCGTCCTTCAATCGATCGATTATCAGTGAATATATTAATCACCGTCCGTTCTTCAATCGATGGATTATCAGTGAATATATTAATCACCGTCCGTTCTTCAATCGATTGATTATCAGTGAATATATTAATCACCGTCCGTTCTTCAATCGATCGATTATCGGTGAATATATTAATCACCGTCTGTTCTTCAATCGATCGATTATCAGTGAATATATTAATCACCATCCGTCCTTCAATCGATTATCAGTGAATATATTAATCACCGTCCGTTCTTCAATCGATCGATTATCAGTGAATATATTAATCACCGTCCATTCTTCAATCGATCGATTATCAGTGAATATATTAATCACCGTCCGTTCTTCAATCGATGGATTATCAGTGAATATATTAATCACCGTCCGTTCTTCAATCGATGGATTATCAGTGAATATATTAATCACCGTCCGTTCTTCAATCGATCGATTATCAGTGAATATATTAATCACCGTCCGTTCTTCAATCGATGGATTATCAGTGAATATATTAATCACCGTCTGTTCTTCAATCGATCGATTATGAGTGAATATATTAATCACCGTCCGTTCTTCAATCGATCGATTATCAGTGAATATATTAATCACCGTCCGTTCTTCAATCGATGGATTATCAGTGAATATATTAATCACCGTCCGTTCTTCAATCGATCGATTATCAGTGAATATATTAATCACCGTCCGTCCTTCAATCGATCGATTATCAGTGAATATATTAATCACCGTCCGTTCTTCAATCGATCGATTATCAGTGAATATATTAATCACCGTCCGTCCTTCAATCGATCGATTATCAGTGAATATATTAATCACCGTCCGTCCTTCAATCGATCGATTATCAGTGAATATATTAATCACCGTCCGTTCTTCAATCGATCGATTATCGGTGAATATATTAATCACCGTGCGTTCTTCAATCGATCGATTGTCAGTGAATATATTAATCACCGTCCGTTCTTCAATCGATGGATTATCAGTGAATATATTAAACACCGTCCGTTCTTCAATCGATGGATTATCGGTGAATATATTAATCACCGTCCGTTCTTCAATCGATCGATTATCGGTGAATATATTAATCACCGTCCGTTCTTCAATCGATCGATTATCGGTGAATATATTAAACACCGTCCGTCCTTCAATCGATCGATTATCAGTGAATATATTAATCACCGTCCGTTCTTCAATTGATGGATTATCAGTGAATATATTAATCACCGTCCGTCCTTCAATCGATGGATTATCAGTGAATATATTAATCACCGTCCGTCCTTCAATCGATCGATTATCAGTGAATATATTAATCACCGTCCGTCCTTCAATCGATCGATTATCGGTGAATATATTAATCACCGTCCGTTCTTCAATCGATCGATTATCAGTGAATATATTAATCACCGTCCGTCCTTCAATCGATCGATTATCAGTGAATATATTAATCACCGTCCGTTCTTCAATCGATGGATTATCAGTGAATATATTAATCACCGTCCGTTCTTCAATCGATCGATTATCAGTGAATATATTAATCACCGTCCGTTCTTCAATTGATCGATTATCAGTGAATATATTAATCACCGTCCGTCCTTCAATCGATCGATTATTCGTGAATATATTAATCACCGTCCGTTCTTCAATCGATGGATTATCAGTGAATATATTAATCACCGTCCGTTCTTCAATCGATCGATTATCAGTGAGTATATTAATCACCGTCTGTTCTTCAATCGATCGATTATGAGTGAATATATTAATCACCGTCCGTTCTTCAATCGATCGATTATAAGTGAATATATTAATCACCGTCCGTCCTTCAATCGATCGATTATCAGTGAATATATTAATCACCGTCCGTTCTTCAATCGATCGATTATCAGTGAATATATTAATCACCGTCCGTCCTTCAATCGATCGATTATCAGTGAATATATTAATCACCGTCCGTCCTTCAATCGATCGATTATCAGTGAATATATTAATCACCGTCCGTTCATCAATCGATCGATTATCGGTGAATATATTAATCACCGTGCGTTCTTCAATCGATCGATTATCAGTGAATATATTAATCACCGTCCGTCCTTCAATCGATCGATTATCAGTGAATATATTAATCACCGTCCGTCCTTCAATCGATCGATTATCAGTGAATATATTAATCACCGTCCGTTCTTCAATCGATCGATTATCGGTGAATATATTAATCACCGTGCGTTCTTCAATCGATCGATTGTCAGTGAATATATTAATCACCGTCCGTTCTTCAATCGATGGATTATCAGTGAATATATTAAACACCGTCCGTTCTTCAATCGATGGATTATCAGTGAATATATTAATCACCGTCCGTTCTTCAATCGATCGATTATCGGTGAGTATATTAATCACCGTCCGTTCTTCAATCGATCGATTATCGGTGAATATATTAAACACCGTCCGTCCTTCAATCGATCGATTATCAGTGAATATATTAATCACCGTCCGTTCTTCAATCGATGGATTATCAGTGAATATATTAATCACCGTCCGTCCTTCAATCGATGGATTATCAGTGAATATATTAATCACCGTCCGTTCTACAATCGATGGATTATCAGTGAATTTATTAATCACCGTCCGTTCTTCAATCGATGGATTATCAGTGAATATATTAATCACCGTCCGTTCTTCAATCGATCGATTATCAGTGAATATATTAATCACCGTCCGTTCTTCAATCGATCGATTATCGGTGAATATATTAATCACCGTCCGTTCTTCAATCGATCGATTATCGGTGAATATATTAATCACCGTCCGTTCTTCAATCGATCGATTTTCCGTGAATATATTAATCACCGTCCGTTCTTCAATCGATGGATTATCAGTGAATATATTAATCACCGTCCGTTCTTCAATCGATGGATTATCAGTGAATATATTAATCACCGTCCGTTCTTCAATCGATCGATTATCGGTGAATATATTAATCACCGTCCGTTCTTCAATCGATCGATTATCAGTGAATATATTAATCACCGTCCGTTCTTCAATCGATTGATTATTAGTGAATATATTAATCACCGTCCGTTCTTCAATCGATGGATTATCAGTGAATATATTAATCACCGTCCATTCTTCAATCGATCGATTATCAGTGAATATATTAATCACCGTCCGTTCTTCAATCGATCGATTATCAGTGAATATATTAATCACCGTCCGTTCTTCAATCGATCGATTATCAGTGAATATATTAATCACCGTCCGTTCTTCAATCGATGGATTATCAGTGAATATATTAATCACCGTCCGTTCTTCAATCGATCGATTATCAGTGAATATATTAATCACCGTCCGTCCTTCAATCGATCGATTATCAGTGAATATATTAATCACCGTCCGTCCTTCAATCGATCGATTATCAGTGAATATATTAATCACCGTCCGTCCTTCAATCGATCGATTATCAGTGAATATATTAATCACCGTCCGTACTTCAATCGATCGATTATCAGTGAATATATTAATCACCGTCCGTTCTTCAATTGATGGATTATCAGTGAATATATGAATCACCGTCCGTCCTTCAATCGATCGATTATCAGTGAATATATTAATCACCGTCCGTTCTTCAATCGATGGATTATCAGTGAATATATTAATCATCGTCCGTCCTTCAATCGATGGATTATCAGTGAATATATTAATCATCGTCCGTCCTTCAATCGATGGATTATCAGTGAATATATTAATCACCGTCCGTTCTTCAATCGATCGATAATCAGTGAATATATTAATCATCGTCCGTCCTTCAATCGATCGATTATCAGTGAATATATTAATCACCGTCCGTTCTTCAATCAATCGATTATCGGTGAATATATTAATCACCGTCCGTTCTTCAATCGATCGATTATCGGTGAATATATTAATCACCGTCCGTCCTTCAATCGATCGATTATCAGTGAATATATTAATAACCGTCCGTTCTTCAATCGATCGATTATCAGTGAATATATTAATCACCGTCCGTCCTTCAATCGATCGATTATCAGTGAATATATTAATCACCGTCCGTCCTTCAATCGATCGATTATCAGTGAATATATTAATCACCGTCCATCCTTCAATCGATCGATTATCAGTGAATATATTAATCACCGTCCGTCCTTCAATCGATCGATTATCGGTGAATATATTAATCACCGTCCGTCCTTCAATCGATCGATTATCGGTGAATATATTCATCACCGTCCGTTCTTCAATCGATCGATCATCGGTGAATATATTAATCACCGTCCGTTCTTCAATCGATCGATTATCAGTGAATATATTAATCACCGTCCGTTCTTCAATCGATGGATTATCAGTGAATATATTAATCACCGTCCGTTCTTCAATCGATCGATTATCAGTGAATATATTAATCACTGTCCGTTCTTCAATCGATCGATTATCAGTGAATATATTAATCACCGTCCGTTCTTCAATCGATCGATTATCAGTGAATATATTAATCACTGTCCGTTCTTCAATCGATCGATTATCGGTGAATATATTAATCACCGTCCGTTCTTCAATCGATCGATTATCGGTGAATATATTAATCACCGTCCGTTCTTCAATCGATCGATTATCAGTGAATATATTAATCACCGTCCGTTCTTCAATCGATGGATTATCAGTGAATATATTAATCACCGTCCGTTCTTCAATCGATCGATTATCGGTGAATATATTAATCACCGTCCGTCCTTCAATCGATCGATTATCAGTGAATATATTAATCACCGTCCGTTCTTCAATCGATCGATTATCAGTGAATATATTAATCACCGTCCGTTCTTCAATCGATCGATTATCGGTGAATATATTAATCACCGTCTGTTCTTCAATCGATCGATTATCAGTGAATATATTAATCACCATCCGTCCTTCAATCGATTATCAGTGAATATATTAATCACCGTCCGTTCTTCAATCGATGGATTATCAGTGAATATATTAATCACCGTCCGTCCTTCAATCGATCGATTATCAGTGAATATATTAATCACCGTCCATTCTTCAATCGATCGATTATCAGTGAATATATTAATCACCGTCCGTTCTTCAATCGATCGATTATCAGTGAATATATTAATCACCGTCCGTCCTTCAATCGATCGATTATCAGTGAATATATTAATCACCGTCCGTTCTTCAATCGATCGATTATCAGTGAATATATTAATCACCGTCCATCCTTCAATCGATCGATTATCAGTGAATATATGAATCACCGTACGTTCTTCAATCGATCGATTATCAGTGAATATATTAATCACCGTCCGTTCTTCAATCGATCGATTATCAGTGAATATATTAATCACCGTCCGTCCTTCAATCGATCGATTATCAGTGAATATATTAATCACCGTCCGTTCTTCAATCGATGGATTATCAGTGAATATATTAATCACCGTCCGTTCTTCAATCGATTGATTATCAGTGAATATATTAATCACCGTCCGTTCTTCAATCGATCGATTATCGGTGAATATATTAATCACCGTCTGTTCTTCAATCGATCGATTATCAGTGAATATATTAATCACCATCCGTCCTTCAATCGATTATCAGTGAATATATTAATCACCGTCCGTTCTTCAATCGATCGATTATCAGTGAATATATTAATCACCGTCCATTCTTCAATCGATCGATTATCAGTGAATATATTAATCACCGTCCGTTCTTCAATCGATGGATTATCAGTGAATATATTAATCACCGTCCGTTCTTCAATCGATGGATTATCAGTGAATATATTAATCACCGTCCGTTCTTCAATCGATCGATTATCAGTGAATATATTAATCACCGTCCGTTCTTCAATCGATGGATTATCAGTGAATATATTAATCACCGTCTGTTCTTCAATCGATCGATTATGAGTGAATATATTAATCACCGTCCGTTCTTCAATCGATCGATTATCAGTGAATATATTAATCACCGTCCGTTCTTCAATCGATGGATTATCAGTGAATATATTAATCACCGTCCGTTCTTCAATCGATCGATTATCAGTGAATATATTAATCACCGTCCGTCCTTCAATCGATCGATTATCAGTGAATATATTAATCACCGTCCGTTCTTCAATCGATCGATTATCAGTGAATATATTAATCACCGTCCGTCCTTCAATCGATCGATTATCAGTGAATATATTAATCACCGTCCGTCCTTCAATCGATCGATTATCAGTGAATATATTAATCACCGTCCGTTCTTCAATCGATCGATTATCGGTGAATATATTAATCACCGTGCGTTCTTCAATCGATCGATTGTCAGTGAATATATTAATCACCGTCCGTTCTTCAATCGATGGATTATCAGTGAATATATTAAACACCGTCCGTTCTTCAATCGATGGATTATCGGTGAATATATTAATCACCGTCCGTTCTTCAATCGATCGATTATCGGTGAATATATTAATCACCGTCCGTTCTTCAATCGATCGATTATCGGTGAATATATTAAACACCGTCCGTCCTTCAATCGATCGATTATCAGTGAATATATTAATCACCGTCCGTTCTTCAATTGATGGATTATCAGTGAATATATTAATCACCGTCCGTCCTTCAATCGATGGATTATCAGTGAATATATTAATCACCGTCCGTCCTTCAATCGATCGATTATCAGTGAATATATTAATCACCGTCCGTCCTTCAATCGATCGATTATCGGTGAATATATTAATCACCGTCCGTTCTTCAATCGATCGATTATCAGTGAATATATTAATCACCGTCCGTCCTTCAATCGATCGATTATCAGTGAATATATTAATCACCGTCCGTTCTTCAATCGATGGATTATCAGTGAATATATTAATCACCGTCCGTTCTTCAATCGATCGATTATCAGTGAATATATTAATCACCGTCCGTTCTTCAATTGATCGATTATCAGTGAATATATTAATCACCGTCCGTCCTTCAATCGATCGATTATTCGTGAATATATTAATCACCGTCCGTTCTTCAATCGATGGATTATCAGTGAATATATTAATCACCGTCCGTTCTTCAATCGATCGATTATCAGTGAGTATATTAATCACCGTCTGTTCTTCAATCGATCGATTATGAGTGAATATATTAATCACCGTCCGTTCTTCAATCGATCGATTATCAGTGAATATATTAATCACCGTCCGTCCTTCAATCGATCGATTATCAGTGAATATATTAATCACCGTCCGTTCTTCAA
The DNA here is from genome assembly GCF_052327205.1 of Somniosus microcephalus. NCBI lineage: Eukaryota > Metazoa > Chordata > Chondrichthyes > Squaliformes > Somniosidae > Somniosus > Somniosus microcephalus. The sequence continues at coordinate 38,610,486 of NW_028225179.1, read as the reverse complement.
TCGATCGATTATCAGTGAATATATTAATCACCGTCCGTCCTTCAATCGATCGATTATCAGTGAATATATTAATCACCGTCCGTCCTTCAATCGATCGATTATCAGTGAATATATTAATCACCGTCCGTTCATCAATCGATCGATTATCGGTGAATATATTAATCACCGTGCGTTCTTCAATCGATCGATTATCAGTGAATATATTAATCACCGTCCGTCCTTCAATCGATCGATTATCAGTGAATATATTAATCACCGTCCGTCCTTCAATCGATCGATTATCAGTGAATATATTAATCACCGTCCGTTCTTCAATCGATCGATTATCGGTGAATATATTAATCACCGTGCGTTCTTCAATCGATCGATTGTCAGTGAATATATTAATCACCGTCCGTTCTTCAATCGATGGATTATCAGTGAATATATTAAACACCGTCCGTTCTTCAATCGATGGATTATCAGTGAATATATTAATCACCGTCCGTTCTTCAATCGATCGATTATCGGTGAGTATATTAATCACCGTCCGTTCTTCAATCGATCGATTATCGGTGAATATATTAAACACCGTCCGTCCTTCAATCGATCGATTATCAGTGAATATATTAATCACCGTCCGTTCTTCAATCGATGGATTATCAGTGAATATATTAATCACCGTCCGTCCTTCAATCGATGGATTATCAGTGAATATATTAATCACCGTCCGTTCTACAATCGATGGATTATCAGTGAATTTATTAATCACCGTCCGTTCTTCAATCGATGGATTATCAGTGAATATATTAATCACCGTCCGTTCTTCAATCGATCGATTATCAGTGAATATATTAATCACCGTCCGTTCTTCAATCGATCGATTATCGGTGAATATATTAATCACCGTCCGTTCTTCAATCGATCGATTATCGGTGAATATATTAATCACCGTCCGTTCTTCAATCGATCGATTTTCCGTGAATATATTAATCACCGTCCGTTCTTCAATCGATGGATTATCAGTGAATATATTAATCACCGTCCGTTCTTCAATCGATGGATTATCAGTGAATATATTAATCACCGTCCGTTCTTCAATCGATCGATTATCGGTGAATATATTAATCACCGTCCGTTCTTCAATCGATCGATTATCAGTGAATATATTAATCACCGTCCGTTCTTCAATCGATTGATTATTAGTGAATATATTAATCACCGTCCGTTCTTCAATCGATGGATTATCAGTGAATATATTAATCACCGTCCATTCTTCAATCGATCGATTATCAGTGAATATATTAATCACCGTCCGTTCTTCAATCGATCGATTATCAGTGAATATATTAATCACCGTCTGTTCTTCAATCGATCGATTATCAGTGAATATATTAATCACCGTCCGTCCTTCAATCGATCGATTATCAGTGAATATATTAATCACCGTCCGTCCTTCAATCGATCGATTATCAGTGAATATATTAATCACCGTCCGTTCTTCAATCGATGGATTATCAGTGAATATATTAATCACCGTCCGTTCTTCAATCGATCGATTATCAGTGAAAATATTAATCACCGTCCGTTCTTCAATCGATGGATTATCAGTGAATATATTAATCACCGTCCGTTCTTCAATCGATGAATTATCAGTGAATATATTAATCACCGTCCGTTCTTCAATCGATGGATTATCGGTGAATATATTAATCACCGTCCGTCCTTCAATCGATCGATTATCAGTGAATATATTAATCACCGTCCGTTCTTCAATCGATCGATTATCAGTGAATATATTAATCACCGTCCGTTCTTCAATCGATCGATTATCAGTGAATATATTAATCACCGTCCGTTCTTCAATCGATCGATTATCAGTGAATATATTAATCACCGTCCGTTCTTCAATCGATGGATTATCAATGAATATATTAATCACAGTCCTTTCTTCAATCGATGGATTATCAGTGAATATATTAATCACCGTCCGTTCTTCAATCGATCGATTATCGGTGAATATATTAATCACCGTCCGTTCTTCAATCGATCGATTATCAGTGAATATATTAATCACCGTCCGTTCTTCAATCGATGGATTATCAGTGAATATATTAATCACCGTCCGTTCTTCAATCGATCGATTATCGGTGAATATATTAATCACCGTCCGTCCTTCAATCGATCGATTATCAGTGAATATATTAATCACCGTCCGTTCTTCAATCGATCGATTATCAGTGAATATATTAATCACCGTCCGTTCTTCAATCGATCGATTATCGGTGAATATATTAATCACCGTCTGTTCTTCAATCGATCGATTATCAGTGAATATATTAATCACCATCCGTCCTTCAATCGATTATCAGTGAATATATTAATCACCGTCCGTTCTTCAATCGATGGATTATCAGTGAATATATTAATCACCGTCCGTCCTTCAATCGATCGATTATCAGTGAATATATTAATCACCGTCCATTCTTCAATCGATCGATTATCAGTGAATATATTAATCACCGTCCGTTCTTCAATCGATCGATTATCAGTGAATATATTAATCACCGTCCGTCCTTCAATCGATCGATTATCAGTGAATATATTAATCACCGTCCGTTCTTCAATCGATCGATTATCAGTGAATATATTAATCACCGTCCGTCCTTCAATCGATCGATTATCAGTGAATATATGAATCACCGTACGTTCTTCAATCGATCGATTATCAGTGAATATATTAATCACCGTCCGTTCTTCAATCGATCGATTATCAGTGAATATATTAATCACCGTCCGTCCTTCAATCGATCGATTATCAGTGAATATATTAATCACCGTCCGTTCTTCAATCGATGGATTATCAGTGAATATATTAATCACCGTCCGTCCTTCAATCGATGGATTATCGGTGAATATATTAATCACCGTCCGTCCTTCAATCGATCGATTATCAGTGAATATATTAATCACCGTCCGTCCTTCAATCGATCGATTATCGGTGAATATATTAATCACCGTCCGTTCTTCAATCGATCGATTATCAGTGAATATATTAATCACCGTCCGTCCTTCAATCGATCGATTATCAGTGAATATATTAATCACCGTCCGTTCTTCAATCGATGGATTATCAGTGAATATATTAATCACCGTCCGTTCTTCAATCGATCGATTATCAGTGAATATATTAATCACCGTCCGTTCTTCAATCGATCGATTATCAGTGAATATATTAATCACCGTCCGTCCTTCAATCGATCGATTATCAGTGAATATATTAATCACCGTCCGTTCTTCAATCGATGGATTATCAGTGAATATATTTGTGGTAAACCACGTTCACTATCGTATCACTGTTAGTAGTTAGCACTGTTCACCACTGTTCGTTATAACTGTATCACTGACCACTATTGTATCACGGTACGAGGTCGCCTCTTGCCACACTGCTATACCTGGGATGACCACCGCCGACTCCGCCTTGGCTCCACCCACCAGGCCAGGTATAAAGGTGAGCGACTGACTGGTATTCCTCCTGCTTGGATCGGATCACCCACGAGAGTGGGCTCTGTTATTTAGTCAATAAAAACCTTTAGTCACCTTCGTAACTCTTCGCCTTTTATTGGAGGAATTGATAGGTATATCAATTTTATTGACTAAATTTAATGATGTCCGACAACGAGTCACAACCGGCGGAGGAGCCACCAGCGCAGCTCCCAGGAGCACAGCCACACCAGCCAGCTTGGCTGCGAGCCCTCAGACCGCCGTACCTGGACCTGAACCCACGAGCAGCAAACTCAGCCGCAGACTTTAAACACTGGCTGGTCTGCTTCGAATCATACCTGAGAGAATCCAGCGTCCCTCAGGCATCCAAACTAAGTGTCCTGCAGGCGCAACTGAGCCCGAGAGTATACACTCTCATCGAGGACATGACTACCTACGAGACCGCCATCAACCTGCTGAAACAGAAGTACCGGACCCCGGTAAACTACATGTACGCTAGGCACCTCCTAAGATCACGGCCGCAACAGCCAGGAGAATCAGTAGCCGAATTCTCACAGGCGCTATATGCACTCGCCAGGAACTGTGACTTTAAATCGGTGTCGGCAGCCGAAAATACTGAAGATAATATCCGCGACGCATTCCTGAAAGGCCTACGGTCCGAGTACTCACGGCAAAGACTGCTGGAAGCTAAAGACCTCAGCATGGAAAAAGCTGAAGCCCTCGCTATCTCCCTGGAAGTGGCCCACCAAGATCAGGAAGCATTCACCAGGTACTGCTCGCGACCCTGGGACTCGGGCCCGACCCCTACCACAGCACCCTTCCCAGCGCCGCCCCCGGGACCTACCTCTGCGTCGGCGTCCCGGACCCGACCGGCCCCGCCACCCCCGGCACCGGCCCCGACATCGGGCATCCGCGATCGGGCCGCCGGCTGTTTTTTTTGTGGCCAGGAGAAGCACCCGAGGTCGCGCTGCCCAGCCAAGAACTCCACATGCAGAACCTGCCTGAAGAAAGGCCACTTCTCCAAGGCCTGCAGGAGCGGATCCTCAGAGGCCAGCAGTGCCGCATGCGAACTATGGGGGCGGCCATCTTCGTTTAGGGCAACTGAGGCCAGCATCCCCACACATGAGTCATGGGGGTGGCCATCTTTGTTTAGGGCAACTGAGGCCAGCATCCCCACACATGAGTCATGGGGGCGGCCATCTTTGATTAAGGCAACCGACCCCAATAGTGCCTCATGTGAGCTACGGGGGCAGCCATCTTCTCCGTCATTTTGCCCTACCTCGTGGGAGACGCCATTTTACTCACCACGCCCGACCGCCTCGCCCGCAGATGACAACGACTCGCTCAGCTACACACTAGCTTCCGTCACCCTGGACCAAGCCCGCCCGCACCATCTGTCCAAGTCAATGATGGACATCAAAGTGAACGGCCACGCCACGACCTGCCTGTTCGACAGCGGAAGCACGGAGAGCTTCATCCACCCAGACACGGTGAGCCACTACTCCCTCTCTGTCCTACCAACGCGCAGCCGAATCTCGATGGCATCGAGGTCCCACGCCACGGACATCAGCGGCTACTGTGTCGTGACCCTGTCGGTTAAGGGCACGGAGTATAAAAACTTTAAACTCCTCGTCCTCCCCCATCTCTGCGCTGCCGTCCTACTAGGGCTGGACTTCCAATCCCACCTCCAAAGCGTAACCCTAGCATACGGTGGACCCCTCCCCCCACTCACAGTCAACAACCAGCAAACGTTAAACCGCCCACCGCGTAACACCTGCAGCCTCTCCACCCTCAAGGTCCCGCCACCCTCTCTGTTTGCTAACCTTACCCCTGACTGCAAACCCGTCGCTACCAAGAGCAGGCGGTATAGCGCCGGGGACAGAGCCTTCATTAGCTCTGAGGTGCGGCGCCTCCTGAAAGAGGGCATTATCGAGGGGAGCAGCAGCCCCTGGCGTGCCCAGGTCGTAGTCGTAAAGACCGGCGATAAAAACCGCCTGGTCATCGACTACAGCCAGACCATAAACAGATATACCCAGCTGGACGCATACCCCCTCCCCCGCATATCTGACATGGTCAATCAGATTGCACAGTATAAAGTATTCTCGACCATCGACCTGAAGTCGGCCTACCACCAACTCCCTATCCACCCTGAGGACCGCCAGTATACCGCCTTCGAGGCGAATGGGCGCCTATACCACTTCCTTAGGGTCCCCTTCGGTGTCACTAATGGGGTCTCGGTCTTCCAAAGGGAGATGGACCAGATGGTTGACCAGAACGAACTGCAGGCTACATTCCCCTACCTAGATAACGTCACTATCTGCGGCCGCGACCGGCAGGAACATGACGCGAATCTGGAGAAATTCCTCCGTACGGCCCAACGGCTGAACCTCACCTACAATAAGGAGAAATGCGTGTTTAACACCACACGCCTTGCCATCCTCGGCTGCGTAGTGGAGAACGGAATCATCGGCCCCGACCCAGAAAGAATGCGCCCCCTCATGGAGCTACCCCTCCCCCACTGCCCTAAAGCACTTAGGAGAACCCTGGGGCTTTTCGCCTACTATGCCCAATGGGTACCCAATTACGCGGACAAAGCCAGACCCCTCCTGAAAGCCACTTCCTTCCCCCTCACGGAGGAGGCGTGCGCGGCCTTCTCCCTCATTAAGGGAGACATAGCCAAGGCCACGATGCACGCAGTGGACGAGTCCATCCCCTTCCAGGTGGAGAGCGACGCATCCGACTTCGCCTTAGCCGCCACCCTAAACCAGGAGGGGAGGCCAGTGGCCTTCTTCTCAAGGACCCTACAGGGCCCCGAGATCCGACATTCGTCGGTCGAGAAAGAGGCCCAGGCGATCGTGGAGGCAGTACGGCGCTGGAGGCACTACCTGGCAGGCAAACGATTTACCCTCCTCACCGACCAGCGTTCGGTGGCTTTCATGTTTAATAACAAGCTGAAGGGCAAAATCAAGAATGACAAGATTTTGAGATGGAGAATCGAGCTCTCCACCTACGATTATGAGATCTTGTACCGGCCAGGCAAGCTGAACGAATCCCCTGATGCCCTTTCACGAATGACATGCGCCAGCGCGCATATCGATAGGCTTCAGACCCTCCACGACCAGCTCTGCCACCCCGGAGTCACCAGACTCTACCATTTCATTAAGGCCCGCAACCTGACCTACTCCATCGAGGAGGTCAGGACCATGACCAGGAACTGCCAGACCTGTGCGGAGTGCAAACCGCACTTCTATAGGCCGGACCGAGCAAGCCTGATCAAGGCCACCCGCCCCTTCGAGCGCCTGAGCATCGACTTTAAGGGGCCCCTCCCGTCCTCTGACCGTAATGTGTACTTCCTCAACATCGTTGATGAGTACTCCCGTTTCCCCTTTGCCTTCCCCTGCCCCGACATGACCAGTAGCACGGTCATCAAGTGCCTGAATGCCCTCTTCGCCTTGTTCGGGTTCCCGAACTATATACACAGCGACCGGGGCTCCTCCTTCATGAGCGAGGAACTCCGGCAATTCCTCCTAGAGAGAGGTATTGCAGCAAGCAGGACCACCAGCTACAACCCCAGAGGTAACGGTCAGGTGGAAAGAGAGAACGCGACGGTATGGAAGGCCGTCCTCTTAGCCTTAAAGTCTAAGGGCCTCCCAACCTCCCGCTGGCAAGAAGTCCTCCCGACAGCGCTGCACTCCATCCGGTCATTACTTTGCACGGCCACTAACACCACCCCCCATGAACGAATGTTCGTTTTCCCCAGGAAGTCGACTACGGGAACCACTCTACCAACCTGGCTGACCGCCCCGGGGCCGGTCTGGCTGCGGAAACACGTGAGGGCCCATAAAACGGACCCCCTGGTCGAGAGGGTGAACCTCCTGCACGCCAACCCCCAGTACGCCTACGTGGCGTACCCAGACGGGCGGGAGGACACTGTCTCCCTACGAGACCTCGCACCCTCAGCCGATCCGGAAACACCGCCACCACCCCCCCCAACCCCAGCCCAGGTAGACGGCATGCCGGAACCCCACGAGCCCTCGCCGACCACGCAAACACCAGCATCAACACCGGATAAGGCACCAGCACCGGATAAGGCAACACCACCGCTGCGGCGATCGGAGAGGCTTACGAAGCCTCCGGACAGACTGACCTACCAGAATTGGTAGTACACTTCACCCCGCCGGACTTAATTCTAAACAAGGGGTGAATGTGGTAAACCACGTTCACTATCGTATCACTGTTAGTAGTTAGCACTGTTCACCACTGTTCGTTATAACTGTATCACTGACCACTATTGTATCACGGTACGAGGTCGCCTCTTGCCACACTGCTATACCTGGGATGACCACCGCCGACTCCGCCTTGGCTCCACCCACCAGGCCAGGTATAAAGGTGAGCGACTGACTGGTATTCCTCCTGCTTGGATCGGATCACCCACGAGAGTGGGCTCTGTTATTTAGTCAATAAAAACCTTTAGTCACCTTCGTAACTCTTCGCCTTTTATTGGAGGAATTGATAGGTATATCAATATTAATCACCGTCCGTTCTTCAATCGATCGATTATCAGTGAGTATATTAATCACCGTCCGTTCTTCAATCGATCGATTATCGGTGAATATATTAATCACCGTCTGTTCTTCAATCGATCGATTATCAGTGAATATATTAATCACCATCCGTCCTTCAATCGATTATCAGTGAATATATTAATCACTGTCCGTTCTTCAATCGATCGATTATCAGTGAATATATTAATCACCGTCCGTTCTTCAATCGATCGATTATCAGTGAATATATTAATCACCGTCCGTTCTTCAATCGATGGATTATCAGTGAATATATTAATCACCGTCCGTTCTTCAATCGATCGATTATCAGTGAATATATTAATCACCGTCCGTCCTTCAATCGATCGATTATCAGTGAATATATTAATCACCGTCCGTTCTTCAATCGATCGATTATCAGTGAATATATTAATCACCGTCCGTCCTTCAATTGATCGATTATCAGTGAATATATTAATCACCGTCCGTTCTTCAATCGATCGATTATCGGTGAATATATTAATCACCGTGCGTTCTTCAATCGATCGATTATCAGTGAATATATTAATCACCGTCCGTTCTTCAATCGATGGATTATCAGTGAATATATTAATCACCGTCCGTTCTTCAATCGATGGATTATCAGTGAATATATTAATCACCGTCCGTTCTTCAATCGATGGATTATCAGTGAATATATTAATCACCGTCCGTTCTTCAATCGATGGATTATCAGTGAATATATTAATCACCGTCCGTTCTTCAATCGATCGATTATCAGTGAATATATTAATCACCGTCCGTTCTTCAATAGATGGATTATCAGTGAATATATTAATCACCATCCGTTCTTCAATCGATCGATTATCAGTGAATATATTAATCACTGTCCATCCTTCAATCGATCGATTATCAGTGAATATATTAATCACCGTCCGTTCTTCAATCGATCGTTTATCAGTGAATATATTAATCACCGTCTGTTCTTCAATCGATCGATTATCAGTGAATATATTAATCACCGTCCATCCTTCAATCGATCGATTATCAGTGAATATATTAATCACCGTCCGTTCTTCAATCGATCGATTATCAGTGAATATATTAATCACCGTCCATCCTTCAATCGATCGATTATCAGTGAATATATTAATCACCGTCCGTACTTCAATCGATCGATTATCAGTGAATATATTAATCACCGTCCGTCCTTCAATCGATCGATTATCAGTGAATATATTAATCACCGTCCGTCCTTCAATCGATCGATTATCAGTGAATATATTAATCACCGTCCGTTCTTCAATCGATCGATTATCAGTGAATATATTAATCTCCGTCCGTCCTTCAATCGATCGATTATCAGTGAATATATTAATCACCGTCCGTTCTTCAATCGATGGATTATCAGTGAATATATTAATCACCGTCCGTTCTTCAATCGATCGATTATCAGTGAATATATTAATCACCGTCCGTTCTTCAATCGATGGATTATCAGTGAATATATTAATCACCGTCTGTTCTTCAATCGATCGATTATGAGTGAATATATTAATCACCGTCCGTTCTTCAATCGATCGATTATCAGTGAATATATTAATCACCGTCCGTTCTTCAATCGATGGATTATCAGTGAATATATTAATCACCGTCCGTTCTTCAATCGATCGATTATCAGTGAATATATTAATCACCGTCCGTCCTTCAATCGATCGATTATCAGTGAATATATTAATCACCGTCCGTTCTTCAATCGATCGATTATCAGTGAATATATTAATCACCGTCCGTCCTTCAATCGATCGATTATCAGTGAATATATTAATCACCGTCCGTCCTTCAATCGATCGATTATCAGTGAATATATTAATCACCGTCCGTTCTTCAATCGATCGATTATCGGTGAATATATTAATCACCGTGCGTTCTTCAATCGATCGATTGTCAGTGAATATATTAATCACCGTCCGTTCTTCAATCGATGGATAATCAGTGAATATATTAAACACCGTCCGTTCTTCAATCGATGGATTATCGGTGAATATATTAATCACCGTCCGTTCTTCAATCGATCGATTATCGGTGAATATATTAATCACCGTCCGTTCTTCAATCGATCGATTATCGGTGAATATATTAAACACCGTCCGTCCTTCAATCGATCGATTATCAGTGAATATATTAATCACCGTCCGTTCTTCAATTGATGGATTATCAGTGAATATATTAATCACCGTCCGTCCTTCAATCGATGGATTATCAGTGAATATATTAATCACCGTCCGTTCTTCAATCGATCGATTATCAGTGAATATATTAATCACCGTCCGTTCTTCAATCGATCGATTATCGGTGAGTATATTAATCACCGTCCGTCCTTCAATCGATCGATTATCAGTGAATATATTAATCACCGTCCGTTCTTCAATCGATCGATTTTCAGTGAATATATTAATCACCGTCCGTTCTTCAATCGATCGATTATCGGTGAATATATTAATCACCGTCTGTTCTTCAATCGATCGATTATCAGTGAATATATTAATCACCATCCGTCCTTCAATCGATTATCAGTGAAGATATTAATCACCGTCCGTTCTTCAATCGATGGATTATCAGTGAATATATTAATCACCGTCCGTCCTTCAATCGATCGATTATCAGTGAATATATTAATCACCGTCCATTCTTCAATCGATCGATTATCAGTGAATATATTAATCACCGTCCGTTCTTCAATCGATCGATTATCAGTGAATATATTAATCACCGTCCGTCCTTCAATCGATCGATTATCAGTGAATATATTAATCACCGTCCGTTCTTCAATCGATCGATTATCAGTGAATATATTAATCACCGTCCGTCCTTCAATCGATCGATTATCAGTGAATATATTAATCACCGTCCGTTCTTCAATCGATCGATTATCAGTGAATATATTAATCACCGTCCGTTCTTCAATCGATCGATTATCAGTGAATATATTAATCACCGTCCGTCCTTCAATCGATCGATTATCAGTGAATATATTAATCACCGTCCGTTCTTCAATCGATGGATTATCAGTGAATATATTAATCACCGTCCGTTCTTCAATCGATCGATTATCAGTGAATATATTAATCACCGTCCGTTCTTCAATCGATCGATTATCGGTGAATATATTAATCACCGTCTGTTCTTCAATCGATCGATTATCAGTGAATATATTAATCACCATCCGTCCTTCAATCGATTATCAGTGAATATATTAATCACCGTCCGTTCTTCAATCGATCGATTATCAGTGAATTTATTAATCACCGTCCATTCTTCAATCGATCGATTATCAGTGAATATATTAATCACCGTCCGTTCTTCAATCGATGGATTATCAGTGAATATATTAATCACCTTCCGTTCTTCAATCGATGGATTATCAGTGAATATATTAATCACCGTCCGTTCTTCAATCGATCGATTATCAGTGAATATATTAATCACCGTCCGTTCTTCAATCGATGGATGATCAGTGAATATATTAATCACCGTCTGTTCTTCAATCGATCGATTATCAGTGAATATGTTAATCACCGTCCATTCTTCAATCGATCGATTATCAGTGAATATATTAATCACCGTCCGTTCTTCAATCGATGGATTATCAGTGAATATATTAATCACCGTCCGTCCTTCAATCGATCGATTATCAGTGAATATATTAATCACCGTCCGTCCTTCAATCGATCGATTATCAGTGAATATATTAATCACCGTCCGTTCTTCAATCGATCGATTATCGGTGAATATATTAATCACCGTGCGTTCTTCAATCGATCGATTATCAGTGAATATATTAATCACCGTCCGTTCTTCAATCGATGGATTATCAGTGAATATATTAATCACCGTCCGTTCTTCAATCGATGGATTATCAGTGAATATATTAATCACCGTCCGTTCTTCAATCGATCGATTATCAGTGAATATATTAATCACCGTCCGTTCTTCAATAGATGGATTATCAGTGAATATATTAATCACCGTCTGTTCTTCAATCGATCGATTATCAGTGAATATATTAATCACTGTCCATCCTTCAATCGATCGATTATCGGTGAATATATTAATCAACGTCCGTCCTTCAATCGATCGATTATCAGTGAATATATTAATCACCGTCCGTTCTTCAATCGATGGATTATCAGTGAATATATTAATCACCGTCCGTCCTTCAATCGATCGATTATCAGTGAATATATTAATCACCGTCCGTTCTTCAATCGATCGATTATCGGTGAATATATTAATCACCGTCCGTTCTTCAATCGATCAATTATCAGTGAATATATTAATCACCGTCCGTTCTTCAATCGATCATCAGTGAATATATTAATCACCGTCCGTTCTTCAATCGATGGATTATCAGTGAATATATTAATCACCGTCCGTTCTTCAATCGATCGATTATCAGTGAATATATTAATCACCGTCCATCCTTCAATCGATCGATTATCAGTGAATATATTAAGCACCGTCCGTTCTTCAATCGATCGATTATCAGTGAATATATTAATCACCGTCCGTTCTTCAATCGATGGATTATCAGTGAATATATTAATCACCGTCCGTTCTTCAATCGATCGATTATCGGTGAATATATTAATCACCGTCCGTTCTTCAATCGATCGATTATCGGTGAATATATTAATCACCGTCCGTTCTTCAATCGATCGATTATCGGTGAATATATTAATCACCGTCCGTTCTTCAATCGATCGATTATCGGTGAATATATTAATCACCGTCCGTTCTTCAATCGATCGATTATCGGTGAATATATTAATCACCGTCCGTCCTTCAATCGATCGATTATCAGTGAATATATTAATCACCGTCCGTTCTTCAATCGATGGATTATCAGTGAATATATTAATCACCGTCCGTCCTTCAATCGATCGATTATCAGTGAATATATTAATCACCGTCCGTCCTTCAATCGATCGATTATCAGTGAATATATTAATCACCGTCCGTCCTTCAATCGATCGATTATCAGTGAATATATTAATCACCGTCCGTTCTTCAATCGATGGATTACCAGTGAATATATTAATCACCGTCCGTTCTTCAATCGATCGATTATCAGTGAATATATTAATCACCGTCCGTTCTTCAATCGATCGATTATCAGTGAATATATTAATCACCGTCCGTTCTTCAATCGATCGATTATCAGTGAATATATTAATCACCGTCCGACCTTCAATCGATCGATTATCAGTGAATATATTAATCACCGTCCGTTCTTCAATCGATGGATTATCAGTGAATATATTAATCACCGTCCGTTCTTCAATCGATGGATTATCAGTGAATATATTAATCACCGTCCGTTCTTCAATCGATCGATTATCAGTGAATATATTAATCACCGTCCGTTCTTCAATCGATCGATTATCAGTGAATATATTAATCACCGTCCGTTCTTCAATCGATCGATTATCAGTGAATATATTAATCACCGTCCGTTCTTCAATCGATCGATTATCAGTGAATATATTAATCACCGTCCGTTCTTCAATCGATCGATTATCAGTGAATATATTAATCACCGTCCGTTCTTCAATCGATCGATTATCGGTGAATATATTAATCACCGTCCGTCCTTCAATCGATCGATTATCAGTGAATATATTAATCACCGTCCGTTCTTCAATCGATCGATTATCGGTGAATATATTAATCACCGCCCGTCCTTCAATCGATCGATTATCAGTGAATATATTAATCACCGTCCGTTCTTCAATCGATCGATTATCGGTGAATATATTAATCACCGTCCGTTCTTCAATCGATCGATTATCAGTGAATATATTAATCACCGTCCGTTCTTCAATCGATCGATTATCAGTGAATATATTAATCACCGTCCGTTCTTCAATCGATGGATTATCAGTGAATATATTAATCACCGTCCGTTCTTCAATCGATCGATTATCAGTGAATATATTAATCACCGTCCATCCTTCAATCGATCGATTATCAGTGAATATATTAAGCACCGTCCGTTCTTCAATCGATTGATTATCAGTGAATATATTAATCACCGTCCGTTCTTCAATCGATGGATTATCAGTGAATATATTAATCACCGTCCGTTCTTCAATCGATCGATTATCGGTGAATATATTAATCACCGTCCGTTCTTCAATCGATCGATTATCGGTGAATATATTAATCACCGTCCGTTCTTCAATCGATCGATTATCGGTGAATATATTAATCACCGTCCGTTCTTCAATCGATCGATTATCGGTGAATATATTAATCACCGTCTGTCCTTCAATCGATCGATTATCAGTGAATATATTAATCACCGTCCGTTCTTCAATCGATCGATTATCGGTGAATATATTAATCACCGTCCGTTCTTCAATCGATCGATTATCAGTGAATATATTAATCACCGTCTGTTCTTCAATCGATGGATTATCGGTGAATATATTAATCACCGTCCGTTCTTCAATCGATCGATTATCGGTGAATATATTAATCACCGTCCGTCCTTCAATCGATGGATTATCAGTGAATATATTAATCACCGTCCGTTCTTCAATCGATGGATTATCAGTGAATATATTAATCACCGTCCGTTCTTCAATCGAACGATTATCAGTGAATATATTAATCACCGTCCGTTCTTCAATCGATCGATTATCAGTGAATATATTAATCACCGTCCGTCCTTCAATCGATCATCAGTGAATATATTAATCACCGTCCGTTCTTCAATCGATGGATTATCAGTGAATATATTAATCACCGTCCGTCCTTCAATCGATCGATTATCAGTGAATATATTAATCACCGTCCATTCTTCAATCGATCGATTATCAGTGAATATATTAATCACCGTCCGTTCTTCAATCGAACGATTATCAGTGAATATATTAATCACCGTCCGTCCTTCAATCGATCGATTATCAGTGAATATATTAATCACCGTCCGTTCTTCAATCGATCGATTATCAGTGAATATATTAATCACCGTCCGTCCTTCAATCGATCGATTATCAGTGAATATATTAATCACCGTCCGTTCTTCAATCGATCGATTATCAGTGAATATATTAATCACCGTCCGTTCTTCAATCGATCGATTATCAGTGAATATATTAATCACCGTCCGTCCTTCAATCGATCGATTATCAGTGAATATATTAATCACCGTCCGTTCTTCAATCGATGGATTATCAGTGAATATATTAATCACCGTCCGTTCTTCAATCGATCGATTATCAGTGAATATATTAATCACCGTCCGTTCTTCAATCGATCGATTATCGGTGAATATATTAATCACCGTCTGTTCTTCAATCGATCGATTATCAGTGAATATATTAATCACCATCCGTCCTTCAATCGATTATCAGTGAATATATTAATCACCGTCCGTTCTTCAATCGATCGATTATCAGTGAATATATTAATCACCGTCCATTCTTCAATCGATCGATTATCAGTGAATATATTAATCACCGTCCGTTCTTCAATCGATGGATTATCAGTGAATATATTAATCACCGTCCGTTCTTCAATCGATGGATTATCAGTGAATATATTAATCACCGTCCGTTCTTCAATCGATCGATTATCAGTGAATATATTAATCACCGTCCGTTCTTCAATCGATCGATTATCAGTGAATATATTAATCACCGTCCGTCCTTCAATCGATCGATTATCAGTGAATATATTAATCACCGTCCGTTCTTCAATCGATCGATTATCAGTGAATATATTAATCACCGTCCGTCCTTCAATCGATCGATTATCAGTGAATATATTAATCACCGTCCGTTCTTCAATCGATCGATTATCAGTGAATATATTAATCACCGTCCGTCCTTCAATCGATCGATTATCAGTGAATATATTCATCACCGTCCGTCCTTCAATCGATCGATTATCAGTGAATATATTAATCACCGTCCGTTCTTCAATCGATCGATTATCAGTGAATATATTAATCACCGTCCGTCCTTCAATCGATCGATTATCAGTGAATATATTAATCACCGTCCGTTCTTCAATCGATCGATTATCAGTGAATATATTAATCACCGTCCGTTCTTCAATCGATCGATTATCGGTGAATATATTAATCACCGTCCGTTCTTCAATCGATCGATTATCGGTGAATATATTAATCACCGTCCGTCCTTCAATCGATCGATTATCAGTGAATATATTAATCACCGTCCGTTCTTCAATCGATGGATTATCAGTGAATATATTAATCACCGTCCGTCCTTCAATCGATCGATTATCAGTGAATATATTAATCACCGTCCGTCCTTCAATCGATCGATTATCAGTGAATATATTAATCACCGTCCGTCCTTCAATCGATCGATTATCAGTGAATATATTAATCACCGTCCGTTCTTCAATCGATCGATTATCAGTGAATATATTAATCACCGTCCGTCCTTCAATCGATCGATTATCAGTGAATATATTAATCACCGTCCGTTCTTCAATCGATGGATTATCAGTGAATATATTAATCACCGTCCATTCTTCAATCTATCGATTATCAGTGAATATATTAATCACCGTCCGTTCTTCAATCGATCGATTATCAGTGAATATATTAATCACCGTCCGTTCTTCAATCGATCGATTATCAGTGAATATATTAATCACCATCCGTCCTTCAATCGATCGATTATCAGTGAATATATTAATCACCGTCCGTTCTTCAATCGATGGATTATCAGTGAATATATTAATCACCGTCCGTTCTTCAATCGATGGATTATCAGTGAATATATTAATCACCGTCCGTTCTTCAATCGATCGATTATCAGTGAATATATTAATCACCGTCCGTTCTTCAATCGATCGATTATCAGTGAATATATTAATCACCGTCCGTTCTTCAATCGATCAATTATCAGTGAATATTTTAATCACCGTCCGTCCTTCAATCGATGGATTATCAGTGAATATATTAATCACCGTCCGTTCTTCAATCGATCGATTATCAGTGAATATATTAATCACCGTCCGTTCTTCAATCGATCGATTATCAGTGAATATGTTAATCACCGTCCGTTCTTCAATCGATCGATTATCGGTGAATATATTAATCACCGTCCGTCCTTCAATCGATCGATTATCAGTGAATATATTAATCACCGTCCGTTCTTCAATCGATCGATTATCGGTGAATATATTAATCACCGTCCGTCCTTCAATCGATCGATTATCAGTGAATATATTAATCACCGTCCGTTCTTCAATCGATCGATTATCGGTGAATATATTAATCACCGTCCCTTCTTCAATCGATCGATTATCAGTGAATATATTAATCACCGTCCGTTCTTCAATCGATCGATTATCAGTGAATATATTAATCACCGTCCGTTCTTCAATCGATCGATTATCAGTGAATATATTAATCACCGTCCGTTCTTCAATCGATCGATTATCAGTGAATATATTAATCACCGTCCGTCCTTCAATCGATCGATTATCAGTGAATATATTAAGCACCGTCCGTTCTTCAATCGATCGATTATCAGTGAATATATTAATCACCGTCCGTTCTTCAATCGATGGATTATCAGTGAATATATTAATCACCGTCCGTTCTTCAATCGATCGATTATCGGTGAATATATTAATCACCGTCCGTTCTTCAATCGATCGATTATCGGTGAACATATTAATCACCGTCCGTTCTTCAATCGATCGATTATCAGTGAATATATTAATCACCGTCCGTTCTTCAATCGATCGATTATCGGTGAATATATTAATCACCGTCCGTCCTTCAATCGATCGATTATCAGTGAATATATTAATCACCGTCCGTTCTTCAATCGATCGATTATCGGTGAATATATTAATCACCGTCCGTTCTTCAATCGATCGGTTATCAGTGAATATATTAATCACCGTCTGTCCTTCAATCGATGGATTATCGGTGAATATATTAATCACCGTCCGTTCTTCAATCGATCGATTATCGGTGAATATATTAATCACCGTCCGTTCTTCAATCGATGGATTATCAGTGAATATATTAATCACCGTCCGTTCTTCAATTGAACGATAATCAGTGAATATATTAATCACCGTCCGTTCTTCAATCGATCGATTATCAGTGAATATATTAATCACCGTCCGTCCTTCGATCGATCGATTATCAGTGAATATATTAATCACCGTCCGTTCTTCAATCAATGGATTATCAGTGAATATATTAATCACCGTCCGTTCTTCAATCGAACGATTATCAGGGTATATATTAATCACCGACCGTTCTTCAATCGATCGATTATCAGTGAATATATTAATCACCGTCCGTTCTTCAATCGATGGGTTATCAGTGAATATATTAATCACCGTCCGTCCTTCAATCGATGGATTATCGGTGAATATATTAATCACCGTCCGTCCTTCAATCGATCGATTATCAGTGAATATATTAATCACCGTCCGTCCTTCAATCGATCGATTATCAGTGAATATATTAATCACCGTCCGTCCTTCAATCGATGGATTATCGGTGAATATATTAATCACCGTCCGTCCTTCAATCGATCGATTATTAGTGAATATATTAATCACCGTCCGTTCTTCAATCGATCGATTATCAGTGAATATATTAATCACCGTCCGTTCTTCAATCGATGGATTATCAGTGAATATATTAATCACCGTCCGTCCTTCAATCGATCGATTATCAGTGAATATATTAATCACCGTCCGTCCTTCAATCGATCGATTATCAGTGAATATATTTATCACCGTCCGTCCTTCAGTCGATCGAATATCAGTGAATATATTAATCACCGTCCGTCCTTCAATCGATCGATTATCAGTGAATATATTAATCACCGTCCGTCCTTCAATCGATCGATTATCAGTGAATATATTAATCACCGTCCGTCCTTCAATCGATCGATTATCAGTGAATATATTAATCACCGTCCGTTCTTCAATCGATCGATTATCAGTGAATATATTAATCACCGTCCGTTCTTCAATCGATGGATTATCAGTGAATATATTAATCACCGTCCGTTCTTCAATCGATGGATTATCGGTGAATATATTAATCACCGTCCGTTCTTCAATCGATCGATTATCAGTGAATATATTAATCACCGTCCGTTCTTCAATCGATCGATTATCAGTGAATATATTAATCACCGTCCCTTCTTCAATCGATGGATTATCAGTGAATATATTAATCACCGTCCGTTCTTCAATCGATCGATTATCAGTGAATATATTAATCACCGTCCGTTCTTCAATCGATGGATTATCAGTGAATATATTAATCACCGTCCGTTCTTCAATCGATGGATTATCAGTGAATTTATTAATCACCGTCCGTTCTTCAATCGATGGATTATCAGTGAATATATTAATCACCGTCCGTTCTTCAATCGATCGATTATCAGTGAATATATTAATCACCGTCCGTTCTTCAATCGATCGATTATCGGTGAATATATTAATCACCGTCCGTTCTTCAATCGATCGATTATCGGTGAATATATTAATCACCGTCCGTTCTTCAATCGATCGATTATCAGTGAATATATTAATCACCCTCCGTTCTTCAATCGATCGATTATCAGTGAATATATTAATCACCGTCCGTTCTTCAATCGATCGATTATCAGTGAATATATTAATCACCGTCCGTTCTTCAATCGATGGGTTATCAGTGAATATATTAATCACCGTCCGTCCTTCAATCGATGGATTATCAGTGAATATATTAATCACTGTCCGTTCTTCAATCGATCGATTATCAGTGAATATATTAATCACCGTCTGTCCTTCAATCGATCGATTATCAGTGAATATATTAATCACCGTCCGTCCTTCAATCGATCGATTATCAGTGAATATATTAATCACCGTCCGTCCTTCAATCGATGGATTATCGGTGAATATATTAATCACCGTCCGTTCTTCAATCGATCGATTATCAGTGAATATATTAATCACCCTCCGTTCTTCAATCGATCGATTATCAGTGAATATATTAATCACCGTCCGTTCTTCAATCGATCGATTATCAGTGAATATATTAATCACCCTCCGTTCTTCAATCGATCGATTATCAGTGAATATATTAATCACCGTCCGTTCTTCAATCGATCGATTATCAGTGAATATATTAATCACCGTCCGTTCTTCAATCGATGGGTTATCAGTGAATATATTAATCACCGTCCGTCCTTCAATCGATGGATTATCAGTGAATATATTAATCACTGTCCGTTCTTCAATCGATCGATTATCAGTGAATATATTAATCACCGTCTGTCCTTCAATCGATCGATTATCAGTGAATATATTAATCACCGTCCGTCCTTCAATCGATCGATTATCAGTGAATATATTAATCACCGTCCGTCCTTCAATCGATGGATTATCGGTGAATATATTAATCACCGTCCGTTCTTCAATCGATCGATTATCAGTGAATATATTAATCACCGTCCGTCCTTCGATCGATCGATTATCAGTGAATATATTAATCACCGTCTGTCCTTCAATCGATCGATTATCAGTGAATATATTAATCACCGTCCGTTCTTCAATCGATCGATTATCAGTGAATATATTAATCACCGTCCGTCCTTCAATCGATCGATTATCAGTGAATATATTAATCACCGTCCGTTCTTCAATCGATCGATTATCAGTGAATATATTAATCACCGTCCGTTCTTCAATTGATCGGTTATCGGTGAATATATTAATCACCGTCCATTCTTCAATCGATCGATTATCAGTGAATGTATTAATCACCGTCCGTTCTTCAATCAATCGAATATCAGTGAATATATTAATCACCGTCCATTCTTCAATCGATCGATTATCAGTGAATATATTAATCACCGTTTGTTCTTCAATCGATCGATTATCAGTGAATATATTAATCACCGTCTGTTCTTCAATCGATCGATTATCAGTGAATATATTAATCACCGTCCGTCCTTCAATCGATGGATTATCAGTGAATATATTAATCACCGTCCGTCCTTCAATCGATCGATTATCATTGAATATATTAATCACCGTCTGTTCTTCAATCGATGGATTATCAGTGAATATATTAATCACCGTCCGTCCTTCAATCGATCGATTATCATTGAATATATTAATCACCGTCTGTTCTTCAATCGATCGATTATCAGTGAATATATTAATCACCGTCCTTCCTTCAATCGATGGATTATCAGTGAATATATTAATCACCGTCCGTTCTTCAATCGATCGATTATCAGTGAATATATTAATCACCGTCCGTTCTTCAATCGATCGATTATCAGTGAATATATTAATCACCGTCCTTCCTTCAATCGATCGATTATCAGTGAATATATTCATCACCGTCCGTTCTTCAATCGATCGATTATCAGTGAATATATTAATCACCGTCCGTTCTTCAATCGATGGATTATCAGTGAATATATTAATCACCGTCCGTTCTTCAATCGATCGATTATCAGTGAATATATTAATCACCGTCCGTCCTTCGATCGATGGATTATCAGTGAATATATTAATCACCGTCCGTCCTTCGATCGATCGATTATCGGTGATTATTGATTATCAGCTGATTTCTCTTCGCTTTTGCTGCTAAAAGCTGGGTTATTTTGGAAAGTATAAAAGGATAAATTGAACTTTAAATGATTGAATGAACACATTATGCAATAAAGTTGTCCTCGGAAGCGAGACAGAAAAGCCTCAGAGCCTAGTAGTGAGTAGCTTCACCCCCTGTCCATCCCTCACTGGCTCCAGTATCGCTGATTATTGATTATTGATTGATTTTTATATTTTGGGACAGGCACCAGAACGGCCGTATCTGCAGCGCGGGGTCTTTCCCGGCTCGGGCGGCGCGTGTCGATGACGCGGCGGAGTTGGGCCAGGATTGAGGTGACGCGATTTTGGGGGCGGGCCCGGGCTGGGCCTACTTCCTGTTTCCGGCCCCGGGCGGCGCGAGGATGGTGCTGATCAAAGAGTAGTGAGTGCGGCGCCGGGGGGGCAAGAGGGGACCCGGGGCCTGGCGTCGGGTGCTGGGAGGAGCGGCCGAGTCCTCCCAGGGCAGGGACAGAGGCTGAGGGGCAGCTGGGGGGGGGGCAGAGGGGTCACAAGGGTGGGTGAGGGAATCAGAGGCTTTTTGGGGGGTCACAAGGGGTTAGTGAAGGGGTCATATGAGGGGTTTTGGGGTTAAGGGGGGGTTTGGGGTTAAGGGGGGGGTTTGAAGATAGTTTGCCTCCCCACCGTACTGTCATCTACCTTCCGAGGCCCTCACCGCCCTCCCTCACCGTGAGTGAGGGGTCAGAGGGGGTGAGTGAGAGGTCACAGGGGGTTAGTGAGTGGTCACATGAGGAGGGTTGGGGGTTAAAGGGGGTGTTTTAGGTTAAAGGGGAGGTTTGAAGATACTTTACCCGCCCCCCCCCCCCCGCCATACCATCATCCACCTTCCGAGGCCCTCACCGCCATCCCTCACTGTGAGTGAGGGGTCAGATGGGGGTGAGTGAGGGATCAGACGGGGGTGAGTGAGGAGTCACGTGAGGGGGCTGGGGGTTAATGGGGGCTTTAAAGTGACGTCGCTCGCACCACGCCGCCGTACCGTCATCCACCTTCCAAGGCCCTCGCCGTCCTCCCTCCCCCCGCCCCCCTCCTCTAACCTCCGTGTACAGTGTGGAGGGACCTTTACTCTGTATCTAACCTGTGCTGTACCTGCCCTGGGAGTGTTTTAATGGGACAGTGTAGAGGGAGCTTTCCGCTGTAACTAACCCATGCTGTACCTGCCCTGGGAGTGTTTGATGGGACAGTGTTGAGGGAGCTTTACTCTGTATCTAACCCTGTGCTGTACCTGCCCTGGGAGTGTTTGACGGGACAGTGTAGAGGGAGCTTTACTCTGTATCTAACCCTGTGCTGTACTTGCCCTGGGAGTGTTTGATGGGACAGTGTAGAGGGAGCTTTACTCTGTATCTAACCTGTGCTGTACCTGCCCTGGGAGTGTTTTAATGGGACAGTGTAGAGGGAGCTTTCCGCTGTAACTAACCCATGCTGTACCTGCCCTGGGAGTGTTTGATGGGACACGGTAGAGGGAGATTTACTCTGTATCTAACCCGTGCTGTACCTGCCCTGGGAGTGTTTGATGGGACAGTGTAGAGGGAGCTTTACTCTGTATCTAACCCGTGCTGTACCTGCCCTGGGAGTGTTTGATGGGACTGTGTAGAGGGAGCTTTACTCTGTATCTAACCCATGCTGTACCTGCCCTGGGAGTGTTTGATGGGACAGTGTAGAGGGAGCTTTACTCTGTATCTAACCCCGTGCTGTACCTGCCCTGGGAGTGTTTGATGGGACAGTGTAGAGGGAGCTTTACTCTGTATCTAACCCGTGCTGTACCTGCCCTGGGAGTGTTTGATGGGACAGTGTAGAGGGAGCTTTACTCTGTATCTAACCCGTGTTGTACCTGCCCTGGGAGTGTTTGATGGGGCAGTGTAGAGGGAGCTTTACTCTGTATCTAACCCGTGCTCTACCTGCCCTGGGAGTGTTTGATGGGACAGTGTAGAGGGAGCTTTACTCTGTATCTAACCCGTGCTGTACCTGCCCTGGGAGTGTTTGATGGGACAGTGTAGAGGGAGCTTTACTCTGTATCTAACCCCGTGCTGTACCTGCCCTGGGAGTGTTTGATGGGACAGTGTAGAGGGAGCTTTACTCTGTATCTAACCCTGTGCTGTTCCTGCCCTGGGTGTGTTTGATGGGACAGTGTAGAGGGAGCTTTACTCTGTATCTAACCCGTGCTGTACCTGCCCTGGGAGTGTTTGATGGGACAGTCTAGAGGGAGATTTACTCTGTATCTAATCCGTGCTGTACCTGCCCTGGGAGTGTTTGATCGGACAGTGTAGAGGGAGATTTATTCTGTATTTAACTCCATGCTGTTCCTGCCCTGGGTGTGTTTGATGGGACAGTGTAGAGGGAGCTTTACTCTGTATCTAACCCGTGCTGTACCTGCCCTGGGAGTGTTTGATGGGACAGTGTAGAGGGAGCTTTACTCTGTATCTAACCCGTGCTGTACCTGCCCTGGGAGAATTTGATGGGACAGTGTAGAGGGAGCTTTACTCTGTATCTAACCCGTGCTGTACCTGCCCTTGGAGTGTTTCATGTGACAGTGTAGAGGGAGCTTAGTCTGTACCTAACCCATGCTGTACCTGCCCTGGGAGTGTTTGATGGGCCAGTGTAGAGGGAGCTTTACTCTGTATCTAACCCTGTGCTGTACCTGCCCTGGGAGTGTTTGATGGGCCAGTGTAGAGGGAGCTTTACTCTGTATCTAACCCGTGCTGTACCTGCCCTGGGAGTGTTTGATGGGACAATGAAGAGGGAGCTTTATTCTGTATCTAACCCGTGCTGTACCTGCCCTGGGAGTGTTTGATGGGACAGTGTAGAGGGGGCTTTACTCTGTATCTAACCCGTGCTGTACCTGCCCTGGGAGTGTTTGATGGGACAGTGTAGAGGGGGCTTTACTCTGTATCTAACCCGTGCTGTACCTGCCCTGGGAGTGTTTGATGGGACAGTGTAGAGGGAGCTTTACTCTGTATCTAACCCTGTGCTGTTCCTGCCCTGGGTGTGTTTGATGGGACAGTGTAGAGGGAGCTTTACTCTGTATCTAACCCGTGCTGTACCTGCCCTGGGAGTGTTTGATGGGACAGTCTAGAGGGAGATTTACTCTGTATCTAATCCGTGCTGTACCTGCCCTGGGAGTGTTTGATGGGCCAGTGTAGAGGGAGCTTTACTCTGTATCTAACCCGTGCTGTACCTGCCCTGGGAGTGTTTGATGGGACAATGTAGAGGGAGCTTTATTCTGTATCTAACCCGTGCTGTACCTGCCCTGGGAGTGTTTGATGGGACAGTGTAGAGGGGGCTTTACTCTGTATCTAACCCGTGCTGTACCTGCCCTGGGAGTGTTTGATGGGACAGTGTAGAGGGAGCTTTACTCTGTATCTAACGCGTGCTGTACCTGCCCCGTGAGTGTTTGATGGGACAGTGTAGAGGGAGCTTTACTCTCTATCTAACCCGTGCTGTACCTGCCCTGGGAGTGTTTGATGGGACAGTGTAGAGGGAGGTTTACTCTGTATCTAACCCGTGCTGTACCTGCCCTGGGAGTGTTTGATGGGCCAGTGTAGAGGGAGCTTTACTCTGTATCTAACCCGTGCTGTACCTGCCCTGGGAGTGTTTGATGGGACAGTGTAGAGGGCGCTTTACTCTGTATCTAACCCGTGCTGTACCTGCCCTGGGAGTGTTTGATGGGACAGTGTAGAGGGAGCTTTACTCTGTATCTAACCCGTGCTGTACCTGCCCTGGGAGTGTTTGATGGGGACAGTGTAGAGGGAGCTTTACTCTGTATCTAACCCGTGCTGTACCTGCCCTGGGAGTGTTTGATGGGACAGTGTAGAGGGAGCTTTACTCTGTATCTAACCCGTGCTGTACCTGCCCTGGGAGTGTTTGATGGGACAGTGTAGAGGGAGCTTTACGCTGTATCTAACCCGTGCTGTACCTGCCCTGGGAGTGTTTGATGGGACAGTGTAGAGGGAGCTTTACTCTGTATCTAACCCGTGCTGTACCTGCCCTGGGAGTGTTTGATGGGACAGTGTAGAGGGAGCTTTACTCTGTATCTAACCCCATGCTGTACCTGCCCTGGGAGTGTTTGATGGGACAGTGTAGAGGGAGCTTTACTCTGTATCTAACCCGTGCTGTACCTGCCCCGGGAGTGTTTGATGGGACAGTGTAAAGGTAGCTTTACTCTGTATCTAACCCGTGCTGTACCTGCCCTGGGAGTGTTTGATGGGACAGTGTAGAGGGAGCTTTACTCTGTATCTAACCCGTGCTGTACCTGCCCTGGGAGTGTTTGATGGGACAGTGTAGAGGGAGCTTTACTCTGTATCTAACCCCGTGCTGTACCTGCCCTGGGAGTGTTTGATGGGACAGTGGAGAGGGAGCTTTACTCTGTATCTAACCCCGTGCTGCACCTGCCCTGGGAGTGTTTGATGGGACAATGTAGAGGGAGCTTTACTCTGTATCTAACCCCGTGCTGTACCTGCCCTGGGAGTGTTTGATGGGACAGTGTAGAGGGAGCTTTACTCTGTATCTAACCCGTGCTGTACCTGCCCTGGGAGTGTTTGATGGGACAGTGTAGAGGGAGCTTTACTCTGTATCTAACCAGTGCTGTACCTGCCCTGGGAGTGTTTGATGGGACAGTGTAGAGGGAGGTTTACTCTGTATCTAACTCGTGCTGTACCTGCCCTGGGAGTGTTTGATGGGACAGTGTGGAGGGAGCTTTACTCTGTATCTAACCCTGTGCTGTTCCTGCCCTGGGTGTGTTTGATGGGACAGTGTAGAGGGAGCTTTACTCTGTATCTAACCCGTGCTGTACCTGCCCTGGGAGTGTTTGATGGGACAGTCTAGAGGGAGATTTACTCTGTATCTAATCCGTGCTGTACCTGCCCTGGGAGTGTTTGATCGGACAGTGTAGAGGGAGATTTATTCTGTATTTAACTCCGTGCTGTTCCTGCCCTGGGTGTGTTTGATGGGACAGTGTAGAGGGAGCTTTACTCTGTATCTAACCCGTGCTGTACCTGCCCTGGGAGTGTTTGATGGGACAGTGTAGAGGGAGCTTTACTCTGTATCTAACCCGTGCTGTACCTGCCCTGGGAGAATTTGATGGGACAGTGTAGAGGGAGCTTTACTCTGTATCTAACCCGTGCTGTACCTGCCCTTGGAGTGTTTCATGTGACAGTGTAGAGGGAGCTTAGTCTGTACCTAACCCATGCTGTACCTGCCCTGGGAGTGTTTGATGGGCCAGTGTAGAGGGAGCTTTACTCTGTATCTAACCCTGTGCTGTACCTGCCCTGGGAGTGTTTGATGGGCCAGTGTAGAGGGAGCTTTACTCTGTATCTAACCCGTGCTGTACCTGCCCTGGGAGTGTTTGATGGGACAATGAAGAGGGAGCTTTATTCTGTATCTAACCCGTGCTGTACCTGCCCTGGGAGTGTTTGATCGGACAGTGTAGAGGGAGATTTATTCTGTATTTAACTCCGTGCTGTTCCTGCCCTGGGTGTGTTTGATGGGACA
This sequence comes from Somniosus microcephalus, assembly GCF_052327205.1. NCBI lineage: Eukaryota > Metazoa > Chordata > Chondrichthyes > Squaliformes > Somniosidae > Somniosus > Somniosus microcephalus. Next base: position 38,583,283 of record NW_028225179.1, on the reverse strand, counting down.
GTGTAGAGGGAGCTTTACTCTGTATCTAACCCGTGCTGTACCTGCCCTGGGAGTGTTTGATGGGACAGTGTAGAGGGAGCTTTACTCTGTATCTAACCCGTGCTGTACCTGCCCTGGGAGAATTTGATGGGACAGTGTAGAGGGAGCTTTACTCTGCATCTAACCCGTGCTGTACCTGCCCTGGGAGAATTTGATGGGACAGTGTAGAGGGAGCTTTACTCTGTATCTAACCCGTGCTGTACCTGCCCTTGGAGTGTTTCATGTGACAGTGTAGAGGGAGCTTAGTCTGTACCTAACCCATGCTGTACCTGCCCTGGGAGTGTTTGATGGGCCAGTGTAGAGGGAGCTTTACTCTGTATCTAACCCTGTGCTGTACCTGCCCTGGGAGTGTTTGATGGGCCAGTGTAGAGGGAGCTTTACTCTGTATCTAACCCGTGCTGTACCTGCCCTGGGAGTGTTTGATGGGACAATGAAGAGGGAGCTTTATTCTGTATCTAACCCGTGCTGTACCTGCCCTGGGAGTGTTTGATGGGACAGTGTAGAGGGGGCTTTACTCTGTATCTAACCCGTGCTGTACCTGCCCTGGGAGTGTTTGATGGGACAGTGTAGAGGGGGCTTTACTCTGTATCTAACCCGTGCTGTACCTGCCCTGGGAGTGTTTGATGGGACAGTGTAGAGGGAGCTTTACTCTGTATCTAACCCTGTGCTGTTCCTGCCCTGGGTGTGTTTGATGGGACAGTGTAGAGGGAGCTTTACTCTGTATCGAACCCGTGCTGTACCTGCCCTGGGAGTGTTTGATGGGACAGTCTAGAGGGAGATTTACTCTGTATCTAATCCGTGCTGTACCTGCCCTGGGAGTGTTTGATCGGACAGTGTAGAGGGAGATTTATTCTGTATTTAACTCCGTGCTGTTCCTGCCCTGGGTGTGTTTGATGTGACAGTGTAGAGGGAGCTTAGTCTGTACCTAACCCATGCTGTACCTGCCCTGGGAGTGTTTGATGGGCCAGTGTAGAGGGAGCTTTACTCTGTATCTAACCCTGTGCTGTACCTGCCCTGGGAGTGTTTGATGGGCCAGTGTAGAGGGAGCTTTACTCTGTATCTAACCCGTGCTGTACCTGCCCTGGGAGTGTTTGATGGGACAGTGTAGAGGGAGCTTTACTCTGTATCTAACCCGTGCTGTACCTGCCCTGGGAATGTTTGATGAGACAGTGTAGAGGGAGATTTACTCTGTATCTAACCCGTGCTGTACCTGCCCCGGGAGTGTTTGATGGGACAGTGTAAAGGTCGCTTTACTCTGTATCTAACCCGTGCTGTACCTGCCCTGGGAGTGTTTGATGGGACAGTGTAGAGGGAGCTTTACTCTGTATCTAACCCGTGCTGTACCTGCCCTGGGAGTGTTTGATGGGACAGTGTAGAGGGAGCTTTACTCTGTATCTAACCCGTGCTGTACCTGCCCTGGGAGTGTTTGATGGGGACAGTGTAGAGGGAGCTTTACTCTGTATCTAACCCGTGCTGTACCTGCCCTGGGAGTGTTTGATGGGACAGTGTAGAGGGAGCTTTACTCTGTATCTAACCCGTGCTGTACCTGCCCTGGGAGTGTTTGATGGGACAGTGTAGAGGGAGCTTTACGCTGTATCTAACCCGTGCTGTACCTGCCCTGGGAGTGTTTGATGGGACAGTGTAGAGGGAGCTTTACTCTGTATCTAACCCGTGCTGTACCTGCCCTGGGAGTGTTTGATGGGACAGTGTAGAGGGAGCTTTACTCTGTATCTAACCCCATGCTGTACCTGCCCTGGGAGTGTTTGATGGGACAGTGTAGAGGGAGCTTTACTCTGTATCTAACCCGTGCTGTACCTGCCCTGGGAATGTTTGATGAGACAGTGTAGAGGGAGATTTACTCTGTATCTAACCCGTGCTGTACCTGCCCCGGGAGTGTTTGATGGGACAGTGTAAAGGTAGCTTTACTCTGTATCTAACCCGTGCTGTACCTGCCCTGGGAGTGTTTGATGGGACAGTGTAGAGGGAGCTTTACTCTGTATCTAACCCGTGCTGTACCTGCCCTGGGAGTGTTTGATGGGACAGTGTAGAGGGAGCTTTACTCTGTATCTAACCCCGTGCTGTACCTGCCCTGGGAGTGTTTGATGGGACAGTGGAGAGGGAGCTTTACTCTGTATCTAACCCCGTGCTGCACCTGCCCTGGGAGTGTTTGATGGGACAATGTAGAGGGAGCTTTACTCTGTATCTAACCCCGTGCTGTACCTGCCCTGGGAGTGTTTGATGGGACAGTGTAGAGGGAGCTTTACTCTGTATCTAACCCGTGCTGTACCTGCCCTGGGAGTGTTTGATGGGACAGTGTAGAGGGAGCTTTACTCTGTATCTAACCCCGTGCTGTACCTGCCCTGGGAGTGTTTGATGGGACAGTGTAGAGGGAGCTTTACTCTGTATCTAACCCGTGCTGTACCTGCCCTGGGAGTGTTTGATGGGACAGTGTAGAGGGAGCTTTACTCTGTATCTAACCAGTGCTGTACCTGTCCTGGGAGTGTTTGATGGGACAGTGTAGAGGGAGCTTTACTCTGTATCTAACCCGTGCTGTACCTGCCCCGGGAGTGTTTGATGGGACAGTGTAGAGGGAGCTTTACTCTGTATCTAACCAGTGCTGTACCTGCCCTGGGAGTGTTTGATGGGACAGTGTAGAGGGAGGTTTACTCTGTATCTAACTCGTGCTGTACCTGCCCTGGGAGTGTTTGATGGGACAGTGTGGAGGGAGCTTTACTCTGTATCTAACCCTGTGCTGTTCCTGCCCTGGGTGTGTTTGATGGGACAGTGTAGAGGGAGCTTTACTCTGTATCTAACCCGTGCTGTACCTGCCCTGGGAGTGTTTGATGGGACAGTCTAGAGGGAGATTTACTCTGTATCTAATCCGTGCTGTACCTGCCCTGGGAGTGTTTGATCGGACAGTGTAGAGGGAGATTTATTCTGTATTTAACTCCGTGCTGTTCCTGCCCTGGGTGTGTTTGATGGGACAGTGTAGAGGGAGCTTTACTCTGTATCTAACCCGTGCTGTACCTGCCCTGGGAGTGTTTGATGGGACAGTGTAGAGGGAGCTTTACTCTGTATCTAACCCGTGCTGTACTTGCCCTGGGAGAATTTGATGGGACAGTGTAGAGGGAGCTTTACTCTGCATCTAACCCGTGCTGTACCTGCCCTGGGAGAATTTGATGGGACAGTGTAGAGGGAGCTTTACTCTGTATCTAACCCGTGCTGTACCTGCCCTTGGAGTGTTTCATGTGACAGTGTAGAGGGAGCTTAGTCTGTACCTAACCCATGCTGTACCTACCCTGGGAGTGTTTGATGGGCCAGTGTAGAGGGAGCTTTACTCTGTATCTAACCCTGTGCTGTACCTGCCCTGGGAGTGTTTGATGGGCCAGTGTAGAGGGAGCTTTACTCTGTATCTAACCCGTGCTGTACCTGCCCTGGGAGTGTTTGATGGGACAATGAAGAGGGAGCTTTATTCTGTATCTAACCCGTGCTGTACCTGCCCTGGGAGTGTTTGATCGGACAGTGTAGAGGGAGATTTATTCTGTATTTAACTCCGTGCTGTTCCTGCCCTGGGTGTGTTTGATGGGACAGTGTAGAGGGAGCTTTACTCTGTATCTAACCCGTGCTGTACCTGCCCTGGGAGTGTTTGATGGGACAGTGTAGTGTGAGCTTTACTCTGTATCTAACCCGTGCTGTACCTGCCCTGGGAGAATTTGATGGGACAGTGTAGAGGGAGCTTTACTCTGCATCTAACCCGTGCTGTACCTGCCCTGGGAGAATTTGATGGGACAGTGTAGAGGGAGCTTTACTCTGTATCTAACCCGTGCTGTACCTGCCCTTGGAGTGTTTCATGTGACAGTGTAGAGGGAGCTTAGTCTGTACCTAACCCATGCTGTACCTGCCCTGGGAGTGTTTGATGGGCCAGTGTAGAGGGAGCTTTACTCTGTATCTAACCCTGTGCTGTACCTGCCCTGGGAGTGTTTGATGGGCCAGTGTAGAGGGAGCTTTACTCTGTATCTAACCCGTGCTGTACCTGCCCTGGGAGTGTTTGATGGGACAGTGTAGAGGGAGCTTTACTCTGTATCTAACCCGTGCTGTACCTGCCCTGGGAATGTTTGATGAGACAGTGTAGAGGGAGATTTACTCTGTATCTAACCCGTGCTGTACCTGCCCCGGGAGTGTTTGATGGGACAGTGTAAAGGTAGCTTTACTCTGTATCTAACCCGTGCTGTACCTGCCCTGGGAGTGTTTGATGGGACAGTGTAGAGGGAGCTTTACTCTGTATCTAACCCGTGCTGTACCTGCCCTGGGAGTGTTTGATGGGACAGTGTAGAGGGAGCTTTACTCTGTATCTAACCCCGTGCTGTACCTGCCCTGGGAGTGTTTGATGGGACAGTGGAGAGGGAGCTTTACTCTGTATCTAACCCCGTGCTGCACCTGCCCTGGGAGTGTTTGATGGGACAATGTAGAGGGAGCTTTACTCTGTATCTAACCCCGTGCTGTACCTGCCCTGGGAGTGTTTGATGGGACAGTGTAGAGGGAGCTTTACTCTGTATCTAACCCGTGCTGTACCTGCCCTGGGAGTGTTTGATGGGACAGTGTAGAGGGAGCTTTACTCTGTATCTAACCCCGTGCTGTACCTGCCCTGGGAGTGTTTGATGGGACAGTGTAGAGGGAGCTTTACTCTGTATCTAACCCGTGCTGTACCTGCCCTGGGAGTGTTTGATGGGACAGTGTAGAGGGAGCTTTACTCTGTATCTAACCCGTGCTGTACCTGCCCTGGGAGTGTTTGATGCGACAGTGTAGAGGGAGCTTTACTCTGTATCTAACCCGTGCTGTACCTGCCCTGGGAGTGTTTGATGGGGACAGTGTAGAGGGAGCTTTACTCTGTATCTAACCTGTGCTGTACCTGCCCTGGGAGTGTTTGATGGGACAGTGTAGAGGGAGCTTTACTCTCTATCTATCCTGTGCTGTACCTGCCCTGGGAGTGTTTGATGGGACAGTGTAGAGGGAGCTTTACTCTGTATCTAACCCGTGCTGTACCTGCCCTGGGAGTGTTTGATGGGACAGTGTAGAGGGAGCTTTACTCTGCATCTAACCCGTGCTGTACCTGCCCTGGGAGTGTTTGATGGGACAGTGCAGAGGGAGCTTTACTCTGTATCTAACCCGTGCTGTACCTGCCCTGGGAGTGTTTGATGGGACAGTGTAGAGGGAGCTTTACTCTGTATCTAACCCGTGCTGTACCTGCCCTGGGAGTGTTTGATGGGACAGTGTAGAGGGAGCTTTACTCTGTATCTAACCCGTGCTGTACCTGCCCTGGGAGTGTTTGATGGGATAGTGTAGAGGGAGCTTTACTCTGTATCTAACCCGTGCTGTATCTGCCCTGGGAGTGTTTGATGGGACAGTGTAGAGGGAGCTTTACTCTGTATCTAACCCGTGCTGTACCTGCCCTGGGAGTGTTTGATGGGACAGTGTAGAGGGAGCTTTACTCTGTATCTAACCCGTGCTGTACCTGCCCTGGGAGTGTTTGATGGGCCAGTGTAGAGGGAGCTTTACTCTGTATCTAACCCTGTGCTGTACCTGCCCTGGGAGTGTTTGATGGGCCAGTGTAGAGGGAGCTTTACTCTGTATCTAACCCGTGCTGTACCTGCCCTGGGAGTGTTTGATGGGACAATGTAGAGGGAGCTTTATTCTGTATCTAACCCGTGCTGTACCTGCCCTGGGAGTGTTTGATGGGACAGTGTAGAGGGGGCTTTACTCTGTATCTAACCCGTGCTGTACCTGCCCTGGGAGTGTTTGATGGGACAGTGTAGAGGGAGCTTTACTCTGTATCTAACCCCATGCTGTACCTGCCCTGGGAATGTTTGATGAGACAGTGTAGAGGGAGATTTACTCTGCATCTAACCCGTGCTGTACCTGCCCCGGGAGTGTTTGATGGGACAGTGTAGAGGTAGCTTTACTCTGTATCTAACCCGTGCTGTACCTGCCCTGGGAGTGTTTGATGGGACAGTGTAGAGGGAGCTTTACTCTGTATCTAACCCGTGCTGTACCTGCCCTGGGAGTGTTTGATGGGACAGTGTAGAGGGAGCTTTACTCTGTATCTAACCCCGTGCTGTACCTGCCCTGGGAGTGTTTGATGGGACAGTGGAGAGGGAGCTTTACTCTGTATCTAACCCCGTGCTGCACCTGCCCTGGGAGTGTTTGATGGGACAATGTAGAGGGAGCTTTACTCTGTATCTAACCCCGTGCTGTACCTGCCCTGGGAGTGTTTGATGGGACAGTGTAGAGGGAGCTTTACTCTGTATCTAACCCGTGCTGTACCTGCCCTGGGAGTGTTTGATGGGACAGTGTAGAGGGAGCTTTACTCTGTATCTAACCCCGTGCTGTACCTGCCCTGGGAGTGTTTGATGGGACAGTGTAGAGGGAGCTTTACTCTGTATCTAACCCGTGCTGTACCTGCCCTGGGAGTGTTTGATGGGACAGTGTAGAGGGAGCTTTACTCTGTATCTAACCAGTGCTGTACCTGTCCTGGGAGTGTTTGATGGGACAGTGTAGAGGGAGCTTTACTCTGTATCTAACCCGTGCTGTACCTGCCCCGGGAGTGTTTGATGGGACAGTGTAGAGGGAGCTTTACTCTGTATCTAACCAGTGCTGTACCTGCCCTGGGAGTGTTTGATGGGACAGTGTAGAGGGAGGTTTACTCTGTATCTAACTCGTGCTGTACCTGCCCTGGGAGTGTTTGATGGGACAGTGTGGAGGGAGCTTTACTCTGTATCTAACCCTGTGCTGTACCTGCCCTGGGAGTGTTTGATGGGCCAGTGTAGAGGGAGCTTTACTCTGTATCTAACCCGTGCTGTACCTGCCCTGGGAGTGTTTGATGGGGACAGTGTAGAGGGAGCTTTACTCTGTATCTAACCTGTGCTGTACCTGCCCTGGGAGTGTTTGATGGGACAGTGTAGAGGGAGCTTTACTCTCTATCTATCCTGTGCTGTACCTGCCCTGGGAGTGTTTGATGGGACAGTGTAGAGGGAGCTTTACTCTGTATCTAACCCGTGCTGTACCTGCCCTGGGAGTGTTTGATGGGACAGTGTAGAGGGAGCTTTACTCTGCATCTAACCCGTGCTGTACCTGCCCTGGGAGTGTTTGATGGGACAGTGCAGAGGGAGCTTTACTCTGTATCTAACCCGTGCTGTACCTGCCCTGGGAGTGTTTGATGGGACAGTGTAGAGGGAGCTTTACTCTGTATCTAACCAGTGCTGTACCTGCCCTGGGAGTGTTTGATGGGATAGTGTAGAGGGAGCTTTACTCTGTATCTAACCAGTGCTGTACCTGTCCTGGGAGTGTTTGATGGGACAGTGTAGAGGGAGCTTTACTCTGTATCTAACCCGTGCAGTACCTGCCCTGGGAGTGTTTGATGGGACAGTGTAGAGGGAGCTTTACTCTGTATCTAACCCGTGCTGTACCTGCCCTGGGAGTGTTTGATGGGACAGTGTCGAGGGAGCTTTACTCTGTATCTAACCCGTGCTGTACCTGCCCTGGGAGTGTTTGATGGGACAGTGTTGAGGGAGCTTTACTCTGTATCTAACCAGTGCTGTACCTGTCCTGGGAGTGTTTGATGGGACAGTGTAGAGGGAGCTTTACTCTGTATCTAACCTGTGCTGTACCTGCCCTGGGAGTGTTTGATGGGACAGTGTAGAGGGAGCTTTACTCTGTGTCTAACCAGTGCTGTACCTGCCCTGGGAGTGTTTGATGGGACAGTGTAGAGGGAGGTTTACTCTGTATCTAACTCGTGCTGTACCTGCCCTGGGAGTGTTTGATGGGACAGTGTGGAGGGAGCTTTACTCTGTATCTAACCCTGTGCTGTACCTGCCCTGGGAGTGTTTGATGGGCCAGTGTAGAGGGAGCTTTACTCTGTATCTAACCCGTGCTGTACCTGCCCTGGGAGTGTTTGATGGGGACAGTGTAGAGGGAGCTTTACTCTGTATCTAACCTGTGCTGTACCTGCCCTGGGAGTGTTTGATGGGACAGTGTAGAGGGAGCTTTACTCTCTATCTATCCTGTGCTGTACCTGCCCTGGGAGTGTTTGATGGGACAGTGTAGAGGGAGCTTTACTCTGTATCTAACCCGTGCTGTACCTGCCCTGGGAGTGTTTGATGGGACAGTGTAGAGGGAGCTTTACTCTGCATCTAACCCGTGCTGTACCTGCCCTGGGAGTGTTTGATGGGACAGTGCAGAGGGAGCTTTACTCTGTATCTAACCCGTGCTGTACCTGCCCTGGGAGTGTTTGATGGGACAGTGCAGAGGGAGCTTTACTCTGTATCTAACCCGTGCTGTACCTGCCCTGGGAGTGTTTGATGGGACAGTGTAGAGGGAGCTTTACTCTGTATCTAACCCGTGCTGTACCTGCCCTGGGAGTGTTTGATGGGACGGTGTGGAGGGAGCTTTACTCTGTATCTAACCCGTGCTGTACCTGCCCTGGGAGTGTTTGATGGGACAGTGTAGAGGGAGCTTTACTCTGTATCTAACCCCGTGTTGCACCTGCTCTGGGAGTGTTTGATGGGACAGTGTCGAGGGAGCTTTACTCTGTATCTAACCCGTGCTGTACCTGCCCTGGGAGTGTTTGATGGGACAGTGTAGAGGGAGCTTTACTCTGTATCTAACCCGTGTTGTACCTGCTCTGGGAGTGTTTGATGGGACAGTGTTGAGGGAGCTTTACTCTGTATCTAACCCGTGCTGTACCTGCCCTGGGAGTGTTTGATGGGACAGTGTAGAGGGAGCTTTACTCTGTATCTAACCTGTGCTGTACCTGCCCTGGGAGTGTTTGATGGGGACAGTGTTGAGGGAGCTTTACTCTGTATCTAACCCCGTGCTGTACCTGCCCTGGGAGTGTTTGATGGGGACAGTGTAGAGGGAGCTTTACTCTGTATCTAACCCGTGCTGTACCTGCCCTGGGAGTGTTTGATGGGACAGTGTAGAGGGAGCTTTACTCTGTATCTAACCCGTGTTGTACCTGCTCTGGGAGTGTTTGATGGGACAGTGTAGAGGGAGCTTTACTCTGTATCTAACCCGTGCTGTACCTGCCCTGGGAGTGTTTGATGGGACAGTGTAGAGGGAGCTTTACTCTGTATCTAACCTGTGCTGTACCTGCCCTGGGAGTGTTTGATGGGGACAGTGTAGAGGGAGCTTTACTCTGTATCTAACCCCGTGCTGTACCTGCCCTGGGAGTGTTTGATGGGGACAGTGTAGAGGGAGCTTTACTCTGTATCTAACCCGTGCTGTACCTGCCCTGGGAGTGTTTGATGGGACAGTGTAGAGGGAGCTTTACTCTGTATCTAACCCGTGCTGTACCTGCCCTGGGAGTGTTTGATGGGACAGTGTAGAGGGAGCTTTACTCTGTATCTAACCCATGCTGTACCTGCCCTGGGAGTGTTTGATGGGACAGTGTAGAGGGAGCTTTACTCTGTATCTAACCCGTGCTGTACCTGCCCTGGGAGTGTTTGATGGGACAGTGTAGAGGGAGCTTCACTCTGTGTATCTAACCCGTGCTGTATCTTTACTCTGTATCTAACCCATGCTGTTGCTGCCCTTGGAGTGTTTGATGGACAGGGTAAGGTCAGTGTTTGCGGGGAGTGTACATGGGCTGTGGGAGGAGATTAAATGGGTGGGTAGAGTCATAGAGTTATACAGCACTGATAGAGGCCCATCGTGTCCACGCCGGCCATCAAGCCCTGTCTAATCTAATCCCATTTTCCAGCACTTGGTCCGTAGCCTTGTATGCTATGGCGTTTCAAGTGCTCATCTAAATGCTTCTTGAATGTTGTGAGGGTTCCTGCCTCTACCACCCTTTCAGGCAGTGAGTTCCAGATTCCAACCATCCTCTGGGTGAAAAGGTTTTTCCTCAAATCCCCTCTAAACCTCCTGCCCCTTACCTTGAATCTGTGCCCCCTGGTTATTGACCACTCCACTAAGGGGAAAAGTTCCTTTCTATCTACCCTATCTATGCCCCTCATAATTTTGCACACCTCAATCAGGTCCCCCCTCAGCCTTCTCTGCTTTAAGGAAAACAACCCCAGCCTGTCCAGTCTCTCTTCATAGCTGAAACGCTCCAGCCCAGGTAACATCCTGGTGAATCTTCTCTGCACCCTCCAATGCAATCACATCCTTCCTATAGTGTGGCGACCAGAACTGCACACAGTATTCCAGCTGTGGCCTAACTAGCATTTTGTACAGCTCCATCATAACCTCCCTGCTCTTATATTCTATGCCTCGGCTAATGAAGGCAAGTATCCCATATGCCTTTTTAACCACCTTATCTACCTGTCCTGCTGCCTTCAGGGATCTATGTACATGCACACCAAGGTCCCTCTGATCCTCTGTCCTTCCTAGGGTCCCACCATTCATTGTGTATTCCGTTGCCTTGTTAGTCCTCCCAAAATGCATCACCTCACACTTTTCAGGGTTAAATTCCATTTGCCACTGTTCTGCCCATCTAACCATCCCGTCTATATCGTCCTGTAGCCTGAGGCTTCCCTCCTCGCTATTTACCACTCCACCAATTTTCGTGTCATCTGCGAACTTACTGATCATACCTCCTACATTCATATCTAAACCATTAATGTACACTACAAACAGCAAAGGACCCAGCACCGATCCCTGCGGTACACCACTGGACACAGGCTTCCAGTCACAAAAACAACCTTCGACCATCACCCTCTGCCTCCTGCCACTAAGCCAATTTTGGATCCAATGCGCCAAATTGCCCTGGATCCCATGGGCTCTTACCTTCTTGACCAGCCTCCCATGCGGGACTTTGTCAAAAGCCTTACTGAAGTCCATGTAGACTACATCAACTGCACTACCCTCATCCACGCACCTAGTCACCCCCTCTCAAAATTCAATCAAATTGGTTAGACATGATCTCCCCCTGACAAAGCCATGCTGACTATCCTTGCCTATCGAAGTGGAGACCATTTCTGTCCCTCAGAATATTTTCAAATAATTTCTCTACCACGGATGTTAGGCTCACTGGCCTGTAATTCCCTGATTTATCCCTACTACCCTTCTTGAATAATGGTACTACGTTTGCTGTTCTCCAGTCCTCTGGCACCTTCCCTGTGGCCAGAGAGGTTCTGAAAATTTGTGTCAGAGCCCCTGCAATCTCCTCCCTTGCCTCACACAGCAGCCTGGGATACATCTCGTCTGGGCCTGGGGATTTATCCACTTTTAAGCCTGCTAAAACCACTAGTACCTCCTCCCTCTCAATACTAATTTGTTCAAGTATATCACAATCCCCCTGCCTGATTTCTATGCCTACACCGTCCTTCTCCATAGTGAACACAGATGCAAAATATTCATTTAAAACCTCACTTATATCTTCCAGCTCTACACACAGATTGCCACTTTGGTCCCTAATGGGCCCTACTCTTTCCCTGGTTATCCTCTTGCCCTTAATATATCTTATAAAACAACTTGGGATTGTCCTTTATTTTGCCCGCCAGTGTTTTTTCATGTCCCCGCGTCATAGAAACAGAAGATAGGAGCAGGAGTAGGCCATTCGGCCCCTCGAGCCTGCTCCGCCATTCAGTGAGATCATGGCTGATTATCCAAATTCAGTACCCTGTCCCTGCCTTCTCCCCATATCCCTTGATCCCTTTAGCCTTAAGAAATATATCTTAACTCCTTCTTGAATATATTTAATGAATTGGCCTCAACTGCCCTGTGTGGCAGAGAATTCCACAGGTTCACCACTCTCTGGGTGAAGAAATTCCTCCTCATCTCTGTCCTAAATGGCTTACCCCTTATCCTTAGACTGTGACCCCTGGTTCTGGACTCCCCGACCATCGGGAACATCCTTCCTGCATCTAGTCTGTCCAGTCCTGTCAGAATTTTATAAGTTTCAATGAGATCCCCTCTCATTCTTCTAAACTTCAGCAAGTATAAGCCCAATTGTCCCAATCTCTCCTCATACGTCATTCCTGCCATCCCAGGTATCAGCCTGGTGAATCTTCGCTAAACTCCTTCCATGGCAAGAACATCCATCCTCAGATAAGGCAACCAAAACTGCACACAATACTCAAGGTGTGGTCTCACCAAGGCCCTGTACAACTGCAGCAAGACATCCTTGTTCCTGTACTCAAACCCTCTCGCTACGAAGGCCAACATACCATTTGCCTTCTTAACCGCCTGCTGCACCTGCATGCTTACCTTCAGCGACTGGTGCACAAGGACACCCAGGTCTCGTTGCACTTCCCCTTCTCCCAATCTATTGCCATTCAGATAATAATCTGCCTTCCTGTTTTTGACACCAAAGTGGATAACCTCGCATTTATCCATGTCATATTGCATCTGCCATGCTTCTGCCCAATCACCCAACCTGTCCAAATCATACTGGAGTTTCTCGGTATCCTCCTCACAGCACACACGCCCACCCAGCTTTGTGTCATCTGCAAACTTGGAGATATTACATCTAGTTCCCTCGTCTAGATCATTAATATATATTGTGAATAGCTGGGGTCCAAGGACCGATCCCTGCGGTACCCCACTAGTCCTTGCCTGCCACTCGGAAAAAGACCCGTTTATTCCAACTCTATGCTTTCTGTCTGCCAACCAGTTCTCTATCCAAGTCAATACCTTGCCCCCAATCCCATGTGCCTTAACTTTACACGCTAATCCCTTATGCGGGACCTTATCGAAAGCCTTTTGAAAGTCCAAATGCACCACATCCACTGGTTCTCCCTTATCTATTTTACCAGTTACATCCTCAAAAAATTCCAGTAGATTAGTCAAGCACGATTTACCTTTTGTAAATCCATGTTGACTTTGTCTGATCCTGTCACTGTTTTCCAAGTGCTCTGCTATTACATCTTTTATAATGGACTCCAGCATTTTCCCCACTACTGGTGTCAGGCTTACCAGTCTGTAATTCCCCGTTTTCTCTCTACCACCTTTTTTGAATAGTGGGGTAACATTAGCTACCCTCGTCGCTCTCCTAATTTCTTTTTTAACTACCCCCTGCACTTTCTATACTCCTCTAGGGCTTCCACTGTTTTTAGTCCTTTGTATCTGCCAAAAGCCTCCCTTTTTTTCCTAATCCATTCTTGTGTATCCCTTGACATCCAGGGTTCCCTGGACTTGTTGGTCCCACCCTTGACCTTTACGGGAACATGTTGGCGTTGTACTCTCTCTATTTCCTTTCTGAATGACTACCACTGCTCTGATGTGGATTTTCCTACAATTGGCTGATCCCAGTTCACTTTGGCCAGATCCTGCCTTATCATATTAAAATCGGCCTTCCCCCAATTTAGAACCTTTATTTACGGTCCATCTTTGTCCTTTTCCATGACTACCTTAAATCTCACCGAATTATGGTCACTGTCACCAAAATGCTCTCCTACTGACACTTCTACCACTTGCCCGGCTACATTCCCTAGAATTAGGTCCAGTACCGCCCCCTCTCTTGTAGGACTTTCTACATGCTGGCTCTAAAAGCTCTCCTGGATGCACTTTAAAAATTCCGCACCCTCTAAGCCTTTCACACTCTGACTATCCCAGTTAATATTGGGGAAGTTGAAATCCCCTACTATTATTACCCTATTATTTCTACACTTCTCTGAGATTTGCCTAAATATCTGTTCCTCTATCTCCCCCTGACTGTTTGGGGGCCTATAGTACACTCCCAGCAAAGTGCTTGCCCCCTTTTTGTTTTTAAGTTCTACCCATATGGCCTCATTAGAGGAACCTGCTAAGATATCATCCCTCCTTACTGCAGTAATTGACTCCTTGATTAATATTGCGACACCCCCTCCTCTTTTACACCCCCCTCTGTCTCGCCTGAAGATTCTATACCCCGGAATATTGAGCTGCCAGTCTTGCCCCTCCCTCAACCATGTCTCTGTGATAGCAACAATATCATACTCCCATGTGTTCATCAACACCTCCAATTCATCTGCCTTACTCGCAAGACTCCTTGCATTAAAATAAATGCCATCCAGCCTTGCCATACTCCCTTGTGCCATTACATATTTGCCCTGCTTTCTAGGCTGACTTGTTTTTGTCCTCTATATTTAGCTGTGCATCACCCCCTAGTCCATGATAGGGGAGAGTGTACATGGGCTGTGGGAGGAGATTAAATGGGTGGGTAGAGTCTGATAGGGGAGAGTGTGCATGGGCTGTGGGAGGCGATTAACTGGGTGGGTAGAGTCTGATAGGGGAGAGTGTGCATGGGCTGTGGGAGGCGATTAAATGGGTGGGTAGAGTCTGTGATAGGGGAGAGTGTACATGGGCTGTGGGAGGAGATTCAATGGGTGGGTAGAGGCCGCGATAGGGGAGAGTGTACATGGGCTGTGGGAGGAGATTAAATGGGTGGGTAGAGTCCGTGATAGGGGAGAGTGTACATGGGCTGTGGGAGGAGATTAAATGGGTGGGTAGAGTCTGTGATAGGGGAGAGTGTCCATGGGCTGTGGGAGGAGATTGAATGGGTGGGTAGAGTCCATGATAGGAGAGAGTGCACATGGGCTGTGGGAGGAGATTAAATGGGTGGGTAGAGTCCATGATCGGGGAGAGTGTCCATGGGCTGTGGGAGGAGATTAAATGGGTGGGTAGAGTCCGCGATAGGGGAGAGTGTACATGGGTTGTGGGAGGAGATTGAATGGGTGGGTAGAGTCCATGATAGGGGAGAGTGTACATGGGCTGTGGGAGGAGATTCATTGGTAGGGGAGAGTGTACATGGGCTGTGGGAGGAGATTAAATGGGTGGGTAGAGTCAGTGATAGGGGAGAGTGTCCATGGGCTGTGGGAGGAGATTAAATGGGTGGGTAGAGTCTGTGATAGGGGAGAGTGTACATGGGCTCTGGGAGGAGATTAAATGGGTGGGTAGAGTCTGATAGGGGAGAGTGTACATGGGCTGTGGGAGGAGATTCAATGGGTGGGTAGAGTCTGATAGGGGAGAGTGTACACAGGCTGTGGGAGGAGATTCAATGGGTGGGTAGAGTCCATGATAGGGGAGAGTGTACATGGGCTGTGGGAGGAGATTAAATGGGTGGGTAGAGTCCGCGATAGGGGAGAGTGTCCTTGGGCTGTGGGAGGAGATTCAATGGGTGGGTAGAGTCCGCGAAAAGGGAGAGTGTACATGGGCTGTGGGAGGAGATTAAATGGGTGGGTAGAGTCTGTGATAGGGGAGAGTGTCCATGGGCTATGGGAGGAGATTAAATGGGTGGGTAGAGTCCATGATAGGGGAGAGTGTACATGGGCTGTGGGAGGAGATTAAATGGGTGGGTAGAGTCCATGATAGGGGAGAGTGTACATGGGCTGTGGGAGGAGATTAAATGGGTGGGTAGAGTCCATGATAGGGGAGAGTGTACATGGGCTGTGGGAGGAGATTAAATGGGTGGGGAGAGTCTGTGATAGGGGAGAGTGTACATGGGCTGTGGGAGGAGATTAAATGGGTGGGTAGAGTCCACGATAGGGGAGAGTGTACATGGGCTGTGGGAGGAGATTAAATGGGTGGGTAGAGTCCGTGATAGGGGAGAGTGTACATGGGCTGTGGGAGGAGATTAAATGGGTGGGGAGAGTGTACATGGGCTGTGGGAGGAGATTAAATGGGTGGGTAGAGTCCGTGATAGGGGAGAGTGTACATGGGCTGTGGGAGGAGATTAAATGGGTGGGTAGAGTCTGTGATAGGGGAGAGTGGACATGGGCTGTGGGAGGAGATTAAATGGGTGGGTGGAGTCTGTGATAGGGGAGAGTGTACATCGACTTTCGAAGTGGTGATTCGTTGTTTGAATGCTCCTCGGTCATTGCTTTGCCTTTATCTGCTGATGTTTTGTGACTGCTGAATGTCTAACCGGTCTTTGTGTCTTGTTCCCCCCTCCCTTCCTCTTCTAGTCGGATTCTGCTCCCGTGTTCGGTGGAAGAGGTGAGTTAGAATTCCCTGCCTCACACTCCATTCCCACTCCCCTGCATCGTCTCTAACTGGAGTAGGGGAAGGTGACGAGCTCAGTGCGGAAGGGGTCAGCACCCAGAGGGATGGGCGGAGCAGCAGAGACAGAGGAGGAACCGTGGGGGCTGAGGTATCTGCCTCCAGCGCCGGGCTCGGGCCGTGGGTCAGACACTGACCCTTCAGCACTCGGAGGTCCTGGGTGCAATTGCAGTCCAACACGGAGGGGATAAAAGGGGGCCTCTCTGATGGGATTGATGGGACAGTGTAGAGGGAACTTTACTCTGCATCTAACCCCGTGCTGTACCTGCCCTGGGAGTGTTTGATGGGACAGTGTAGAGGGAGCTTTACTCTGTATCTAACCCGTGCTGTACCTGCCCTGGGAGTGTTTGATGGGACAGTGTAGAGGGAGCTTTACTCTGTATCTAACCCGTGCTGTACCTGCCCTGGGAGTGTTTGATGGGACAGTGTAGAGGGAACTTTACTCTGTATCTAACCCCGTGCTGTACCTGCCCTGGGAGTGTTTGATGGGGACAGTGTAGAGGGAGCTTTACTCTGTATCTAACCCGTGCTGTACCTGCCCTGGGAGTGTTTGATGGGACAGTGTAGAGGGAGCTTTACTCTGTATCTAACCCATGCTGTACCTGCCCTGGGAGTGTTTGATGGGACAGTGTAGAGGGAGCTTTACTCTGTATCTAACCCGTGCTGTACCTGCCCTGGGAGTGTTTGATGGGACAGTGTAGAGGGAGCTTTACTCTGTATCTAACCCGTGCTGTACCTGCCCTGGGAGTGTTTGATGGGACAGTGTAGAGGGAGATTTACTCTGTATCTAACCCTGTGCTGTACCTGCCCTGGGAGTGTATGATGGGATAGTATAGAGGGAGCTTTACTCTGTATCTAACCCGTGCTGTACCTGCCCTGGGAGTGTTTGATGGGACAGTGTAGAGGGAGCTTTACTCTGTATCTAACCCGTGCTGTACCTGCCCTGGGAGTGTTTGATGGGACAGTGCAGAGGGAGCTTTACTCTGTATCTAACCCGTGCTGTACCTGCCCTGGGAGTGTTTGATGGGACAGTGTAGAGGGAGCTTTACTCTGTATCTAACCCCGTGCTGTACCTGCCCTGGGAGTGTTTGATGGGGACAGTGTAGAGGGAGCTTTACTCTGTATCTAACCCGTGCTGTACCTGCCCTGGGAGTGTTTGATGGGACAGTGTAGAGGGAGCTTTACTCTGTATCTAACCCGTGCTGTACCTGCCCTGCGAGTGTTTGATGGGACAGTGTAGAGGGAGCTTTACTCTGTATCTAACCTGTGCTGTACCTGCCCTGGGAGTGTTTGATGGGACAGTGTAGAGGGAGCTTTACTCTGTATCTAACCCTGTGCTGTACCTGCCCTGGGAGTGTTTGATGGGACAGTGTAGAGGGAACTTTACTCTGTATCTAACCCCATGCTGTACCTGCCCTGGGAGTGTTTGATGGGACAGTGTAGAGGGAGCTTTACTCTGTATCTAACCACGTGCTGTACCTGCCCTGGGAGTGTTTGATGGGGACAGTGTAGAGGGAGCTTTACTCTGTATCTAACCCGTGCTGTACCTGCCCTGGGAGTGTTTGATGGGACAGTGTAGAGGGAGCTTTACTCTGTCTAACCCATGCTGTACCTGCCATGGGAGTGTTTGATGGGACAGTGTCGAGGTAGCTTTACTCTGTATCTAACCCATGCTGTACCTGCCCTGGGAGTGTTTGATGGGACAGTGCAGAGGGAACTTTACTCTGTATCTAACCCGTGCTGTACCTGCCCTGGAAGTGTTTGATGGGACAGTGTGGAGGGAGCTTTACTCTGTATCTAACCCGTGTTGTACCTGCCCTGGGAGTGTTTGATGGGACAGTGTGGAGGGAGCTTTACTCTGTATCTAACCCGTGCTGTACCTGCCCTGGGAGTGTTTGATGGGACAGTGTAGAGGGGGCTTTACTCTGTATCTAACCCGTGCTGTACCTGCCCTGGGAGTGTTTGATGGGACAGTGTAGAGGGAGCTTTACTCAGTATCTAACCCGTGCTGTACCTGCCCTGGGTGTGTTTGATGGGACAGTGTAGAGGGAGCTTTACTCTGTATCTAACTCCGTGTTTTTTCTGCCCTGGGAGTGTTTGATGGGACAGTGCAGAGTGAGCTTTACTCTGTATCTAACCCGTGCTGTACCTGCCCTGGGAGTGTTTGATGGGACAGTGTAGAGGGAGCTTTACTCTGTATCTAACTCTGTTTTTTCTGCCCTGGGAGTGTTTGCTCTCAGGCTGTTAAGAGAAGCACGGGAGGAAATAGCAGAGGCTCTGACCAGCATTTTCCAATCCCCTCCGGCTGCAGGCGTGGTAACATTGTTTAACATAGAAACATAGAAGATAGGAGCAGGAGTAGGCCATTCGGCCCCTCGAGCCTGCTCCGCCATTCAATGAGATCATGGCTGATCATCCAAATTCAGTACCCTGTCCCTGCTTTCTCCCCATACCCCTTGATCCCTTTAGCCTTAAGAATTATATCTAACTCCTTCTTGAATATATTTAATGAATTGGCCTCTACTGCCTTCTGTGATAGAGAATTCCACAGGTTCACCACTCTCTGGGTGAAGAAATTTTAAGGTAGTCATGGAAAAGGACAAGGATGGACCGGAAATAAAGGTTCTAAATTGGGGGAAGGCCGATTTTAATAGGATAAGGCAGGATCTGGCCAAAGTGGACTGGGATCAGCTACTTGAAGGAAAATCCACATCGGAGCAATGGGAGTCTTTCAGAAAGGAAATTGAGAGAGTACAATGGCAACATGTTCCCGTAAAGGTCAAGGGTGGGACCAACAAGCCCAGGGAGCCTTGGATGTCAAGGGATATACGAGAATGGATTAGGAAAAAAAGTTTTTTTTTTGGCAGATACAAAAGACTAAAGACAGAGGAAGCCCTGGAGGTGTATAAAAAGTGCAGGGGGATACTTAAAAAAGAAATTAGGAGAGCGAGGAGGGGCCATGAAATAACACTGGCGAGCAAAATAAAGGAAAATCCTACGGTGTTTTATAAGTATATTAAGGGCAAGAGGATAACTAGGGAAAGAGTAGGGCCCATTAGGGACCAAAGTGGCAAACTGTGTGTAGAGCCAGAGGATGTAGGTGAGGTTTTAAATGAATTTTTTGCGTCTGTGTTCACTATGGAGAAGGACGATGTGGACATAGAAATCGGGCAGGGGGACTGTGATATACTTGAACATGTTAGCATCGAGAGGGAGGAGGTACTAGCGGTTTTAGCAGGCTTAAAAGTGGATAAATCCCCAGGCCCGGACGAGATGTATCCCAGGCTACTATGTGAGGCAAAGGAGGAGATTGCAGGGGCTCTGACTCAAATTTTCAGAACCTCTCTGGCCACAGGGGATGTGCCAGAGGACTGGAGAACAGGTAAAGTAGTACCATTATTCAAGAAGGGTAGTAGGGATAAACCAGGGAATTACAGGCCAGTGAGCCTAACATCTGTGGTAGGGAAATTATTGGAAAAAATTCTGAGGGACAAAATTGGTCTCCACTTGGAGAGGCAAGGATTAATTAGGGATAGCCAAGGGAAGATCATGTCTGACCAATTTGATTGAATTTTTCGAGGGGGTGACTAGGTGTGTGGATGAGGGTAGTGCAGTGGATGTGGTTTACATGGATTTCAGTAAGGCTTTTGATAAAGTCCCGCATAGGAGACTGGTCAGGAAGGTAAGAGCCCATGGGATCCAGGGTGCCTTGGCACATTGGATCCTAAACTGGCTTAGTGGCAGAAGGCAGAGGGTGATGGTCGAAGGTTGTTTTTGTGACTGGAAGCCTGTGTCCAGTAGGGTACCGCAGGGATCGGTGCTGGGTCCCTTGCTGTTTGTGGTCTACATTAATGATTTGGATGTGAATGTAAAAGGTATGATCAGTAAGTTCGCAGATGACACGAAAATTGGTGGGGTGGTAAATAGCGAGGCGGGTAGCCTCAGGCTACAGGACGATATAGATGGGTTGGTCAGATGGGCGGAACAGTGGCAAATGGAATTTAACCCTGAAAAGTGTGAGGTGATGCATTTTGGACGGACTAACAAGGCAAGGGAATACACAATGAATGGTAAGACCCTAGGAAAGACAGAGGATCAGAGAGACCTTGGTGTGCATGTACATAGATCCCTGAAGGCAGCAGAACAGGTGGATAAGGTGGTTAAAAAGGCATATGGGATACTTGCCTTCATTAGCCGAGGCATAGAATATAAGAGCAGGGAGGTTATGATGGAGCTGTACAAAACGCTGGTAAGGCCACAGCTGGAGTACTGTGTGCAGTTCTGGCCGCCACACTATAGGAAGGATGTGATTGCTTTGGAGAGGGTGCAGAGGAGATTTACCAGGATGTTACCTGGGCTGGAGCGCTTCAGCTATGAAGAAAGACTGGACAGGCTGGGGTTGTTTTCCTTGGAGCAGAGAAGGCTGAGGGGGGACCTGATTGAGGTGTACAAAATTATGAGGGGCATAGATAGGGTAGATAGAAAGGAACTTTTCCCCTTAGTAGAGGGGTCAATAACCAGGGGGCATAGATTCAAGGTAAGCGGCAGGAGGTTTAGAGGGGATTTGAGGAAAAACTTTTTCACCCAGAGGGTGGTTGGAATCTGGAACTCACTGCCTGAAAGGGTGGTAGAGGCAGGAACCCTCACAACATTCAAGAAGCATTTGGATGGGCACTTGAAATGCCATAGCATACAAGGCTACAGACCAAATGCTGGAAAATGGGATTAGATTAGATAGGGCTTGATGGCCGGCGCGGACGAGATGGGCCGAAGGGCCTCTTTCTGTGCTGTATAACTCTATGACTCACCTCTGTCCTAAATGGCTTACCCTTTATCTTTAGACTGTGACCCCTGGTTCTGGACTCCCTGACCATCGGGAACGTCCTTCCTGCATCTAGTCTGTCTAGTCCTGTCAGAATTTTATAAGTTTGAATGAGATCCCCTCTCATTCTTCTAAACTTCAGCGAGTATAAGCCCAATCGACTCAATCTCTCATACGTCATTCCTGCCATCCCAGGTATCAGCCTGGTGAATCTTCGCTGCACTCCTTCCATGGCAAGAGCGTCCTTCCTCAGATAAGGCGACCAAAACTGCACACAATACTCAAGGTGTGGTCTCACCAAGGCCCTGTACAACTGCAGCAAGACATCCTTGCTCCTATACTCAAACCCTCTCGCTACGAAGGCCAACATACCATTTGCCGCCTTAACCGCCTGCTGCACCTGCATGCTTACCTTCAGCGACTGGTGCACAAGGACACCCAGGTCTCGTTGCACTTCCCCTTCTCCCAATCTATTGCCGTTCAGATAATAATCTGCCTTCCTGTTTTTGCCACCAAAGTGGATAACCTCGCATTTATCTGCCATGCTTCTGCCCAATCACCCAACCTGTCCAAATCATCCTGGAGTTTCTCGGCATCCTCCTCACAGCACACGCGCCCACCCAGCTTTGTGTCGTCTGCAAATTTGGAGATATTACATCTAGTTCCCTTGCCTAGATCATTAATATATATTGTGAATAGCTGGGGTCCAAGGACCGATCCCTGCGGTACCCCACTAGTCACTGCCCGCCACTCGGAAAAAGACCCGTTTATTCCAACTCTTTGCTTTCTGTCTGCCAACCAGTTCTCTATCCAAGTCAATACCTTGCCCCCAATCCCATGTGCCTTAACTTTACACGCTAACCTCTTATGCGGGACCTTATCGAAAGCCTTTTGAAAGTCCAAATGCACCACGTCCACTGGTTCTCCCTTATCTATTTTACCAGTTGCATCCTCCAAAAAGGGAGAAAGGGACAGGCCAGTCAGCCTAACCTCGGTGGTGGGCAAATTATTGGAAAACATCTGAGGGACAGGATATATCGTCATTTCGAAAGGCACGGATTAATCAAGGACAGTCAGTATGGATTTGTTAAGGGAATGTCGTGCCTGTCGCACTTTATTGAATTTTTTCAGGTGGGTTGATGAGGGTAGCGCGTTTGATGTAGATCACACCGCAGGTAAAGGCTGCACAGGCAGGAAGGGAATGGGTGACCACCAGGCAGAGTAGTAGGCGCAGGCAGGTAGTACAGGGGTCCCCTGTGACCATCCCCCTCGCAAACAGATATACCACTTTGGATATTGTTGAGGGGGATGGCTTATCGGGGGAAGGCAGCAGCAGCCAAGTTCCTGGCACCATGGGTGGTCCTGCTGCACAGGACGGGAGGAAAAAGAGCGGGAGAGCTATAGTGATAGGGGATTCTATTGTTAGGGGAATAGATAGGCGTTTATGCGGCCGCAAACTCCAGGATGGTATGTTGCCTCCCTGGTGCAAGGGTCAAGGATGTCTCGGGGCGGCTGCAGGGCATTCTGGAGGGGGAGGTTGAAAAGCCAGTTATCGTGGTGCATATAGGTACCAACGATATAGGTAAAAAATGGGATGAGGTCCTAAAAGCTGAATATAGGGAGTTAGGAGGTAAATTAAAAAATAGGACCTCAAAGATAGTAATCTCAGGATTGCTACCAGTGCCACGTGCTAGTCAGAGTAGAAATAGAAGGATATTTCAGATGAATACGTGGCTAGAGGAATGGTGTGAGGGGGAGGGATTCAAATTCCTGGGACATTGGAACCGGTTCTGGGTGGAGGTGGGACCAGTACAAACTGGACAGTTTGCACCTGGGTGGGACCGGAACCGATGTCCTAGGGGGAGTGTTTGCTAGTGCTGTTGTGGAGGGTTTAAACTAAAATGACAGGGGGTTGGGAACCTGTGCAGGGAGACAGAGGAAAGGGAAGCAAGGATAGAAACAAAAGACAGGAAGGAGAAGAGCAAAAGTGGAAGGCATAGAAATCAAGGGTGTAAATCAAACAGGGCCGCAGTAAATAATAATTCTAAAAGGACTAAGAGTGTTAAAAAAACAAGCCTGAAGGCTTTGTGTCTTAATGCGAGGAGCATTTGTAATAAGGTGGATGAATTAGCTGCGCAAATAGATGTAAACGGATATGATGTAATTGGAATTACGGAGGCATGGCTCCAGGGTGACCAAGACTGGGAAGTCAATATTCAGGAAGGACAGGCAAAAAGGAAAAGGAGGTGGGGTAGCATTGCTGGTTAAAGAGGAGATTAACACAATAGTAAGGAAGGATATTAGCTCTGATGATGTGGAATCTGTATGGGCAGAGCTGAGAAATACCAAGGGGCAGAAAACATTAGTGGGAGCTGTATACAGACCTCCAAACAGGATTGCTGAGGTTGTGGATGACATTAAACAGGAAATTAGAGACGCGTGCAATAAGGGCACAGCAGTTATCATGGGTGACTTTAATCTACATATAGATTGGGCTAACCAAATTAGTAACAATACTGTGGAGGAGGAATTCCTGGAGTGTATACGGGATGGTTTCCTGGACCAATATGTCGAGGAACCAACTAGAGATCAGGCCATCTTGGTCTGGGTATTACGTAATGAGAGAGGATTAATTAGCAATCTTGTTGTGCGAGGCCCCTTGGGGAGGAGCGATCATAATATGATATAAATCTTCATTTAAAATGGAGAGTGAAGTAGTTGACCCAGAGACTAGGGTCCTGAATTTAAATAAAGGAAACTACGATGGTATGAGGCACGTGTTGGCTAGGATGGATTGGGGAACGTTACTTAAAGGGTTGACGGTGGATAGGCAATGGCAAACATTTAAAGATCACATAGAATGAACTATAGAATTTGTTCATCCCTGTTTGGCATAAAAATAAAACAAAAAAAGTAACTCAACCGTGGCTAACAAGGGAAATTAGGGATAGCATAAGATCCAAGGAGAGGATATATAATTTGGCCAGAAAAAGCAGCAAACCTGAGGATTGGGAGCAGTTTGGGATTCAGCAAAGGAGGACAAAGGGATTAATTAAGAGGGGGAAAATAGATTGTGAGTAAGTTTTCAGGGAACATAAAAACTGACTGTAAAAGCATCTGTAGATATGTGAAGAGAAAAAGATTGGTGAAGTCAAGCGTAGGTCTCTTGCAGTCGGAATCAGGGGAATTTATAATGGGGAACAAAGAAATGGCAGACCAATTAAATGCATACTTTGGTTCTGCCTTCACAAAGGAGGACACAAATAACCTCCCAGAGATGTCGGGGAACATAGGGTCTAATGAGAGGGAGGAATTGAATGAAATCAGTATTTGTAGGGAAATGGTGTTAGGGAAATTGAGGGGATTGAAGGCCGATAAAGCCCCAGGGCCTGATAATCTACATCCTAGGGTACTTAAGGAACTGGCCATAGAAATAGTAGATGCATTGCTGGTCATCTTCCAAAATTCTATAGACTCTGGAACAGTTCCCATGGATTGGAGGATAGTTAATGTAACCCCACTATTTAAAAAAAGGTGGTAGAGAGAAAACGGGGAATTACAGACCGGTAAGCCTGACATCGGTAGTGGGGAAAATGCTGGAGTCCATTATAAAAGATGTAATAGCAGAGCACTTGGAAAACCGTGACAGGATCGGACAAAGTCAACATGGATTTACAAAAGGTAAATCATGCTTGACTAATCTACTGGAATTTTTTGAGGATGTAACTGGTAGATTAGATAAGGGAGAACCAGTGGATGTGGTGTATTTGGACTTTCAGAAGACTTTCGATAAGGTCCCGCATAAGAGATTAGCGTGCAAAGTTAAAGCACATGGGATTGGGGGTAAGGTACTGACTTGGATAGAGAAGTGGTTGGCAGACAGGAAGCAAAGCGTTGGAATAAAAGGGTCTTTTTCCGAGTGGCAGGCAGTTACTAGTGGGGTACCACAGGGATCGGTGCTAGGACCCCAGCTGGGGGGAAGAGAGAGAGCGACTGGGGGGAAGAGAGAGAGCGACTGGGGGGAAGAGAGAGCGCGACTGGGGGGAAGAGAGAGCGCGACTGGGGGGAAGAAAGAGGGGGAGGGGAGGGAAGAGGGGGAGGGGAGAGGGAAGAGGGGGAGGGGAGGGCGGGGGAGGGGAGGGAGGGAGGGGAAGGGAGGGGAGGGGAAGGGGGGGAGGGGAGGGAGGAGGGGGAGGGCGGGGAAGGGAGGGCGGGGGGGAGGAGGGGAGGGAGGGGGGAGGGAGGGCGGGGGGAAGGGAGGGCGGGGAGGGGGGAAAAGGGGGGGGAAGGGAGGGCGGGGGGCGCCCCCCCCCCCCCCCGAGGTGAAGACCGCCGATTGCGCGCGCAGCAGGAGCTGAGACGCGGCGTCTCTCTTGGCCGGTAGGCCCAGTTGCCAGGGCAACCGTGACGCTGACCAAGCCAGAGAGAGAGACGCCGCGTCTCAGCTGCTCCTGCTGCGCGCGCGGCACCCCCCCCCCCCTCCCACCGAGGGTCGCGGCCCCCCCCCCCCCCCCAAGGTGAAGACCGCCGATTGCGGCTGTGCGAGACGTCCGGCGGGCCCGGTTGCCAGGGTAACGCTGGACGCTCAGCAAGCCCCCGCCCCCCGGCCGAGCCAGAGACGTCTCAGCTCCTGCTGCGCGCGCACCCTAGCGGCGCTGGGCTGAGGCTCGGCCCTCCAGCCTTCGAGTGGGGCCGGGAGGTGCCTAGCTCGGGCGTGGGTGCGGAGGAGACGCCGAGGCTTCTAGGCCTACCTGGAAAAAACGGGAAAGGTAGGAAAATTAATGAGATTAGATAAGTTAATTACTTTCTAAATCATTTTTTTTTAAAACAATATGTGTTTTAAAAGCAACTTTTTTTTTAAGACGCAGAAAGCGGGGAAAAAGAAGGAAAAGTTTGGAATCAAGATGGCAGCGACTCACCTCGGTTCAGAACGATAAAGCCCGGCCACACGCGCACCGATTGGCCCGGCGGCACACGCCAGCAACCCGGCGTACGATTGGTCGAGCTCGAGGTCACTCTGTCGCTAATGAGCGGATAATGAGATGCTAATGAGCGGAACGTTGACGGTTTTTGGGATACCGCGGGCGGGATTTTAGCCCGGCCGAAACGTAAATACGCTTAAAACCGTCTCGGAAGCGTAAGCTTTCTTTGGAGGTAACGCGCGCGTAGGTACGCCCTGTAACTTTCGAGTGCATACCCGCAACGCACACGCGATGACAGATAGACAGACAGACAGATAGACAGAATGACAGAAGTACCGATTTATATATATATAGATAGATAGATGATCTAGACGAGGGAACTAGATGTAATATCTCCAAGTTTGCAGACGACACAAAGCTGGGTGGGCGTGTGTGCTGTGAGGAGGATGCAGAGAAACTCCAGTATGATTTGGACAGGTTGGGTGATTGGGCAGATGCATGGCAGATGCAGTATAATGTGGATAAATGCGAGGCTATCCACTTCGGTGGCAAAAACAGGAAGACAGATTATTATCTGAACGGCAATAGATTGGGAAAAGGGGAAGTGCAACGAGACCTGGGTGTCCTTGTGCACCAGTCGCTGAAGGTAAGCATGCAGGTGCAGCAGACAGTTAAGAAGGCAAATGGTATGTTGGCCTTCATAGCGAGAGGATTCGAGTACAGGAACAAGGATGTCTTGCTGCAGTTGTACAGGGCCTTGGTGAGACCACACCTTGAGTATTGTGTGCAGTTTTGGTCACCTTATCTGAGGAAGGATGTTCTTGCCATGGAAGGAGTGCAGTGAAGATTCACCAGACTGATACCTGGGATGGCAGGAATGAAGTATGAGGAGAGATTGGGTCGATTAGGCTTATATTCGCTAGAGTTTAGAAGAATGAGAGGGGATCTCATTGAAACTTATAAAATTCTAACAGGACTAGACAGACTAGATGCAGGAAGGATGTTCCCGATGGCGGGGAGTCCAGAACCAGGGGTCACAGTCTAAGGATAAGGGGTAAGCCATTTAGGACTGAGATGAGGAGGAATTTCTTCACCCAGAGTGTGGTGAGCCTGTGGAATTCTCTACCACAGAAGGTAGTTGAGGCCAATTAATTCAATATATTCAAGGAGTTAGATATATTTCTTAAGGCTAAAGGGTTATGGGGAGAAGGCAGGAACAAGGTACTGAATTTGGATGATCAGCCATGATCTCATTGAATGGCGGAGCAGGCTCGAGGGGCCGAATGGCCTACTCCTGCTCCTATCTTCTATGTTTATATGTAGTCTATTTGGATGTTAGCAAGGCTTATGACAAGGTCCCATATGGCAGACTGGTCAGAAAAGTAAAAGCCCATGGGATCCAAGGGAAAGTGACAAATTTCTTCCAAAACTGGCTCGGAGGCAGGAAGCAGAGGGTAATGGTCGAATGGTGTTTCTGTGACTGGAAGGTTGTTTCCAGTGGGGTTCCGCAGGGCTCAGTACTGGGTCCCTTGCTTTTTTTGTGGTATATATCAATGATCTAGACTTGAATATAGGGAGTATGATTAAGAAGTTTGCAGATGATACAATAATTGGCTGTGAGGTTGATACTGAAGAAGGAAGCTGTAGACTGCAGGAAGATATCAATAAATTGGTCAGGTGGGCAGAACAGTGGCAAATGGAATTCAATCCGGGAAGTGTGAGGTAATGCATTTGGGGAGGGCTAACAAGGAAAGGGAACACACAATGGCCCAGAACTTGTGTCGGGGGCTTGCCGCGGGTGCAAGCCCCCGATCTGCACTCACCCTGCGCGCTGACACCTGAAGCCCGGGCCTGCTTGCATTTCCTGTGACAGGCCCGGTTCAGATGTCCGCGCGCTGTGCTTACCTGATCCAGCGGCGTAGTTAGTGCGATGTGCCGGCTGGGATCAGGTGAGCACTGTACAACCAATCAGGGGAGGGGAAGGTTCATTCATGAGTTTGAGAGTAAGAACTGTCAAACTCATGAAAACTACAGGGGCCCAAAACACACTTTAAACTTTAAATAAAAATTTAAAAAACATCCCAATCATTAAATTAAGTATAAATAAGTTTAAAAAAATAATTTAAACTAAAACTAAACTTACCTTATTGTAGATTCTTTAAAATAATAAACCTGTGGAAATTTTTTTTCTAAATTACACTAAAACACCACTTACCTGTAAAATAAATACTTACGTGTGCTTTTTTACAAGCGTAAAGACCGGAGGCCTTTAGACATGCGCAAATCCCCCAAAACAGAGGAAATCCAAGACGCACGCGCTGCCCCCTACAGCGCACGCGCTAGCCTCTTCACCTCTTGGGTTAGCGCTGTGCATGCTGAAAACCGGCATTTCCTCCGGCCAGACGTGTGAGTACCCCTTCCGTACTCATGCGTTTGGGGAGGAATTACTGCCCCATTAAATGGTAGGACACTGAGTAGTGTAGAGGAACAAAGGGACCTTGGAGTGCATGTCCACCGATCCCTGAAGGTAGCAGGACAGGTAGATAAGGTGGTTAAGAAGGCATACGGAATGCTTGCCTTTATTAGCCGAGGCATAGAATACAAGAGCAGGGGGGTTATGCTTCAACTGTATAAAACACTAGTTAGGCCTCGGCTAGAGTACTGCGTGCAGTTCTGGTCACCACATTACAGGAAAGATGTGATTGCACTAGAGAGGGTACAGAGGAGATTTACACGGATGTTGCCTGAGCTGGGGAATTTAGCGATGAGGAGATTGGATAGGCTGGGGTTGTTTTCTTTGGAACAGAGGAGGCTGAGGAGAGATTTAATTGAGGTGTATAAAATTATGAGGGGCCCAGATAGAGTGGATAGGAAGGAACTATTTCTCTTAGCAGAGGGGTCAATAACCAGGGGCAGAGATTTAAAGTAATTGGTGGGAGGATTAGAGGGGATTTGAGGGGAAGTTTTTTCACCCAGAGGGTGGTGGGGGTCTGGAACTCGCTGCCTGAAAGGGTGGTAGAGGCAGAAACCCTCATCACATTTAAAAAGTATTCGGAGATGCACTTGAAGTGACGTAACCTACAGGGCTACGGACCAAGAGCTGGAAAGTGGGATCAGGCTGGGTAACTCTTTGTCGGCCAGCACGGACACGATATGCCGACTTCTCTGCCGTAAGTTTCTGTGATGCGGAGGGAGGGGCTATTTTTGCTGACCCTGTACTAAGCTGCTCTTTTTCCCCCGCCCCCCCATCTCTCAGTATCAGGTGGGCCAGCTCTATTCCGTAGCCGAGGCCAGCAAGAACAACACAGGAGGTGGCGATGGGATCGAGGTGGTAACAAACGAACCGTACGAGAAGGATGGAGAAAGGGGCCAGTACACACACAAAATCTACTATCTGGAGAAGTGAGTGAGCTGTGTTCGGAGTGTTGTAGCCTCGGAGGCTGGGTGCAACGGTGGGTCAGTCCCTGAACTTTCAACTTCCGGGACCCGAGATCAAATCCAGCCCCAGACAGACGGGACGACGAGATCCTCTATTTGACCTGGGAGTGTTTGATGGGACAG
>NW_028225179.1:38486342-38553464 GCF_052327205.1 Somniosus microcephalus | reverse complement strand
CCACCCTCTGGGTGAAAAAACTTCCCCTCAAATCCCCTCTAATCCTCCCACCAATTACTTTAAATCTCTGCCCCCTGGTTATTGACCCCTCTGCTAAGAGAAATAGTTCCTTCCTATCCACTCTATCTGGGCCCCTCATAATTTTATACACCTCAATTAAATCTCTCCTCAGCCTCCTCTGTTCCAAAGAAAACAACCCCAGCCTATCCAATCTTTCCCCATCGCTAAAATTCCCCAGCTCAGGCAACATCCGTGTAAATCTCCTCTGTACCCTCTCTAGTGCAATCACATCTTTCCTGTAATGTGGTGACCAGAACTGCACGCAGTACTCTAGCTGAGGCCTAACTAGTGTTTTATACAGTTGAAGCATAACCCCCCTGCTCTTGTATTCTATGCCTTGGCTAATAAAGGCAAGCATTCCGTATGCCTTCTTACCACCTTATCTACCTGTCCTGCTACCTTCAGGGATCTGTGGACATGCACTCCAAGGTCCCTCTGGATCCTCTCCACTTCTCAGTGTCCTACCATTTAATGGGGCAGTAATTCCTCCCCAAACGCATGAGTACGGAAGGGGTACTCACACGTCTGGCCGGAGGAAATGCCGGTTTTCAGCATGCACAGCGCTAACCCAAGAGGTGAAGAGGCTAGCGCGTGCGCTGTAGGGGGCAGCGCGTGCGTCTTGGATTTCCTCTGTTTTGGGGGATTTGCGCATGTCTAAAGGCCTCCGGTCTTTACGCTTGTAAAAAGCACACGTAAGTATTTATTTTTACAGGTAAGTGGTGTTTTAGTGTAATTTAGAAAAAAAATTTCCACAGGTTTATTATTTTAAAGAATCTACAATAAGGTAAGTTTAGTTTTAGTTTAAATTATTTTTTTTAAACTTATTTATACTTAATTTAATGATTGGGATGTTTTTTAAATTTTTATTTAAAGTTTAAAGTGTGTTTTGGGCCCCTGTAGTTTTCATGAGTTTGACAGTTCTTACTCTCAAACTCATGAATGAACCTTCCCCCTCCCCTGATTGGTTGTACAGTGCTCACCTGATCCCAGCCGGCACATCGCACTAACTACGCCGCTGGATCAGGTAAGCACAGCGCGCGGACATCTGAACCGGGCCTGTCACAGGAAATGCAAGCAGGCCGGGCTTCAGGTGTCAGCGCGCAGGGTGAGTGCAGATCGGGGGCTTGCACCCGCGGCAAGCCCCCGACACCAAGTTCTGGGCCATTGTGTGTTCCCTTTCCTTGTTAGCCCTCCCCAAATGCATTACCTCACACTTCCCCGGATTGAATTCCATTTGCCACTGTTCTGCCCACCTGACCAATTTATTGATATCTTCCTGCAGTCTACAGCTTCCTTCTTCAGTATCAACCTCACAGCCAATTATTGTATCATCTGCAAACTTCTTAATCATACTCCCTATATTCAAGTCTAGATCATTGATATATACCACAAAAAAAGCAAGGGACCCAGTACTGAGCCCTGCGGAACCCCACTGGAAACAACCTTCCAGTCACAGAAACACCATTCGACCATTACCCTCTGCTTCCTGCCTGCGAGCCACTTTTGGAAGAAATTTGTCACTTTCCCTTGGATCACATGGGCTTTTACTTTTCTGACCAGTCTGCCATATGGGACCTTGTCATAAGCCTTGCTAACATCCAAATAGACTACATATAAACATAGAAGATAGGAGCAGGAGTAGGCCATTCGGCCCCTCGAGCCTGCTCCGCCATCCAATGAGATCATGGCTGATCATCCAAATTCAGTACCTTGTTCCTGCTTTCTCCCCATAACCCTTTAGCCTTAAGAAATATATCTAACTCCTTGAATATATTGAATTAATTGGCCTCAACTACCTTCTGTGGTAGAGAATTCCACAGGCTCACCACACTCTGGGTGA
Source organism: Somniosus microcephalus (assembly GCF_052327205.1). Classification (NCBI taxonomy): domain Eukaryota; kingdom Metazoa; phylum Chordata; class Chondrichthyes; order Squaliformes; family Somniosidae; genus Somniosus; species Somniosus microcephalus. The sequence continues at coordinate 38,551,564 of NW_028225179.1, read as the reverse complement.
AGAAATTCCTCCTCATCTCAGTCCTAAATGGCTTACCCCTTATCCTTAGACTGTGACCCCTGGTTCTGGGCTCCCCTGCCATCGGGAACATCCTTCCTGCATCTAGTCTGTCTAGTCCTGTTAGAATTTTATAAGTTTCAATGAGATCCCCTCTCATTCTTCTAAACTCTACCGAATATAAGCCTAATCGACTCAATCTCTCCTCATACGTCATTCCTGCCATCCCAGGTATCAGTCTGGTGAATCTTCGCTGCACTCTCTCCATGGCAAGAGCATCCTTCCTCAGATAAGGCGACCAAAACTGCACACAATACTCAAGGTGTGGTCTCACGAAGGCCCTGTACAACTGCAGCAAGACATCCTTGCTCCTGTACTCGAATCCTCTGGCTAGGAAGGCCAACATACCATTTGCCTTCTTAACTGCCTGCTGCACCTGCATGCTTACCTTCAGCGACTGGTGCACAAGGACACCCAGGTCTCGTTGCACTTCCCCTTTTCCCAATCTATTGCCATTCAGATAATAATCTGTCTTCCTGTTTTTGCCACCAAAGTGGATAGCCTCGCATTTATCCACATTATACTGCATCTGCCATGCATCTGCCCAATCACCCAACCTGTCCAAATCATACTGGAGTTTCTCTGCATCCTCCTCACAGCACACACGCCCACCCAGCTTTGTGTCGTCTGCAAACTTGGAGATATTACATCTAGTTCCCTCGTCTAGATCATCTATATATATATAAATCGGTACTTCTGTCATTCTGTCTATCTGTCATCGCGTGTGCGTTGCGGGTATGCACTCGAAAGTTACAGGGCGTACCTACGCGCGCGTTACCTCCAAAGAAAGCTTACGCTTCCGAGACGGTTTTAAGCGTATTTACGTTTCGGCCGGGCTAAAATCCCGCCCGCGGTATCCCAAAAACCGTCAACGTTCCGCTCATTAGCATCTCATTATCCGCTCATTAGCGACAGAGTGACCTCGAGCTCGACCAATCGTACGCCGGGTTGCTGGCGTGTGCCGCCGGGCCAATCGGTGCGCGTGTGGCCGGGCTTTATCGTTCTGAACCGAGGTGAGTCGCTGCCATCTTGATTCCAAACTTTTCCTTTCTTTTTCCCGCTTTCTGCGTCTTAAAAAAAACGTTGCTTTTTAAAACACATATTGTTTTAAAAAAAAATGATTTAGAAAGTAATTAACTTATCTAATCTCATTAATTTTCCTACCTTTCCTGTTTTTCCAGGTAGGCCTAGAAGCCTCGGCGTCTCCTCCGCACCCACGCCCGAGCTAGGCACCTCCCGGCCCCACTCGAAGGCTGGAGGGCCGAGCCTCAGCCCAGCGCCGCTAGGGTGCGCGCGCAGCAGGAGCTGAGACGTCTCTGGCTCGGCCGGGGGGTGGGGCTTGCTGAGCGTCCAGCGTTACCCTGGCAACCGGGCCCGCCGGACGTCTCGCACAGCCGCAATCGGCGGTCTTCACCTTGGGGGGGGGGGTGGGGGGGGGGGGGGGGGGGGGGGGGGGGGGGCCGCGCGCGCAGCAGGAGCAGCTGAGACGCGGCGTCTCTCTCTCTGGCTTGGTCAGCGTCACGGTTGCCCTGGCAACTGGGCCTACCGGCCAAGAGAGACGCCGCGTCTCAGCTCCTGCTGCGCGCGCAATCGGCGGTCTTCACCTCGGGGGGGGGTGGGGGGGGGGGCGCCCCCCGCCCTCCCTTCCCCCCCCCTTTTTCCCCCCTCCCCCCGCCCTCCCCCCCCTCCCTCCCCCCCCTCCCTTCCGCCCTCGCCCTCCTCCCCCCTCCCTTCCTCCCCGCCCTCCCTTCCCTCCCCTCCCCCTCTTCCCTCCCCCCCTCCCCTCCCCTCCCCCTCTTCCCTCCCCCCCCTTCCCCCCAGTCGCGCTCTCTCTTCCCCCAGTCGCGCTCTCTCTTCCCCCCAGTCGCTCTCTCTCTTCCCCCCAGTCGCTCTCTCTCTTCCCCCCAGTCGCTCTCTCTCTTCCCCCCAGTCGCTCTCTCTCTTCCCCCCCAGTCGCTCTCTCTCTCTCTTCCAACAACAACATTCCCTCGAAAAAGCCTCGGCACCGCCGGGCACTTCAGCTAGTTTATATATATTGTGAATAGCTGGGGTCCTAGCACCGATCCCTGCGGTACCCCACTAGTAACTGCCTGCCACTCGGAAAAAGACCCTTTTATTCCAACGCTTTGCTTCCTGTCTGCCAACCACTTCTCTATCCAAGTCAGTACCTTACCCCAATCCCATGTGCTTTAACTTTGCACGCTAATCTCTTATGCGGGACCTTATCGAAAGTCTTCTGAAAGTCCAAATACACCACATCCACTGGTTCTCCCTTATCTAATCTACCAGTTACATCCTCAAAAAATTCCAGTAGATTAGTCAAGCATGATTTACCTTTTGTAAATCCATGTTGACTTTGTCCGATCCTGTCACGGTTTTCCAAGTGCTCTGCTATTACATCTTTTATAATGGGACTCCAGCATTTTCCCCACTACCGATGTCAGGCTTACCGGTCTGTAATTCCCCGTTTTCTCTCTACCACCTTTTTTTAAATAGTGGGGTTACATTAACTATCCTCCAATCCATGGGAACTGTTCCAGAGTCTATAGAATTTTGGAAGATGACCAGCAATGCATCTACTATTTCTATGGCCAGTTCCTTAAGTACCCTAGGATGTAGATTATCAGGCCCTGGGGCTTTATCGGCCTTCAATCCCCTCAATTTCCCTAACACCATTTCCCTACAAATACTGATTTCATTCAATTCCTCCCTCTCATTAGACCCTATGTTCCCCGACATCTCTGGGAGGTTATTTGTGTCCTCCTTTGTGAAGGCAGAACCAAAGTATGCATTTAATTGGTCTGCCATTTCTTTGTTCCCCATTATAAATTCCCCTGATTCCGACTGCAAGAGACCTACGCTTGACTTCACCAATCTTTTTCTCTTCACATATCTACAGATGCTTTTACAGTCAGTTTTTATGTTCCCTGAAAACTTACTCACAATCTATTTTCCCCCTCTTAATTAATCCTTTGTCCTCCTTTGCTGAATCCCAAACTGCTCCCAATCCTCAGGTTTGCTGCTTTTTCTGGCCAAATTATATATCCTCTCCTTGGATCTTATGCTATCCCTAATTTCCCTTGTTAGCCACGGTTGAGTTACTTTTTTTGTTTTATTTTTATGCCAAACAGGGATGAACAAATTCTATAGTTCATTCTATGTGATCTTTAAATGTTTGCCATTGCCTATCCACCGTCAACCCTTTAAGTAACGTTCCCCAATCCATCCTAGCCAACACGTGCCTCATACCATCGTAGTTTCCTTTATTTAAATTCAGGACCCTAGTCTCTGGGTCAACTACTTCACTCTCCATTTTAAATGAAGATTTATATCATATTATGATCGCTCCTCCCCAAGGGGCCTCGCACAAGATTGCTAATTAATCCTTTCTCATTACATAATACCCAGTCCAAGATGGCCTGATCTCTAGTTGGTTCCTCGACATATTGGTCCAGGAAACCATCCCGTATACACTCCAGGAATTCCTCCTCCACAGTATTGTTACTAATTTGGTTAGCCCAATCTATATGTAGATTAAAGTCACCCATGATAACTGCTGTGCCCTTATTGCACGCGTCTCTAATTTCCTGTTTAATGTCATCCACAACCTCAGCAATCCTGTTTGGAGGTCTGTATACAACTCCCACTAATGTTTTCTGCCCCTTGGTATTTCTCAGCTCTGCCCATACAGATTCCACATCATCAGAGCTAATATCCTTCCTTACTATTGTGTTAATCTCCTCTTTAACCAGCAATGCTACCCCACCTCCTTTTCCTTTTTGCCTGTCCTTCCTGAATATTGAATTCCCAGTCTTGGTCACCCTGGAGCCATGCCTCCGTAATTCCAATTACATCATATCCGTTTACATCTATTTGCGCAGCTAATTCATCCACCTTATTACGAATGCTCCTCGCATTAAGACACAAAGCCTTCAGGCTTGTTTTTTTAACACTCTTAGTCCTTTTAGAATTATTATTTACTGCGGCCCTGTTTGATTTACACCCTTGATTTCTATGCCTTCCACTTTTGCTCTTCTTCCTGTCTTTTGTTTCTATCCTTGCTTCCCTTTCCTCTGCCTCCCTGCACAGGTTCCCAACCCCCTGTCATTTTAGTTTAAACCCTCCACAACAGCACTAGCAAACAGTCCCCCCCTAGGACATCGGTTCCGGTCCCACCCAGGTGCAAACCATCCAGTTTGTATTGGTCCCACCTCCACCCAGAACCGGTTCCAATGTCCCAGGAATTTGAATCCCTCCCCCTTGCACCATTCCTCTAGCCACGTATTCATCTGAAATATCCTTCTATTTCTACTGACTAGCACGTGGCACTGGTAGCAATCCTGAGATTACTATCTTTGAGGTCCTATTTTTTAATTTTACCTCCTAACTCCCTATATTCAGCTTTTAGGACCTCCATCCCATTTTTTACCTATATCGTTGGTACCTATATGCACCACGATAACTGGCTGTTCAACCTCCCCCTCCAGAATGCCCTGCAGCCGCCCCGAGACATCCTTGACCCTTGCACCAGGGAGGCAACATACCATCCTGGAGTTTGCGGCCGCATAAACGCCTATCTATTCCCCTAACAATAGAATCCCCTATCACTATAGCTCTCCCGCTCTTTTTCCTCCCGTCCTGTGCAGCAGGACCACCCATGGTGCCAGGAACTTGGCTGCTGCTGCCTTCCCCCGATAAGCCATCCCCCTCAACAATATCCAAAGTGGTATATCTGTTTGCGAGGGGGATGGTCACAGGGGACCCCTGTACTACCTGCCTGCGCCTACTACTCTGCCTGGTGGTCACCCATTCCCTTCCTGCCTGTGCAGCCTTTACCTGCGGTGTGATCTACATCAAACGCGCTACCCTCATCAACCCTCAGCAACCCACCTGAAAAAATTCAATAAAGTGCGACAGGCACGACATTCCCTTAACAAATCCATACTGACTGTCCTTGATTAATCCGTGCCTTTCGAAATGACGATATATCCTGTCCCTCAGATGTTTTCCAATAATTTGCCCACCACCGAGGTTAGGCTGACTGGCCTGTCCCTTTCTCCCTTTTTGGAGGATGCAACTGGTAAAATAGATAAGGGAGAACCAGTGGACGTGGTGCATTTGGACTTTCAAAAGGCTTTCGATAAGGTCCCGCATAAGAGGTTAGCGTGTAAAGTTAAGGCACATGGGATTGGGGGCAAGGTATTGACTTGGATAGAGAACTGGTTGGCAGACAGAAAGCAAAGAGTTGGAATAAACGGGTCTTTTTCCGAGTGGCGGGCAGTGACTAGTGGGGTACCGCAGGGATCGGTCCTTGGACCCCAGCTATTCACAATATATATTAATGATCTAGGCAAGGGAACTAGATGTAATATCTCCAAATTTGCAGACGACACAAAGCTGGGTGGGTGTGTGTGCTGTGAGGAGGATGCCGAGAAACTCCAGGATGATTTGGACAGGTTGGGTGATTGGGCAGAAGCATGGCAGATAAATGCGAGGTTATCCACTTTGGTGGCAAAAACAGGAAGGCAGATTATTATCTGAACGGCAATAGATTGGGAGAAGGGGAAGTGCAACGAGACCTGGGTGTCCTTGTGCACCAGTCGCTGAAGGTAAGCATGCAGGTGCAGCAGGCGGTTAAGGCGGCAAATGGTATGTTGGCCTTCGTAGCGAGAGGGTTCGAGTACAGGAACAAGGATGTCTTGCTGCAGTTGTACAGGGCCTTGGTGAGACCACACCTTGAGTATTGTGTGCAGTTTTGGTCGCCTTATCTGAGGAAGGACGCTCTTGCCATGGAAGGAGTGCAGCGAAGATTCACCAGGCTGATACCTGGGATGGCAGGAATGACGTATGAGAGATTGAGTCGATTGGGCTTATACTCGCTGAAGTTTAGAAGAATGAGAGGGGATCTCATTCAAACTTATAAAATTCTGACAGGACTAGACAGACTAGATGCAGGAAGGACGTTCCCGATGGTCAGGGAGTCCAGAACCAGGGGTCACAGTCTAAAGATAAAGGGTAAGCCATTTAGGACAGAGGTGAGTCATAGAGTTATACAGCACAGAAAGAGGCCCTTCGGCCCATCTCGTCCGCGCCGGCCATCAAGCCCTATCTAATCTAATCCCATTTTCCAGCATTTGGTCTGTAGCCTTGTATGCTATGGCATTTCAAGTGCTCATCCAAATGCTTCTTGAATGTTGTGAGGGTTCCTGCCTCTACCACCCTTTCAGGCAGTGAGTTCCAGATTCCAACCACCCTCTGGGTGAAAAAGTTTTTCCTCAAATCCCCTCTAAACCTCCTGCCGCTTACCTTGAATCTATGCCCCCTGGTTATTGACCCCTCTACTAAGGGGAAAAGTTCCTTTCTATCTACCCTATCTATGCCCCTCATAATTTTGTACACCTCAGCCTTCTCTGCTCCAAGGAAAACAACCCCAGCCTGTCCAGTCTTTCTTCATAGCTGAAGCGCTCCAGCCCAGGTAACATCCTGGTAAATCTCCTCTGCACCCTCTCCAAAGCAATCACATCCTTCCTATAGTGTGGCGGCCAGAACTGCACACAGTACTCCAGCTGTGGCCTTACCAGCGTTTTGTACAGCTCCATCATAACCTCCCTGCTCTTATATTCTATGCCTCGGCTAATGAAGGCAAGTATCCCATATGCCTTTTTAACCACCTTATCCACCTGTTCTGCTGCCTTCAGGGATCTATGTACATGCACACCAAGGTCTCTCTGATCCTCTGTCTTTCCAAGGGTCTTACCATTCATTGTGTATTCCCTTGCCTTGTTAGTCCGTCCAAAATGCATCACCTCACACTTTTCAGGGTTAAATTCCATTTGCCACTGTTCCGCCCATCTGACCAACCCATCTATATCGTCCTGTAGCCTGAGGCTTCCCGCCTCGCTATTTACCACCCCACCAATTTTCGTGTCATCTGCGAACTTACTGATCATACCTTTTACATTCACATCCAAATCATTAATGTAGACCACAAACAGCAAGGGACCCAGCACCGATCCCTGCGGTACCCTACTGGACACAGGCTTCCAGTCACAAAAACAACCTTCCACCATCACCCTCTGCCTTCTGCCACTAAGCCAGTTTTGGATCCAATGTGCCAAGGCACCCTGGATCCCATGGGCTCTTACCTTCCTGACCAGTCTCCTATGCGGGACTTTGTCAAAAGCCTTACTGAAATCCATGTAAACCACATCCACTGCACTACCCTCATCCACACACCTAGTCACCCCCTCGAAAAATTCAATCAAATTGGTCAGACATGATCTTCCCTTGGCTATCCCTAATTAATCCTTGCCTCTCCAAGTGGAGACCAATTTTGTCCCTCAGAATTTTTTCCAATAATTTCCCTACCACAGATGTTAGGCTCACTGGCCTGTAATTCCCTGGTTTATCCCTACTACCCTTCTTGAATAATGGTACTACTTTACCTGTTCTCCAGTCCTCTGGCACATCCCCTGTGGCCAGAGAGGTTCTGAAAATTTGTGTCAGAGCCCCTGCAATCTCCTCCTTTGCCTCACACAGCAGCCTGGGATACATCTCGTCCGGGCCTGGGGATTTATCCACTTTTAAGCCTGCTAAAACCGCTAGTACCTCCTCCCTCTCGATGCTAACATGTTCAAGTATATCACAGTCCCCCTGCCCGATTTCTATGTCCACATCGTCCTTCTCCATAGTGAACACAGACGCAAAAAATTCATTTAAAACCCCACCTACATCCTCTGGCTCTACACACAGTTTGCCACTTTGGTCCCTAATGGGCCCTACTCTTTCCCTAGTTATCCTCTTGCCCTTAATATACTTATAAAACACCGTAGGATTTTCCTTTATTTTGCTCGCCAGTGTTATTTCATGGCCCCTCCTCGCTCTCCTAATTTCTTTTTTAAGTATCCCCCTGCACTTTTTATACACCTCCAGGGCTTCCTCTGTCTTTAGTCTTTTGTATCTGCCAAAAAAAAAACTTTTTTTCCTAATCCATTCTCGTATATCCCTTGACATCCAAGGCTCCCTGGGCTTGTTGGTCCCACCCTTGACCTTTACGGGAACATGTTGCCATTGTACTCTCTCAATTTCCTTTCTGAAAGACTCCCATTGCTCCGATGTGGATTTTCCTTCAAGTAGCTGATCCCAGTCCACTTTGGCCAGATCCTGCCTTATCCTATTAAAATCGGCCTTCCCCCAATTTAGAACCTTTATTTCCGGTCCATCCTTGTCCTTTTCCATGACTACCTTAAAATTTCTTCACCCAGAGAGTGGTGAACCTGTGGAATTCTCTATCACAGAAGGCAGTAGAGGCCAATTCATTAAATATATTCAAGAAGGAGTTAGATATAATTCTTAAGGCTAAAGGGATCAAGGGGTATGGGGAGAAAGCAGGGACAGGGTACTGAATTTGGATGATCAGCCATGATGTCATGGAATGGCGGAGCAGGCTCGAGGGGCCGAATGGCCTACTCCTGCTCCTATCTTCTATGTTTCTATGTTAAACAATGTTACCACGCCTGCAGCCGGAGGGGATTGGAAAATGCTGGTCAGAGCCTCTGCTATTTCCTCCCATGCTTCTCTTAACAGCCTGAGAGCAAACACTCCCAGGGCAGAAAAAACAGAGTTAGATACAGAGTAAAGCTCCCTCTACACTGTCCCATCAAACACTCCCAGGGCAGGTACAGCACGGGTTAGATACAGAGTAAAGCTCACTCTGCACTGTCCCATCAAACACTCCCAGGGCAGGTACAGCACGGGTTAGATACAGAGTAAAGCTCCCTCTGCACTGTCCCATCAAACACACCCAGGGCAGGTACAGCACGGGTTAGATACTGAGTAAAGCTCCCTCTACACTGTCCCACCAAACACTCCCAGGGCAGGTACAGCACGGGTTAGATACAGAGTAAAGCCCCCTCTACACTGTCCCATCAAACACTCCCAGGGCAGGTACAGCACGGGTTAGATACAGAGTAAAGCTCCCTCCACACTGTCCCATCAAACACTCCCAGGGCAGGTACAACACGGGTTAGATACAGAGTAAAGCTCCCTCCACACTGTCCCATCAAACACTTCCAGGGCAGGTACAGCACGGGTTAGATACAGAGTAAAGCTCCCTCTACACTGTCCCATCAAACACTCCCAGGGCAGGTACAGCACGGGGTTAGATTCAGAATAAAGTTCCCTCTGCATTGTCCCATCAAACACTCCCAGGGCAGGTACAGCACGGGTTAGATGCAGAGTAAAGCTACCTCGACACTGTCCCATCAAACACTCCCAGGGCAGGTACAGCATGGGGTTAGATACAGAGTAAAGTTCCCTCTACACTGTCCCATCAAACACTCCCAGGGCAGGTACAGCACAGGGTTAGATACAGAGTAAAGCTCCCTCTACACTGTCCCATCAAACACTCGCAGGGCAGGTACAGCACGGGTTAGATACAGAGTAAAGCTCCCTCTACACTGTCCCATCAAACACTCGCAGGGCAGGTACAGCACGGGTTAGATACAGAGTAAAGCTCCCTCTACACTGTCCCATCAAACACTTCCAGGGCAGGTACAGCACGGGTTAGATACAGAGTAAAGCTCCCTCTACACTGTCCCATCAATCCCATCAGAGAGGCCCCCTTTTATCCCCTCCGTGTTGGACTGCAATTGCACCCAGGACCTCCGAGTGCTGAAGGGTCAGTGTCTGACCCACGGCCCGAGCCCGGCGCTGGAGGCAGATACCTCAGCCCCCACGGTTCCTCCTCTGTCTCTGCTGCTCCGCCCATCCCTCTGGGTGCTGACCCCTTCCGCACTGAGCTCGTCACCTTCCACTACTCCAGTTTGAGACGATGCAGGGGAGTGGGAATGGAGTGTGAGGCAGGGAATTCTAACTCACCTCTTCCACCGAACACGGGAGCAGAATCCGACTAGAAGAGGAAGGGAGGGGGGAACAAGACACAAAGACCGGTTAGACATTCAGCAGTCACAAAACATCAGCAGATAAAGGCAAAGCAATGACCGAGGAGCATTCAAACAACGAATCACCACTTCGAAAGTCGATGTACACTCTCCCCTATCACAGACTCTACCCACCCATTTAATCTCCTCCCACAGCCCATGTACACTCTCCCCTATCACAGACTCTCCCCACCCATTTAATCTCCTCCCACAGCCCATGGACACTCTCCCCTATCACAGACTCTACCCACCCATTTAATCTCCTCCCACAGCCCATGTCCACTCTCCCCTATCACAGACTCTACCCACCCATTTAATCTCCTCCCACAGCCCATGTCCACTCTCCCCTATCACAGACTCTACCCACCCATTCAATCTCCTCCCACAGCCCATGTCCACTCTCCCCTATCACAGACTCTACCCACCCATTTAATCTCCTCCCACAGCCCATGGACACTCTCCCCTATCACTGACTCTACCCACCCATTTAATCTCCTCCCACAGCCCATGTCCACTCTCCCCTATCACAGACTCTACCCACCCATTTAATCTCCTCCCACAGCCCATGTCCACTCTCCCCTATCACAGACTCTACCCACCCATTTAATCTCCTCCCACAGCCCATGTACACTCTCCCCTATCATGGACTCTACCCACCCATTTAATCTCCTCCCACAGCCCATGTACACTCTCCCCTATCACAGACTCTACCCACCCATTTAATCTCCTCCCACAGCCCATGTACACTCTCCCCTATCACGGACTCTACCCACCCATTTAATCTCCTCCCACAGCCCATGTACACTCTCCCCTATCACGGACTCTACCCACCCATTTAATCTCCTCCCACAGCCCATGTACACTCTCCCCTATCACAGACTCTCCCTATCCATTTAATCTCCTCCCATAGCCCATGGACACTCTCCCCTATCACAGACTCTACCCACCCATTTAATCTCCTCCCACAGCCCATGTACACTCTCCCTTTTCGCGGACTCTACCCACCCATTGAATCTCCTCCCACAGCCCAAGGACACTCTCCCCTATCGCGGACTCTACCCACCCATTTAATCTCCTCCCACAGCCCATGTACACTCTCCCCTACCAATGAATCTCCTCCCACAGCCCATGTACACTCTCCCCTATCATGGACTCTACCCACCCATTCAATCTCCTCCCACAACCCATGTACACTCTCCCCTATCGCGGACTCTACCCACCCATTTAATCTCCTCCCACAGCCCATGGACACTCTCCCCTATCATGGACTCTACCCACCCATTTAATCTCCTCCTACAGCCCATGTGCACTCTCTCCTATCATGGACTCTACCCACCCATTCAATCTCCTCCCACAGCCCATGGACACTCTCCCCTATCACAGACTCTACCCACCCATTTAATCTCCTCCCACAGCCCATGTACACTCTCCCCTATCGCGGCCTCTACCCACCCATTGAATCTCCTCCCACAGCCCATGTACACTCTCCCCTATCGCGGCCTCTACCCACCCATTGAATCTCCTCCCACAGCCCATGTACACTCTCCCCTATCACAGACTCTACCCACCCATTTAATCGCCTCCCACAGCCCATGCACACTCTCCCCTATCAGACTCTACCCACCCATTTAATCGCCTCCCACAGCCCATGCACACTCTCCCCTATCAGACTCTACCCACCCATTTAATCTCCTCCCACAGCCCATGTACACTCTCCCCTATCATGGACTAGGGGGTGATGCACAGCTAAATATAGAGGAAAAAAACAAGTCAGCCTAGAAAGCAGGGCAAATATGTAATGGCACAAGGGAGTATGGCAAGGCTGGATGGCATTTATTTTAATGCAAGGAGTCTTGCGAGTAAGGCAGATGAATTGGAGGTGTTGATGAACACATGGGAGTATGATATTGTTGCTATCACAGAGACATGGTTGAGGGAGGGGCAAGACTGGCAGCTCAATATTCCGGGGTATAGAATCTTCAGGCGAGACAGAGGGGGGTGTAAAAGGGGAGGGGGTGTCGCAATATTAATCAAGGGGTCAATTACTGCAGTAAGGAGGGATGATATCTTAGCAGGTTCCTCTAATGAGGCCATATGGGTAGAACTTAAAAACAAAAAGGGGGCAAGCACTTTGCTGGGAGTGTACTATAGGCCCCCAAACAGTCAGGGGGAGATAGAGGAACAGATATTTAGGCAAATCTCAGAGAAGTGTAGAAATAATAGGGTAATAATAGTAGGGGATTTCAACTTCCCCAATATTAACTGGGATAGTCAGAGTGTGAAAGGCTTAGAGGGTGCGGAATTTTTAAAGTGCATCCAGGAGAGCTTTTTGAGCCAGCATGTAGAAAGTCCTACAAGAGAGGGGGCGGTACTGGACCTAATTCTAGGGAATGTAGCCGGGCAAGTGGTAGAAGTGTCAGTAGGAGAGCATTTTGGTGACAGTGACCATAATTCGGTGAGATTTAAGGTAGTCATGGAAAAGGACAAAGATGGACCGTAAATAAAGGTTCTAAATTGGGGGAAGGCCGATTTTAATATGATAAGGCAGGATCTGGCCAAAGTGAACTGGGATCAGCTACTTGTAGGAAAATCCACATCAGAGCAGTGGTAGTCATTCAGAAAGGAAATAGAGAGAGTACAACGCCAACATGTTCCCGTAAAGGTCAAGGGTGGGACCAACAAGTCCAGGGAACCCTGGATGTCAAGGGATACACAAGAATGGATTAGGAAAAAAAGGGAGGCTTTTGGCAGATACAAAGGACTAAAAACAGTGGAAGCCCTAGAGGAGTATAGAAAGTGCAGGGGGTAGTTAAAAAAGAAATTAGGAGAACGACGAGGGTAGCTAATGTTACCCCACTATTCAAAAAAGGTGGTAGAGAGAAAACGGGGAATTACAGACCGGTAAGCCTGACACCAGTAGTGGGGAAAATGCTAGAGTCCATTATAAAAGATGTAATAGCAGAGCACTTGGAAAACAGTGACAGGATCAGACAAAGTCAACATGGATTTACAAAAGGTAAATCGTGCTTGACTAATCCACTGGAATTTTTTGAGGATGTAACTGGTAAAATAGATAAGGGAGAACCAGTGGATGTGGTGCATTTGGACTTTCAAAAGGCTTTCGATAAGGTCCCGCATAAGGGATTAGCGTGTAAAGTTAAGGCACATGGGATTGGGGGCAAGGTATTGACTTGGATAGAGAACTGGTTGGCAGACAGAAAGCAAAGAGTTGGAATAAACGGGTCTTTTTCCGAGTGGCAGGCAAGGACTAGTGGGGTACCGCAGGGATCGGTCCTTGGACCCCAGCTATTCACAATATATATTAATGATCTAGACGAGGGAACTAGATGTAATATCTCCAAGTTTGCAGATGACACAAAGCTGGGTGGGCGTGTGTGCTGTGAGGAGGATACCGAGAAACCCCAGTATGATTTGGACAGGTTGGGTGATTGGGCAGAAGCATGGCAGATGCAATATGACATGGATAAATGCGAGGTTATCCACTTTGGTGTCAAAAACAGGAAGGCAGATTATTATCTGAATGGCAATAGATTGGGAGAAGGGGAAGTGCAACGAGACCTGGGTGTCCTTGTGCACCAGTCGCTGAAGGTAAGCATGCAGGTGCAGCAGGCGGTTAAGAAGGCAAATGGTATGTTGGCCTTCGTAGCGAGAGGGTTTGAGTACAGGAACAAGGATGTCTTGCTGCAGTTGTACAGGGCCTTGGTGAGACCACACCTTGAGTATTGTGTGCAGTTTTGGTTGCCTTATCTGAGGAAGGATGTTCTTGCCATGGAAGGAGTTTAGCGAAGATTCACCAGGCTGATACCTGGGATGGCAGGAATGACGTATGAGGAGAGATTGGGACAATTGGGCTTATACTTGCTGAAGTTTAGAATGAGAGGGGATCTCATTGAAACTTATAAAATTCTGACAGGACTGGACAGACTAGATGCGGGAAGGATGTTCCCGATGGTCGGGGAGTCCAGAACCAGGGGTCACAGTCTAAGGATAAGGGGTAAGCCATTTAGGACAGAGATGAGGAGGAATTTCTTCACCCAGAGAGTGGTGAACCTGTGGAATTCTCTACCACAGAAGGCAGTAGAGGCCAATTCATTAAATATATTCAAGAAGGAGTTAAGATATATTTCTTAAGGCTAAAGGGATCAAGGGATATGGGGAGAAGGCAGGGACAGGGTACTGAATTTGGATGATCAGCCATGATCTCACTGAATGGCGGAGCAGGCTCGAGGGGCTGAATGGCCTATTCCTGCTCCTATCTTCTGTTTCTATGACGCGGGGGCATGAAAAAACACTGGCGGGCAAAATAAAGGACAATCCCAAGTTGTTTTATAAGTATATTAAGGGCAAGAGGATAACCAGGGAAAGAGTAGGGCCCATTAGGGACCAAAGTGGCAATCTGTGTGTAGAGCTGGAAGATATAAGTGAGGTTTTAAATGAATATTTTGCATCTGTGTTCACTATGGAGAAGGACGATGTAGGCATAGAAATCAGGCAGGGGGATTGTGATATACTTGAACAAATTAGTATTGAGAGGGAGGAGGTACTAGTGGTTTTAGCAGGCTTAAAAGTGGATAAATCCCCAGGCCCAGACGAGATGTATCCCAAGCTGCTGTGTGAGGCAAGGGAGGAGATTGCAGGGGCTCTGACACAAATTTTCAGAACCTCTCTGGCCACAGGGAAGGTGCCAGAGGACTGGAGAACAGCAAACGTAGTACCATTATTCAAGAAGGGTAGTAGGGATAAATCAGGGAATTACAGGCCAGTGAGCCTAACATCAGTGGTAGAGAAATTATTTGAAAATATTCTGAGGGACAGAAATGGTCTCCACTTAGAGAGGCAAGGATAGTCAGCATGGCTTTGTCAGGGGGAGATCATGTCTAACCAATTTGATTGAATTTTGAGAGGGGGTGACTAGGTGCGTGGATGAGGGTAGTGCAGTTGATGTAGTCTACATGGACTTCAGTAAGGCTTTTGACAAAGTCCCGCATGGGAGGCTGGTCAAGAAGGTAAGAGCCCATGGGATCCAGGGCAATTTGGCACATTGGATCCAAAATTGGCTTAGTGGCAGGAGGCAGAGGGTGATGGTCGAAGGTTGTTTTTGTGACTGGAAGCCTGTGTCCAGTAGTGTACCGCAGGGATCGGTGCTGGGTCTTTTGCTGTTTGTAGTGTACATTAATGATTTAGATATGAATATAGGACGTATGATCAGTAAGTTCGCAGATGACACGAAAATTGGTGGGGTGGTAAATAGCGAGGAGGGAAGCCTCAGGCTACAGGACGATATAGACGGGTTGGTCAGATGGGCAGAACAGTGGCAAATGGAATTTAACCCTGAAAAGTGTGAGGTGATGCATTTTGGGAGGACTAACAAGGCAAGGGAATGCACAATAAATGGAAGAACCCTAGGAAGGACAGAGGATCCTTGGTGTGCATGTACACAGATCCCTGAAGGCAGCAGGACAGGTAGATAAGGTGGTTAAAAAGGCATATGGGATACTTGCCTTCATTAGCCGAGGCATAGAATATAAGAGCAGGGAGGTTATGATGGAGCTGTACAAAACGCTATTTAGGCCACAGCTGCAATACTGTGTGCAGTTCTGGTCGCCACACTACAGGAAGGATGTGATTGCATTGGAGAGGGTGCAGAGGAGATTCACCAGGATGTTACCTGGGCTGGAGCGCTTCAGCTATGAAGAGAGACTGGACAGGCTGGGGTTGTTTTCCTTGGAGCAGAGAAGGTCGAGGGGGGACCTGATTGAGGTGTGCAAAATTATGAGGGGCATAGATAGGGTAGATAGAAAGGAACTTTTCCCCTTAGTAGAGGGGTCAATAACCAGGGGGCATAGTTTGAAGGCAAGGGGCAGGAGGTTTAGAGGGGATTTGAGGAAAAACTTTTTCACCCAGAGGGTGGTTGGAATCTGGAACTCACTGCCTGAAAGGGTGGTAGAGGCAGGAACCCTCACAACATTCAAGAAGCATTTAGATGAGCACTTGAAACGCCATAGCATACAAGGCTACGGACCAAGTGCTGGACAATGGGATTAGAATAGACAGGGCTTGATGGCCGGCGTGGACACGATGTGCCTCTATCAGTGCTGTATAACTCTATGACTCTACCCACCCATTTAATCTCCTCCCACAGCCCATGTACACTCCCCGCAAACACTGACCTTACCCTGTCCATCAAACACTCCAAGGGCAGCAATAGCATGGGTTAGATACAGAGTAAAGATACAGCACGGGTTAGATACACAGAGTGAAGCTCCCTCAACACTGTCCCATCAAACACTCCCAGGGCAGGTACAGCACGGGTTAGATACAGAGTAAAGCTCCCTCTACACTGTCCCATCAAACACTCCCAGGGCAGGTACAGCATGGGTTAGATACAGAGTAAAGCTCCCTCTACACTGTCCCATCAAACACTCCCAGTGCAGGTACAGCACGGGTTAGATACAGAGTAAAGCTCCCTCTACACTGTCCCATAAAACACTCCCAGGGCAGGTACAGCACGGGTTAGATACAGAGTAAAGCTCCCTCTACACTGTCCCATCAAACACTCCCAGGACAGGTACAGCACTGGTTAGATACAGAGTAAAGCTCCCTCTACACTGTCCCATCAAACACTCCCAGGGCAGGTACAGCATGGGTTAGATACAGAGTAAAGCTCCCTCTACACTGTCCCATCAAACACTCCCAGGGCAGGTACAGCACGGGTTAGATACAGAGTAAAGCTCCCTCGACACTGTCCCATCAAACACTCCCAGGGCAGGTACAGCACGGGGTTAGATACAGAGTAAAGCTCCCTCTACACTGTCCCATCAAACACTCCCAGGGCAGGTACAGCACGGGTTAGATACAGAGTAAAGCTCCCTCTACACTGTCCCATCAAACACTCCCAGGGCAGGTACAGCACGGGTTAGATACAGAGTAAAGCTCCCTCTACACTGTCCCCATCAAACACTCCCAGGGCAGGTACAGCACGGGGTTAGATACAGAGTAAAGCTCCCTCTACACTGTCCCCATCAAACACTCCCAGGGCAGGTACAGCACAGGTTAGATACAGAGTAAAGCTCCCTCTACACTGTCCCATCAAACACTCCCAGGGCAGGTACAGCACGGGTTAGATACAGAGTAAAGCTCCCTCTACACTGTCCCATCAAACACTCCCAGAGCAGGTACAAAACGGGTTAGATACAGAGTAAAGCTCCCTCTACACTGTCCCATCAAACACTCCCAGGGCAGGTACAACACGGGTTAGATACAGAGTAAATCTCCCTCTGCACTGTCCCATCAAACACTCCCAGGGCAGGTACAGCACGGGTTAGATACAGAGTAAAGCTCCCTCTACACTGTCCCATCAAACACTCCCAGGGCAGGTACAGCACGGGGTTAGATACAGAGTAAAGCTCCCTCCACACTGTCCCATCAAACACTCCCAGGGCAGGTACAGCACGAGTTAGATACAGAGTAAAGCTCCCTCTACACTGTCCCATCAAACACTCCCAGGGCAGGTACAGCACGGGTTAGATGCAGAGTAAAGCTCCCTCTACACTGTCCCATCAAACACTCCCGGGGCAGGTACAGCACGGGTTAGATACAGAGTAAATCTCCCTCTACACTGTCTCATCAAACATTCCCAGGGCAGGTACAGCACGGGTTAGATACAGAGTAAAGCTCCCTCTACACTGTCCCATCAAACACTCCCAGGGCAGGTACAGCATGGGGTTAGATACAGAGTAAAGCTCCCTCTACACTGTCCCATCAAACACTCCCAGGGCAGGTACAGCACGGGTTAGATACAGAGTAAAGCTCCCTCTACACTGTCCCATCAAACACTCCCAGGGCAGGTACAGCATGGGTTAGATACAGAGTAAAGCTCCCTCTACACTGGCCCATCAAACACTCCCAGGGCAGGTACAGCACAGGGTTAGATACAGAGTAAAGCTCCCTCTACACTGGCCCATCAAACACTCCCAGGGCAGGTACAGCACGGGTTAGATACAGAGTAAAGCTCCCTCTACACTGTCCCATCAAACACTCCCAGGGCAGGTACAGCACGGGTTAGATACAGAGTAAAGCTCCCTCTACACTGTCCCATCAAACACTCCTAGGGCAGGTACAGCACAGGTTAGATACAGAGTAAAGCTCCCGCTATACTGTCACATGAAACACTCCAAGGGCAGGTACAGCACGGGTTAGATACAGAGTAAAGCTCCCTCTACACTGTCCCATCAAACACTTCCAGGGCAGGCGCAGCACTGAGTAAGATACACAGTAAATCTCCCTCTACACTGTCCCATCAAACAGTCCCAGGGCAGGTACAGCACGGGTTAGATACAGAGTAAAGCTCCCTCTACGCTGCAATAACCAAATTAATATTATACTTTAGTAAGCTCTCTCAACACTGTCTCATCAAACACTCCTGGGGCAGGCGCAGCACGGAGTTAGATACAGAATAAAGCTCCCTCTACACTGTCCCATCAAACACTCCCAGGGCAGGTACAGCACGGGTTAGATACAGAGTAAAGCTCCCTCTGCACTGTCCCATCAAACACTCCCAGGGCAGGTACAGCATGGGGTTAGATACAGAGTAAAGCTCCCTCTACACTGCCCCATCAAACACTCCCAGGGCAGGTACAGCACGGGTTAGATACAGAGTAAAGCTCCCTCTACACTGTCCCATCAAACACTCCCAGGGCAGGTACAGCACGGGTTAGATACAGCGTAAAGCTCCCTCTACACTGTCCCATCAAACACTCCCAGGGCAGGTACAGCACGGGTTAGATACAGAGTAAAGCTCCCTCTACACTGTCCCATCAAACACTCCCAGGACAGGTACAGCACTGGTTAGATACAGAGTAAAGCTCCCTCTACACTGTCCCATCAAACACTCCCAGGGCAGGTACAGCATGGGTTAGATACAGAGTAAAGCTCCCTCTACACTGTCCCATCAAACACTCCCAGGGCAGGTACAGCACGGGTTAGATACAGAGTAAAGCTCCCTCGACACTGTCCCATCAAACACTCCCAGGGCAGGTACAGCACGGGGTTAGATACAGAGTAAAGCTCCCTCTACACTGTCCCATCAAACACTCCCAGGGCAGGTACAGCACGGGTTAGATACAGAGGAAAGCTCCCTCTACACTGTCCCATCAAACACTCCCAGGGCAGGTACAGCACGGGTTAGATACAGAGTAAAGCTCCCTCTACACTGTCCCCATCAAACACTCCCAGGGCAGGTACAGCACGGGGTTAGATACAGAGTAAAGCTCCCTCTACACTGTCCCCATCAAACACTCCCAGGGCAGGTACAGCACAGGTTAGATACAGAGTAAAGCTCCCTCTACACTGTCCCATCAAACACTCCCAGGGCAGGTACAGCACGGGTTAGATACAGAGTAAAGCTCCCTCTACACTGTCCCATCAAACACTCCCAGAGCAGGTACAACACGGGTTAGATACAGAGTAAAGCTCCCTCTACACTGTCCCATCAAACACTCCCAGGGCAGGTACAACACGGGTTAGATACAGAGTAAATCTCCCTCTGCACTGTCCCATCAAACACTCCCAGGGCAGGTACAGCACGGGTTAGATACAGAGTAAAGCTCCCTCTACACTGTCCCATCAAACACTCCCAGGGCAGGTACAGCACGGGGTTAGATACAGAGTAAAGCTCCCTCCACACTGTCCCATCAAACACTCCCAGGGCAGGTACAGCACGAGTTAGATACAGAGTAAAGCTCCCTCTACACTGTCCCATCAAACACTCCCAGGGCAGGTACAGCACGGGTTAGATGCAGAGTAAAGCTCCCTCTACACTGTCCCATCAAACACTCCCGGGGCAGGTACAGCACGGGTTAGATACAGAGTAAATCTCCCTCTACACTGTCCCATCAAACACTCCCAGGGCAGGTACAGCATGGGTTAGATACAGAGTAAAGCTCCCTCTACACTGGCCCATCAAACACTCCCAGGGCAGGTACAGCACAGGGTTAGATACAGAGTAAAGCTCCCTCTACACTGGCCCATCAAACACTCCCAGGGCAGGTACAGCACGGGTTAGATACAGAGTAAAGCTCCCTCTACACTGTCCCATCAAACACTCCCAGGGCAGGTACAGCACGGGTTAGATACAGAGTAAAGCTCCCTCTACACTGTCCCATCAAACACTCCTAGGGCAGGTACAGCACAGGTTAGATACAGAGTAAAGCTCCCGCTATACTGTCACATGAAACACTCCAAGGGCAGGTACAGCACGGGTTAGATACAGAGTAAAGCTCCCTCTACACTGTCCCATCAAACACTTCCAGGGCAGGCGCAGCACTGAGTAAGATACACAGTAAATCTCCCTCTACACTGTCCCATCAAACAGTCCCAGGGCAGGTACAGCACGGGTTAGATACAGAGTAAAGCTCCCTCTACGCTGCAATAACCAAATTAATATTATACTTTAGTAAGCTCTCTCAACACTGTCTCATCAAACACTCCTGGGGCAGGCGCAGCACGGAGTTAGATACAGAATAAAGCTCCCTCTACACTGTCCCATCAAACACTCCCAGGGCAGGTACAGCACGGGTTAGATACAGAGTAAAGCTCCCTCTACACTGTCCCATCAAACACTCCCAGGGCAGGTACAGCACGGGGTTAGATACAGAGTAAAGCTCCCTCTACACTGTCCCATCAAACACTCCCAGGGCAGGTACAGCACGGGTTAGATACAGAGTAAAGCTCCCTCTACACTGTCCCATCAAACACTCCCAGGGCAGGTACAGCACGGGTTAGATACAGAGTAAAGCTACCTCTACACTGTCCCATCAAACACTCCCGGGGCAGGTACAGCACGGGTTAGATACAGAGTAAATCTCCCTCTACACTGTCTCATCAAACATTCCCAGGGCAGGTACAGCACGGGTTAGATACAGAGTAAAGCTCCCTCTGCACTGTCCCATCAAACACTCCCAGGGCAGGTACAGCATGGGGTTAGATACAGAGTAAAGCTCCCTCTGCACTGTCCCATCAAACACTCCCAGGGCAGGTACAGCACGGGTTAGATACAGAGTAAAGCTCCCTCTACACTGCCCCATCAAACACTCCCAGGGCAGGTACAGCACGGGTTAGATACAGAGTAAAGCTCCCTCTACACTGTCCCATCAAACACTCCCAGGGCAGGTACAGCACGGGTTAGATACAGCGTAAAGCTCCCTCTACACTGTCCCATCAAACACTCCCAGGGCAGGTACAGCACGGGTTAGATACAGAGTAAAGCTCCCTCTACACTGTTCCATCAAACACTCCCAGGGCAGGTACAGCACGGGTTAGATACAGAGTAAAGCTCCCTCTACACTGTCCCCATCAAACACTCCCAGGGCAGGTACAGCACGGGTTAGATACAGAGTAAAGCTCCCTCTACACTGTCCCATCAAACACTCCCAGGGCAGGTACAGCACGGGTTAGATACAGAGTAAAGCTCCCTCTACACTGTCCCATCAAACACTCCCAGGGCAGGTACAGCACGGGGTTAGGTACAGAGTAAAGCTCCCTCTACACTGTCCCATCAAACACTCCCAGGGCAGGTACAGCACGGGTTAGATACAGAGTAAAGCTCCCTCTACACTGTCCCATCAAACACTCCCGGGGCAGGTACAGCACGGGTTAGATACAGAGTAAAGCTCCCTCTACGCTGCAATAACCAAATTAATATTATACTTTAGTAAGCTCTCTCAACACTGTCTCATCAAACACTCCTGGGGCAGGCGCAGCACGGAGTTAGATACAGAATAAATCTCCCTCTACACTGTCCGATCAAACACTCCCAGGGCAGGTACAGCACGGATTAGATACAGAGTAAATCTCCCTCTAGACTGTCCCATCAAACACTCCCAGGGCAGGTACAGCACGGGTTAGATACAGAGTAAAGCTCCCTCTACACTGTCCCATCAAACACTCCCAGGGCAGGTACAGCACGGATTAGATACAGAGTAAATCTCCCTCTAGACTGTCCCATCAAACACTCCCAGGGCAGGTACAGCACAGGGTTAGATACAGAGTAAAGCTCCCTCTACACTGTCCCATCAAACACAC
This sequence comes from Somniosus microcephalus, assembly GCF_052327205.1. NCBI lineage: Eukaryota > Metazoa > Chordata > Chondrichthyes > Squaliformes > Somniosidae > Somniosus > Somniosus microcephalus. The sequence goes on along the minus strand of NW_028225179.1, from coordinate 38,529,464 downwards.
CCAGGGCAGGAACAGCACAGGGTTAGATACAGAGTAAAGCTCCCTCTACACTGTCCCCATCAATCATTCCCAGGGCAGGTACAGCACAGGGTTAGATACAGAGTAAAGCTCCCTCTACACTGTCCCATCAAACACTCCCAGGGCAGGTACAGCACGGGTTAGATACAGAGTAAAGCTCCCTCTACACTGTCCCATCAAACACTCCCAGGGCAGGTACAGCACGGGGTTAGATACAGAGTAAAGCTCCCTCTACACTGTCCCATCAAACACTCCCAGGGCAGGTACAGCACGGGTTAGATACAGAGTAAAGCTCCCTCTACACTGTCCCATCAAACACTCCCAGGGCAGGTACAGCACGGGTTAGATACAGAGTAAAGCTACCTCTACACTGTCCCATCAAACACTCCCGGGGCAGGTACAGCACGGGTTAGATACAGAGTAAATCTCCCTCTACACTGTCTCATCAAACATTCCCAGGGCAGGTACAGCACGGGTTAGATACAGAGTAAAGCTCCCTCTGCACTGTCCCATCAAACACTCCCAGGGCAGGTACAGCATGGGGTTAGATACAGAGTAAAGCTCCCTCTGCACTGTCCCATCAAACACTCCCAGGGCAGGTACAGCACGGGTTAGATACAGAGTAAAGCTCCCTCTACACTGCCCCATCAAACACTCCCAGGGCAGGTACAGCACGGGTTAGATACAGAGTAAAGCTCCCTCTACACTGTCCCATCAAACACTCCCAGGGCAGGTACAGCACGGGTTAGATACAGAGTAAAGCTCCCTCTACACTGTCCCATCAAACACTCCCAGGGCAGGTACAGCACGGGGTTAGGTACAGAGTAAAGCTCCCTCTACACTGTCCCATCAAACACTCCCAGGGCAGGTACAGCACGGGTTAGATACAGAGTAAAGCTCCCTCTACACTGTCCCATCAAACACTCCCGGGGCAGGTACAGCACGGGTTAGATACAGAGTAAAGCTCCCTCTACGCTGCAATAACCAAATTAATATTATACTTTAGTAAGCTCTCTCAACACTGTCTCATCAAACACTCCTGGGGCAGGCGCAGCACGGAGTTAGATACAGAATAAATCTCCCTCTACACTGTCCGATCAAACACTCCCAGGGCAGGTACAGCACGGATTAGATACAGAGTAAATCTCCCTCTAGACTGTCCCATCAAACACTCCCAGGGCAGGTACAGCACGGGTTAGATACAGAGTAAAGCTCCCTCTACACTGTCCCATCAAACACTCCCAGGGCAGGTACAGCACGGATTAGATACAGAGTAAATCTCCCTCTAGACTGTCCCATCAAACACTCCCAGGGCAGGTACAGCACAGGGTTAGATACAGAGTAAAGCTCCCTCTACACTGTCCCATCAAACACACCCAGGGCAGGAACAGCACAGGGTTAGATACAGAGTAAAGCTCCCTCTACACTGTCCCCATCAATCATTCCCAGGGCAGGTACAGCACAGGGTTAGATACAGAGTAAAGCTCCCTCTACACTGTCCCATCAAACACTCCCAGGGCAGGTACAGCACAGGGTTAGATACAGAGTAAAGCTCCCTCTACACTGTCCCATCAAACACTCCCAGGGCAGGTACAGCACGGGTTAGATACAGAGTAAAGCTCCCTCTACACTGTCCCATCAAACACTCCCAGGGCAGGTACAGCACGGGTTAGATACAGAGTAAAGCTCCCTCTACACAGTCCCATCAAACACTCCCAGGGCAGGTACAGCACGGGTTAGATACAGAGTAAAGCTCCCTCTACACTGTCCCATCAAACACTCCCAGGGCAGGTACAGCATGGGTTAGTTACAGAGGAAAGCTCCCTCTACACTGTCCCCATCAAACACTCCCAGGGCAGGTACAGCATGGGTTAGTTACAGAGGAAAGCTCCCTCTACACTGTCCCATCAAACACTCCCAGGGCAGGTACAGCACGGGTTAGATACAGAGTAAAGCTCCCTCTACACTGTCCCATCAAACACTCCCAGGGCAGGTACAGCACGGGTTAGATACAGAGTAAAGCTCCCTCTACACTGTCCCATCAAACACTCCCAGGGCAGGTACAGCACGGGTTAGTTACAGAGTAAAGCTCCCTCTACACTGTCCCATCAAACACTCCCAGGGCAGGTACAGCATGGGTTAGTTACAGAGGAAAGCTCCCTCTACACTGTCCCATCAAACACTCCCAGGGCAGGTACAGCATGGGTTAGATACAGAGTAAAGCTCCCTCTACACTGTCCCATCAAACACTCCCAGGGCAGGTACAGCACGGGTTAGATACAGAGTAAAGCTCCCTCTACACAGTCCCATCAAACACTCCCAGGGCAGGTACAGCACGGGTTAGATACAGAGTAAAGCTCCCTCTACACTGCCCCATCCAACACTCCCAGGGCAGGTACAGCACGGGTTAGATACAGAGTAAAGCTCCCTCTACACTGTCCCATCAAACACTCCCAGGGCAGGTACAGCACGGTTTAGATACAGAGTAAAGCTCCCTCTACACTGTCCCATCAAACACTCCCAGGGCAGGTACAGCACAGGTTAGATACAGAGGAAAGGTCCCTCCACACTGTACACGGAGGTTAGAGGAGGGGGGCGGGGGGAGGGAGGACGGCGAGGGCCTTGGAAGGTGGATGACGGTACGGCGGCGTGGTGCGAGCGACGTCACTTCAAAGCCCCCATTAACCCCCAGCCCCCTCACGTGACTCCTCACTCACCCCCGTCTGATCCCTCACTCACCCCCATCTGACCCCTCACTCACAGTGAGGGACGGCGGTGAGGGCCTCGGAAGGTGGATGATGGTATGGGGGGGGGGTAAAGTATCTTCAAACCTCCCCTTTAACCTAAAACACCCCCTTTAACCCCCAACCCTCCTCATGTGACCACTCACTAACCCCCTGTGACCTCTCACTCACCCCCTCTGACCCCTCACTCACGGTGAGGGAGGGCGGTGAGGGCCTCGGAAGGTAGATGACAGTACGGTGGGGAGGCAAACTATCTTCAAACCCCCCCCTTAACCCCAAACCCCCCCTTAACCCCAAACCCCCTCATATGACCCCTTCACTAACCCCTTGTGACCCCCCCAAAAAGCCTCTGATTCCCTCACCCACCCTTGTGACCCCTCTGCCCCCCACTTCACCCCCCCCAGCTGCCCCTCAGCCTCTGTCCCTGCCCTGGGAGGACTCGGCCGCTCCTCCCAGCACCCGACGCCAGGCCCCGGGTCCCCTCTTGCCCCCCCCGGCGCCGCACTCACTACTCTTTGATCAGCACCATCCTCGCGCCGCCCGGGGCCGGAAACAGGAAGTAGGCCCAGCCCGGGCCCGCCCCCAAAATCGCGTCACCTCAATCCTGGCCCAACTCCGCCGCGTCATCGACACGCGCCGCCCGAGCCGGTAAAGACCCCGCGCTGCAGATACGGCCGTTCTGGTGCCTGTCCCAAAATATAAAAATCAATCAATAATCAATAATCAGCGATACTGGAGCCAGTGAGGGATGGACAGGGGGTGAAGCTACTCACTACTAGGCTCTGAAGCTTTTCTGTCTCGCTTCCGAGGACAACTTTATTGCATAATGTGTTCATTCAATCATTTAAAGTTCAATTTATCCTTTTATACTTTCCAAAATAACCCAGCTTTTAGCAGCAAAAGCGAAGAGAAATCAGCTGATAATCAATAATCACCGATAATCGATCGATCGAAGGACGGACGGTGATTAATATATTCACTGATAATCCATCGATCGAAGGACGGACGGTGATTAATATATTCACTGATAATCCATCGATTGAAGGACGGACGGTGATTAATATATTCACTGATAATCGATCGATTGAAGAACGGACGGTGATTAATATATTCACTGATAACCCATCGATTGAAGAACGGACGGTGATTAATATATTCACTGATAATCCATCGATCGAAGGACGGACGGTGATTAATATATTCACTGATAATCGATCGATTGAAGAACGGACGGTGATTAATATATTCACTGATAATCCATCGATTGAAGAACGGACGGTGATTAATATATTCACTGATAATCGATCGATTGAAGAACGGACGGTGATTAATATATTCACTGATAATCGATCGATTGAAGAACGGACGGTGATTAATATATTCACTGATAATCGATCGATTGAAGGACGGACGGTGATTAATATATTCACCGATAATCGATCGATTGAAGAACGGACGGTGATTAATATATTCACTGATAATCGATCGATTGAAGAACGGACGGTGATTAAAATATTCACTGATAATCGATCGATTGAAGAACGGACGGTGATTAATATATTCACTGATAATCGATCGATTGAAGAACGGACGGTGATTAATATATTCACTGATAATCGATCGATTGAAGAACGGACGGTGATTAATATATTCACTGATAATCGATCGATTGAAGAACGGACGGTGATTAATATATTCACTGATAATCCATCGATTGAAGAACGGACGGTGATTAATATATTCACTGATAATCCATCGATTGAAGAACGGACGGTGATTAATATATTCACTGATAATCGATCGATTGAAGGTGGGACGGTGAATAATATATTCACTGATAATCGATCGATTGAAGAACGGACGGTGATTAATATATTCACTGATAATCGATCGATTGAAGAACGGACGGTGATTAATATATTCACTGATAATCGATCGATTGAAGAACGGACGGTGATTAATATATTCACTGATAATCCATCGATTGAAGAACGGACGGTGATTAATATATTCACTGATAATCGATCGATTGAAGGACGGACGGTGATTAATATATTCACTGATAATCGATCGATTGAAGGATGGACAGTGATTAATATATTCACTGATAATCGATCGATTGAAGAACGGACGGTGATTAATATATTCACTGATTATCCATCTATTGAAGAACGGACGGTGATTAATATATTCACTGATAATCGATCGATTGAAGAACGGACGGTGATTAATATATTCACTGATAATCCATCGATTGAAGAACGGACGGTGATTAATATATTCACTGATAATCCATCGATTGAAGAACGGACGGTGATTAATATATTCACTGATAATCGATCGATTGAAGAATGGACGGTGATTAACATATTCACTGATAATCGATCGATTGAAGAACAGACGGTGATTAATATATTCACTGATCATCCATCGATTGAAGAACGGACGGTGATTAATATATTCACTGATAATCGATCGATTGAAGAACGGACGGTGATTAATATATTCACTGATAATCCATCGATTGAAGAACGGACGGTGATTAATATATTCACTGATAATCCATCGATTGAAGAACGGACGGTGATTAATATATTCACTGATAATCGATCGATTGAAGAATGGACGGTGATTAATATATTCACTGATAATCGATCGATTGAAGAACGGACGGTGATTAATATATTCACTGATAATCGATTGAAGGACGGATGGTGATTAATATATTCACTGATAATCGATCGATTGAAGAACGGACGGTGATTAATATATTCACTGATAATCGATCGATTGAAGAACGGACGGTGATTAATATATTCACTGATAATCCATCGATTGAAGAACGGATGGTGATTAATATATTCACTGATAATCGATCGATTGAAGGACGGACGGTGATTAATATATTCACTGATAATCGATCGATTGAAGAACGGACGGTGATTAATATATTCACTGATAATCGATCGATTGAAGAACGGACGGTGATTAATATATTCACTGATAATCGATCGATTGAAGGACGGACGGTGATTAATATATTCACTGATAATCGATCGATTGAAGGACGGACGGTGATTAATATATTCACTGATAATCGATCGATTGAAGGACGGACGGTGATTAATATATTCACTGATAATCGATCGATTGAAGAATGGACAGTGATTAATATATTCACTGATAATCGATCGATTGAAGAATGGACGGTGATTAATATATTCACTGATAATCGATCGATTGAAGGACGGACGGTGATTAATATATTCACTGATAATCCATCGATTGAAGAACGGACGGTGATTAATATCTTCACTGATAATCGATTGAAGGACGGATGGTGATTAATATATTCACTGATAATCGATCGATTGAAGAACAGACGGTGATTAATATATTCACCGATAATCGATCGATTGAAGAACGGACGGTGATTAATATATTAACTGATAATCGATCGATTGAAGAACGGACGGTGATTAATATATTCACTGATAATCGATCGATTGAAGGACGGACGGTGATTAATATACTCACCGATAATCGATCGATTGAAGAACGGACGGTGATTAATATATTCACTGATAATCGATCGATTGAAGAACGGACGGTGATTAATATATTCACTGATAATCGATCGATTGAAGAACGGACGGTGATTAATATATTCACCGATAATCGATCGATTGAAGAACGGACGGTGATTAATATATTCACTGATAATCGATCGGTTGAAGAACGGACAGTGATTAATATATTCACTGATAATCGATCGATTGAAGAACGGATGGTGATTAATATATTCACTGATAATCGATCGATTGAAGAACGGACGGTGATTAATATATTCACTGATAATCGATCGATTGAAGGACGGACGGTGATTAATATATTCACTGATAATCGATCGATTGAAGGACGGACGGTGATTAATATATTCACTGATAATCGATCGATTGAAGGACGGACGGTGATTAATATATTCACTGATAATCCATCGATTGAAGAACGGACGGTGATTAATATATTCACTGATAATCGATCGATTGAAGGACGGACGGTGATTAATATATTCACCGATAATCGATCGATTGAAGAACGGACGGTGATTAATATATTCACCGATAATCGATCGATTGAAGAACGGACGGTGATTAATATATTCACTGATAATCGATCGATTGAAGAACGGACGGTGATTAATATATTCACTGATAATCGATCGATTGAAGGACGGACGGTGATTAATATATTCACTGATAATCGATCGATTGAAGGACGGACGGTGATTAATATATTCACTGATAATCGATCGATTGAAGAACGGACGGTGATTAATATATTCACTGATAATCGATCGATTGAAGGATGGACAGTGATTAATATATTCACTGATAATCGATCGATTGAAGAACGGACGGTGATTAATATATTCACTGATAATCCATCTATTGAAGAACGGACGGTGATTAATATATTCACTGATAGTCGATCGATTGAAGAACGGACGGTGATTAATATATTCACTGATAATCCATCGATTGAAGAACGGACGGTGATTAATATATTCACTGATAATCCATCGATTGAAGAACGGACGGTGATTAATATATTCACTGATAATCCATCGATTGAAGAACGGACGGTGATTAATATATTCACTGATAATCCATCGATTGAAGAACGGACGGTGATTAATATATTCACTGATAATCGATCGATTGAAGAACGCACGGTGATTAATATATTCACTGATAATCGATCGATTGAAGAACGCACGGTGATTAATATATTCACCGATAATCGATCGATTGAAGAACGGACGGTGATTAATATATTCACTGATAATCGATCGATTGAAGGACGGACGGTGATTAATATATTCACTGATAATCGATCGATTGAAGGACGGACGGTGATTAATATATTCACTGATAATCGATCGATTGAAGAACGGACGGTGATTAATATATTCACTGATAATCGATCGATTGAAGGACGGACGGTGATTAATATATTCACTGATAATCGATCGATTGAAGAACGGACGGTGATTAATATATTCACTGATAATCCATCGATTGAAGAACGGACGGTGATTAATATATTCACTGATAATCGATCGATTGAAGAATGGACGGTGATTAACATATTCACTGATAATCGATCGATTGAAGAACAGACGGTGATTAATATATTCACTGATCATCCATCGATTGAAGAACGGACGGTGATTAATATATTCACTGATAATCGATCGATTGAAGAACGGACGGTGATTAATATATTCACTGATAATCCATCGATTGAAGAACGGACGGTGATTAATATATTCACTGATAATCCATCGATTGAAGAACGGACGGTGATTAATATATTCACTGATAATCGATCGATTGAAGAACGGACGGTGATTAATATATTCACTGATAATCCATCGATTGAAGAACGGATGGTGATTAATATATTCACTGATAATCGATCGATTGAAGGACGGACGGTGATTAATATATTCACTGATAATCGATCGATTGAAGAACGGACGGTGATTAATATATTCACTGATAATCGATCGATTGAAGAACGGACGGTGATTAATATATTCACTGATAATCGATCGATTGAAGAACGGACGGTGATTAATATATTCACTGATAATCGATCGATTGAAGGATGGACAGTGATTAATATATTCACTGATAATCGATCGATTGAAGAACGGACGGTGATTAATATATTCACTGATTATCCATCTATTGAAGAACGGACGGTGATTAATATATTCACTGATAATCGATCGATTGAAGAACGGACGGTGATTAATATATTCACTGATAATCCATCGATTGAAGAACGGACGGTGATTAATATATTCACTGATAATCCATCGATTGAAGAACGGACGGTGATTAATATATTCACTGATAATCGATCGATTGAAGAACGCACGGTGATTAATATATTCACCGATAATCGATCGATTGAAGAACGGACGGTGATTAATATATTCACTGATAATCGATCGATTGAAGAACGGACGGTGATTAATATATTCACTGATAATCGATCGATTGAAGGACGGACGGTGATTAATATATTCACTGATAATCGATCGATTGAAGAACGGACGGTGATTAATATATTCACTGATAATCCATCGATTGAAGAACGGACGGTGATTAATATATTCACTGATAATCGATCGATTGAAGAATGGACGGTGATTAACATATTCACTGATAATCGATCGATTGAAGAACAGACGGTGATTAATATATTCACTGATCATCCATCGATTGAAGAACGGACGGTGATTAATATATTCACTGATAATCGATCGATTGAAGAACGGACGGTGATTAATATATTCACTGATAATCCATCGATTGAAGAACGGACGGTGATTAATATATTCACTGATAATCCATCGATTGAAGAACGGACGGTGATTAATATATTCACTGATAATCGATCGATTGAAGAATGGACGGTGATTAATATATTCACTGATAATCGATCGATTGAAGAACGGACGGTGATTAATATATTCACTGATAATCGATTGAAGGACGGATGGTGATTAATATATTCACTGATAATCGATCGATTGAAGAACAGACGGTGATTAATATATTCACCGATAATCGATCGATTGAAGAACGGACGGTGATTAATATATTCACTGATAATCGATCGATTGAAGAACGGACGGTGATTAATATATTCACTGATAATCCATCGATTGAAGAACGGATGGTGATTAATATATTCACTGATAATCGATCGATTGAAGGACGGACGGTGATTAATATATTCACTGATAATCGATCGATTGAAGAACGGACGGTGATTAATATATTCACTGATAATCGATCGATTGAAGAACGGACGGTGATTAATATATTCACTGATAATCGATCGATTGAAGGACGGACGGTGATTAATATATTCACTGATAATCGATCGATTGAAGGACGGACGGTGATTAATATATTCACTGATAATCGATCGATTGAAGGACGGACGGTGATTAATATATTCACTGATAATCGATCGATTGAAGAATGGACAGTGATTAATATATTCACTGATAATCGATCGATTGAAGAATGGACGGTGATTAATATATTCACTGATAATCGATCGATTGAAGGACGGACGGTGATTAATATATTCACTGATAATCCATCGATTGAAGAACGGACGGTGATTAATATCTTCACTGATAATCGATTGAAGGACGGATGGTGATTAATATATTCACTGATAATCGATCGATTGAAGAACAGACGGTGATTAATATATTCACCGATAATCGATCGATTGAAGAACGGACGGTGATTAATATATTAACTGATAATCGATCGATTGAAGAACGGACGGTGATTAATATATTCACTGATAATCGATCGATTGAAGGACGGACGGTGATTAATATACTCACCGATAATCGATCGATTGAAGAACGGACGGTGATTAATATATTCACTGATAATCGATCGATTGAAGAACGGACGGTGATTAATATATTCACTGATAATCGATCGATTGAAGAACGGACGGTGATTAATATATTCACCGATAATCGATCGATTGAAGAACGGACGGTGATTAATATATTCACTGATAATCGATCGGTTGAAGAACGGACAGTGATTAATATATTCACTGATAATCGATCGATTGAAGAACGGATGGTGATTAATATATTCACTGATAATCGATCGATTGAAGAACGGACGGTGATTAATATATTCACTGATAATCGATCGATTGAAGGACGGACGGTGATTAATATATTCACTGATAATCGATCGATTGAAGGACGGACGGTGATTAATATATTCACTGATAATCGATCGATTGAAGGACGGACGGTGATTAATATATTCACTGATAATCCATCGATTGAAGAACGGACGGTGATTAATATATTCACTGATAATCGATCGATTGAAGGACGGACGGTGATTAATATATTCACCGATAATCGATCGATTGAAGAACGGACGGTGATTAATATATTCACCGATAATCGATCGATTGAAGAACGGACGGTGATTAATATATTCACTGATAATCGATCGATTGAAGAACGGACGGTGATTAATATATTCACTGATAATCGATCGATTGAAGGACGGACGGAGATTAATATATTCACTGATAATCGATCGATTGAAGAACGGACGGTGATTAATATATTCACTAATAATCGATCGATTGAAGGACGGACGGTGATTAATATATTCACTGATAATCGATCGATTGAAGGACGGACGGTGATTAATATATTCACTGATAATCGATCGATTGAAGAACGGACGGTGATTAATATATTCACTGATAATCGATCGATTGAAGGATGGACGGTGATTAATATATTCACTGATAATCGATCGATTGAAGAACGGACGGTGATTAATATATTCACTGATAATCGATCGATTGAAGGACGGACGGTGATTAATATATTCACTGATAATCGATCGATTGAAGAACAGACGGTGATTAATATACTCACTGATAATCGATCGATTGAAGAACGGACGGTGATTAATATATTCACTGATAATCGATCGATTGAAGGATGGACAGTGATTAATATATTCACTGATAATCGATCGATTGAAGAACGGACGGTGATTAATATATTCACTGATAATCCATCTATTGAAGAACGGACGGTGATTAATATATTCACTGATAATCGATCGATTGAAGAACGGACGGTGATTAATATATTCACTGATAATCCATCGATTGAAGAACGGACGGTGATTAATATATTCACTGATAATCCATCGATTGAAGAACGGACGGTGATTAATATATTCACTGATAATCCATCGATTGAAGAACGGACTGTGATTAATATATTCACTGATAATCCATCGATTGAAGAACGGACGGTGATTAATATATTCACTGATAATCGATCGATTGAAGAACGCACGGTGATTAATATATTCACCGATAATCGATCGATTGAAGAACGGACGGTGATTAATATATTCACTGATAATCGATCGATTGAAGGACGGACGGTGATTAATATATTCACTGATAATCGATCGATTGAAGGACGGACGGTGATTAATATATTCACTGATAATCGATCGATTGAAGGACGGACGGTGATTAATATATTCACTGATAATCGATCGATTGAAGAACGGACGGTGATTAATATATTCACTGATAATCCATCGATTGAAGAACGGACGGTGATTAATATATTCACTGATAATCGATCGATTGAAGAATGGACGGTGATTAACATATTCACTGATAATCGATCGATTGAAGAACAGACGGTGATTAATATATTCACTGATCATCGATCGATTGAAGAACGGACGGTGATTAATATATTCACTGATAATCGATCGATTGAAGAACGGACGGTGATTAATATATTCACTGATAATCCATCGATTGAAGAACGGACGGTGATTAATATATTCACTGATAATCGATTGAAGGACGGATGGTGATTAATATATTCACTGATAATCGATCGATTGAAGAACAGACGGTGATTAATATATTCACCGATAATCGATCGATTGAAGAACGGACGGTGATTAATATACTCACTGATAATCGATCGATTGAAGAACGGACGGTGATTAATATATTCGCTGATAATCCATCGATTGAAGAACGGACGGTGATTAATATATTCACTGATAATCGATCGATTGAAGGACGGACGGTGATTAATATATTCACTGATAATCGATCGATTGAAGAACGGACGGTGATTAATATATTCACTGATAATCGATCGATTGAAGAACGGACGGTGATTAATATATTCACTGATAATCCATCGATTGAAGAACGGACGGTGATTAATATATTCACTGATAATCGATCGATTGAAGGACGGACGGTGATTAATATATTCACTGATAATCGATCGATTGAAGAACGGACGGTGATTAATATATTCACCGATAATCGATCGATTGAAGGACGGACGGTGATTAATATATTCACTGATAATCGATCGATTGAAGGACGGACGGTGATTAATATATTCACCGATAATCGATCGATTGAAGAACGGACGGTGATTAATATATTCACCGATAATCGATCGATTGAAGAACGGACGGTGATTAATATATTCACTGATAATCCATCGATTGAAGAACGGACGGTGATTAATATATTCACTGATAATCCATCGATTGAAGAACGGACGGTGTTTAATATATTCACTGATAATCCATCGATTGAAGAACGGACGGTGATTAATATATTCACTGATAATCGATCGATTGAAGAACGCACGGTGATTAATATATTCACCGATAATCGATCGATTGAAGAACGGACGGTGATTAATATATTCACTGATAATCGATCGATTGAAGGACGGACGGTGATTAATATATTCACTGATAATCGATCGATTGAAGGACGGACGGTGATTAATATATTCACTGATAATCGATCGATTGAAGAACGGACGGTGATTAATATATTCACTGATAATCCATCGATTGAAGAACGGACGGTGATTAATATATTCACTGATAATCGATCGATTGAAGAACGGACGGTGATTAATATATTCACTCATAATCGATCGATTGAAGAACAGACGGTGATTAATATATTCACTGATAATCCATCGATTGAAGAACGGACGGTGATTAATATATTCACTGATAATCGATCGATTGAAGAACGGACGGTGATTAATATATTCACTGATAATCCATCGATTGAAGAACGGACGGTGATTAATATATTCACTGATAATCCATCGATTGAAGAACGAACGGTGATTAATATATTCACTGATAATCGATCGATTGAAGAACGGACGGTGATTAATATATTCACTGATAATCGATCGATTGAAGAACGGACGGTGATTAATATATTCACTGATAATCGATTGAAGGACGGATGGTGATTAATATATTCACTGATAATCGATCGATTGAAGAACAGACGGTGATTAATATATTCACCGATAATCGATCGATTGAAGAACGGACGGTGATTAATATATTCACTGATAATCGATCGATTGAAGAACGGACGGTGATTAATATATTCACTGATAATCCATCGATTGAAGAACGGACGGTGATTAATATATTCACTGATAATCGATCGATTGAAGGACGGACGGTGATTAATATATTCACTGATAATCGATCGATTGAAGAACGGACGGTGATTAATATATTCACTGATAATCGATCGATTGAAGAACGAACGGTGATTAATATATTCACTGATAATCGATCGATTGAAGGACGGACGGTGATTAATATATTCACTGATAATCGATCGATTGAAGAACGGACGGTGATTAATATATTCACTGATAATCGATCGATTGAAGGACGGACGGTGATTAATATATTCACTGATAATCGATCGATTGAAGAACGGACGGTGATTAATATATTCACTGATAATCGATCGATTGAAGAATGGACGGTGATTAATATATTCACTGATAATCGATCGATTGAAGGACGGACGGTGATTAATATATTCACTGATAATCCATCGATTGAAGAACGGACGGTGATTAATATATTCACTGATAATCGATTGAAGGACGGATGGTGATTAATATATTCACTGATAATCGATCGATTGAAGAACAGACGGTGATTAATATATTCACCGATAATCGATCGATTGAAGAACGGACGGTGATTAATATATTCACTGATAATCGATCGATTGAAGAACGGACGGTGATTAATATATTCACTGATAATCGATCGATTGAAGGACGGACGGTGATTAATATATTCACCGATAATCGATCGATTGAAGAACGGACGGTGATTAATATATTCACTGATAATCGATCGATTGAAGAACGGACGGTGATTAATATATTCACTGATAATCGATCGATTGAAGAACGGACGGTGATTAATATATTCACCGATAATCGATCGATTGAAGAACGGACGGTGATTAATATATTCACTGATAATCGATCGATTGAAGAACGGACAGTGATTAATATATTCACTGATAATCGATCGATTGAAGAACGGACGGTGATTAATATATTCACTGATAATCCATCGATTGAAGAACGGACGGTGATTAATATATTCACTGATAATCGATCGATTGAAGAACGGACGGTGATTAATATATTCACCGATGATCGATCGATTGAAGAACGGACGGTGATTAATATATTCACTGATAATCGATCGATTGAAGGACGGACGGTGATTAATATATTCACCGATAATCGATCGATTGAAGGACGGATGGTGATTAATATATTCACTGATAATCGATCGATTGAAGGACGGACGGTGATTAATATATTCACTGATAATCGATCGATTGAAGGACGGACGGTGATTAATATATTCACTGATAATCGATCGATTGAAGGACGGACGGTGATTAATATATTCACTGATAATCGATCGATTGAAGAACGGACGGTTATTAATATATTCACTGATAATCGATCGATTGAAGGACGGACGGTGATTAATATATTCACCGATAATCGATCGATTGAAGAACGGACGGTGATTAATATATTCACCGATAATCGATCGATTGAAGAACGGACGGTGATTAATATATTCACTGATAATCGATCGATTGAAGGACGGACGATGATTAATATATTCACTGATTATCGATCGATTGAAGAACGGACGGTGATTAATATATTCACTGATAATCCATCGATTGAAGGACGGACGATGATTAATATATTCACTGATAATCCATCGATTGAAGGACGGACGATGATTAATATATTCACTGATAATCCATCGATTGAAGAACGGACGGTGATTAATATATTCACTGATAATCGATCGATTGAAGGACGGACGGTGATTAATATATTCACTGATAATCCATCAATTGAAGAACGGACGGTGATTAATATATTCACTGATAATCGATCGATTGAAGTACGGACGGTGATTAATATATTCACTGATAATCGATCGATTGAAGGACGGACGGTGATTAATATATTCACTGATAATCGATCGATTGAAGGACGGACGGTGATTAATATATTCACTGATAATCGATCGATTGAAGAACGGACGGTGATTAATATATTCACTGATAATCGATCGATTGAAGAACGTACGGTGATTAATATATTCACTGATAATCCATCGATTGAAGAACGGACGGTGATTAATATATTCACTGATAATCGATCGATTGAAGAACGGACGGTGATTAATATATTCACTGATAATCGATCGATTGAAGGACGGACGGTGATTAATATATTCACTGATAATCGATCGATTGAAGAACGGACGGTGATTAATATATTCACTGATAATCGATCGATTGAAGAACGGACGGTGATTAATATATTCACTGATAATCCATCGATTGAAGAACGGACGGTGATTAATATATTCACTGATAATCGATCGATTGAAGGACGGACGGTGATTAATATATTCACTGATAATCGATCGATTGAAGAACGGACGGTGATTAATATATTCACCGATAATCGATCGATTGAAGGACGGACGGTGATTAATATATTCACTGATAATCGATCGATTGAAGGACGGACGGTGATTAATATATTCACTGATAATCCATCGATTAAAGGACGGACGGTGATTAATATATTCACTGATAATCCATCGATTGAAGAACGGACGGTGATTAATATATTCACTGATAATCGATCGATTGAAGGACGGACGGTGATTAATATATTCACCGATAATCGATCGATTGAAGAACGGACGGTGATTAATATATTCACCGATAATCGATCGATTGAAGGACGGACGGTGATTAATATATTCACTGATAATCCATCGATTGAAGAACGGACGGTGTTTAATATATTCACTGATAATCCATCGATTGAAGAACGGACGGTGATTAATATATTCACTGATAATCGATCGATTGAAGAACGCACGGTGATTAATATATTCACCGATAATCGATCGATTGAAGAACGGACGGTGATTAATATATTCACTGATAATCGATCGATTGAAGGACGGACGGTGATTAATATATTCACTGATAATCGATCGATTGAAGGACGGACGGTGATTAATATATTCACTGATAATCGATCGATTGAAGAACGGACGGTGATTAATATATTCACTGATAATCGATCGATTGAAGGATGGACGGTGATTAATATATTCACTGATAATCGATCGATTGAAGAACGGACGGTGATTAATATATTCACTGATAATCCATCGATTGAAGAACGGACGGTGATTAATATATTCACTGATAATCGATCGATTGAAGAACGGACGGTGATTAATATATTCACTCATAATCGATCGATTGAAGAACAGACGGTGATTAATATATTCACTGATAATCCATCGATTGAAGAACGGACGGTGATTAATATATTCACTGATAATCGATCGATTGAAGAACGGACGGTGATTAATATATTCACTGATAATCCATCGATTGAAGAACGGACGGTGATTAATATATTCACTGATAATCCATCGATTGAAGAACGAACGGTGATTAATATATTCACTGATAATCGATCGATTGAAGAATGGACGGTGATTAATATATTCACTGATAATCGATCGATTGAAGAACGGACGGTGATTAATATATTCACTGATAATCGATTGAAGGACGGATGGTGATTAATATATTCACTGATAATCGATCGATTGAAGAACAGACGGTGATTAATATATTCACCGATAATCGATCGATTGAAGAACGGACGGTGATTAATATATTCACTGATAATCGATCGATTGAAGAACGGACGGTGATTAATATATTCACTGATAATCCATCGATTGAAGAACGGACGGTGATTAATATATTCACTGATAATCGATCGATTGAAGGACGGACGGTGATTAATATATTCACTGATAATCGATCGATTGAAGAACGGACGGTGATTAATATATTCACTGATAATCGATCGATTGAAGAACGAACGGTGATTAATATATTCACTGATAATCGATCGATTGAAGGACGGACGGTGATTAATATATTCACTGATAATCGATCGATTGAAGAACGGACGGTGATTAATATATTCACTGATAATCGATCGATTGAAGGACGGACGGTGATTAATATATTCACTGATAATCGATCGATTGAAGAACGGACGGTGATTAATATATTCACTGATAATCGATCGATTGAAGAACGGACGGTGATTAATATATTCACTGATAATCCATCGATTGAAGAACGGACGGTGATTAATATATTCACTGATAATCGATCGATTGAAGGACGGACGGTGATTAATATATTCACTGATAATCGATCGATTGAAGAACGGACGGTGATTAATATATTCACCGATAATCGATCGATTGAAGGACGGACGGTGATTAATATATTCACTGATAATCGATCGATTGAAGGACGGACGGTGATTAATATATTCACTGATAATCCATCGATTAAAGGACGGACGGTGATTAATATATTCACTGATAATCCATCGATTGAAGAACGGACGGTGATTAATATATTCACTGATAATCGATCGATTGAAGGACGGACGGTGATTAATATATTCACCGATAATCGATCGATTGAAGAACGGACGGTGATTAATATATTCACCGATAATCGATCGATTGAAGAACGGACGGTGATTAATATATTCACTGATAATCCATCGATTGAAGAACGGACGGTGTTTAATATATTCACTGATAATCCATCGATTGAAGAACGGACGGTGATTAATATATTCACTGATAATCGATCGATTGCAGAACGCACGGTGATTAATATATTCACCGATAATCGATCGATTGAAGAACGGACGGTGATTAATATATTCACTGATAATCGATCGATTGAAGGACGGACGGTGATTAATATATTCACTGATAATCGATCGATTGAAGGACGGACGGTGATTAATATATTCACTGATAATCGATCGATTGAAGAACGGACGGT
The DNA here is from genome assembly GCF_052327205.1 of Somniosus microcephalus. Classification (NCBI taxonomy): domain Eukaryota; kingdom Metazoa; phylum Chordata; class Chondrichthyes; order Squaliformes; family Somniosidae; genus Somniosus; species Somniosus microcephalus. The sequence continues at coordinate 38,510,739 of NW_028225179.1, read as the reverse complement.
GATTAATATATTCACTGATAATCGATCGATTGAAGGACGGACGGTGATTAATATATTCACTGATAATCGATCGATTGAAGAACGGACGGTGATTAATATATTCACTGATAATCCATCGATTGAAGAACGGACGGTGATTAATATATTCACTGATAATCGATCGATTGAAGAACGGACGGTGATTAATATATTCACTCATAATCGATCGATTGAAGAACAGACGGTGATTAATATATTCACTGATAATCCATCGATTGAAGAACGGACGGTGATTAATATATTCACTGATAATCGATCGATTGAAGAACGGACGGTGATTAATATATTCACTGATAATCCATCGATTGAAGAACGGACGGTGATTAATATATTCACTGATAATCCATCGATTGAAGAACGAACGGTGATTAATATATTCACTGATAATCGATCGATTGAAGAATGGACGGTGATTAATATATTCACTGATAATCGATCGATTGAAGAACGGACGGTGATTAATATATTCACTGATAATCGATTGAAGGACGGATGGTGATTAATATATTCACTGATAATCGATCGATTGAAGAACAGACGGTGATTAATATATTCACCGATAATCGATCGATTGAAGAACGGACGGTGATTAATATATTCACTGATAATCGATCGATTGAAGAACGGACGGTGATTAATATATTCACTGATAATCCATCGATTGAAGAACGGACGGTGATTAATATATTCACTGATAATCGATCGATTGAAGGACGGACGGTGATTAATATATTCACTGATAATCGATCGATTGAAGAACGGACGGTGATTAATATATTCACTGATAATCGATCGATTGAAGAACGAACGGTGATTAATATATTCACTGATAATCGATCGATTGAAGGACGGACGGTGATTAATATATTCACTGATAATCGATCGATTGAAGAACGGACGGTGATTAATATATTCACTGATAATCGATCGATTGAAGGACGGACGGTGATTAATATATTCACTGATAATCGATCGATTGAAGAACGGACGGTGATTAATATATTCACTGATAATCGATCGATTGAAGAATGGACGGTGATTAATATATTCACTGATAATCGATCGATTGAAGGACGGACGGTGATTAATATATTCACTGATAATCCATCGATTGAAGAACGGACGGTGATTAATATATTCACTGATAATCGATTGAAGGACGGATGGTGATTAATATATTCACTGATAATCGATCGATTGAAGAACAGACGGTGATTAATATATTCACCGATAATCGATCGATTGAAGAACGGACGGTGATTAATATATTCACTGATAATCGATAGATTTAAGAACGGACGGTGATTAATATATTCACTGATAATCGATCGATTGAAGGACGGACGGTGATTAATATATTCACCGATAATCGATCGATTGAAGAACGGACGGTGATTAATATATTCACTGATAATCGATCGATTGAAGAACGGACGGTGATTAATATATTCACTGATAATCGATCGATTGAAGAACGGACGGTGATTAATATATTCACCGATAATCGATCGATTGAAGAACGGACGGTGATTAATATATTCACTGATAATCGATCGATTGAAGAACGGACAGTGATTAATATATTCACTGATAATCGATCGATTGAAGAACGGACGGTGATTAATATATTCACTGATAATCCATCGATTGAAGAACGGACGGTGATTAATATATTCACTGATAATCGATCGATTGAAGAACGGACGGTGATTAATATATTCACCGATGATCGATCGATTGAAGAACGGACGGTGATTAATATATTCACCGATAATCGATCGATTGAAGGACGGACGGTGATTAATATATTCACCGATAATCGATCGATTGAAGGACGGATGGTGATTAATATATTCACTGATAATCGATCGATTGAAGGACGGACGGTGATTAATATATTCACTGATAATCGATCGATTGAAGGACGGACGGTGATTAATATATTCACTGATAATCGATCGATTGAAGGACGGACGGTGATTAATATATTCACTGATAATCGATCGATTGAAGAACGGACGGTTATTAATATATTCACCGATAATCGATCGATTGAAGGACGGACGGTGATTAATATATTCACCGATAATCGATCGATTGAAGAACGGACGGTGATTAATATATTCACCGATAATCGATCGATTGAAGAACGGACGGTGATTAATATATTCACTGATAATCGATCGATTGAAGGACGGACGATGATTAATATATTCACTGATTATCGATCGATTGAAGAACGGACGGTGATTAATATATTCACTGATAATCCATCGATTGAAGGACGGACGATGATTAATATATTCACTGATAATCCATCGATTGAAGGACGGACGATGATTAATATATTCACTGATAATCCATCGATTGAAGAACGGACGGTGATTAATATATTCACTGATAATCGATCGATTGAAGGACGGACGGTGATTAATATATTCACTGATAATCCATCAATTGAAGAACGGACGGTGATTAATATATTCACTGATAATCGATCGATTGAAGTACGGACGGTGATTAATATATTCACTGATAATCGATCGATTGAAGGACGGACGGTGATTAATATATTCACTGATAATCGATCGATTGAAGGACGGACGGTGATTAATATATTCACCGATAATCGATCGATTGAAGAACGGACGGTGATTAATATATTCACTGATAATCGATCGATTGAAGAACGTACGGTGATTAATATATTCACTGATAATCCATCGATTGAAGAACGGACGGTGATTAATATATTCACTGATAATCGATCGATTGAAGAACGGACGGTGATTAATATATTCACTGATAATCGATCGATTGAAGAACGGACGGTGATTAATATATTCACCGATAATCGATCGATTGAAGAACGGACGGTGATTAATATATTCACTGATAATCCATCGATTGAAGAACGGACGGTGATTAATATATTCACTGATAATCGATCGATTGAAGAACGGACGGTGATTAATGTATTCACTGATAATCGATCGATTGAATAACGGACGGTGATTAATATATTCACTGATAATCCATCGATTGAAGGACGGACGGTGATTAATATATTCACTGATAATCGATCGATTGAAGGACGGACGGTGATTAATATATTCACTGATAATCCATCGATTGAAGGACGGACGGTGATTAATATATTCACTGATAATCGATCGATTGAAGGACGGACGGTGATTAATATATTCACTGATAATCGATCGATTGAAGAACGGACGGTGATTAATATATTCACTGATAATCGATCGATTGAAGAACGGACGGTGATTAATATATTCACCGATAATCCATCGATTGAAGGATGGACGGTGATTAATATATTCACTGATAATCCATCGATTGAAGGACGGACGGTGATTAATATACTCACTGATAATCGATCGATTGAAGAACGGACGGTGATTAATATATTCACTGATAATCCATCGATTGAAGGGCGGACGGTGATTAATATATTCACCGATAATCGATCGATTGAAGGGCGGACGGTGATTAATATATTCACTGATAATCGATCGATTGAAGGACGGACGGTGATTAATATATTCACTGATAATCGATCGATTGAAGAATGGACGGTGAATAATATATTCACTGATGATCGATTGAAGAACGGACGGTGATTAATATATTCACTGATAATCCATCGATTGAAGAACGGACGGTGATTAATATATTCACTGATAATCCATCGATTGAAGAACGGACAGTGATTAATATATTCACTGATAATCGATCGATTGAAGAACGGACGGTGATTAATATATTCACTGATAATCGATCGATTGAAGAACGGACGGTGATTAATATATTCACTGATAATCGATCGATTGAAGGACGGACGGTGATTAATATATTCACTGATAATCGATCGATTGAAGAACGGACGGTGATTAATATATTCACCGATAATCGATTGATTGAAGAACGGACGGTGATTAATATATTCACCGATAATCGATCGATTGAAGAACGGACGGTGATTAATATATTCACTGATAATCGATCGATTGAAGGACGGACGGTGATTAATATATTCACCGATAATCGATCGATTGAAAACGGACGGTGATTAATATATTCACTGATAATCGATCGATTGAAGAACGGACGGTGATTAATATATTCACTGATAATCGATCGATTGAAGAACGGACGGTGATTAATATATTCACCGATAATCGATCGATTGAAGAACGGACGGTGATTAATATATTCACTGATAATCGATCGATTGAAGAACGGACGGTGATTAATATATTCACTGATAATCCATCGATTGAAGAACGGACGGTGATTAATATATTCACTGATAATCGATCGATTGAAGAAGGGACGGTGATTAATATATTCACTGATAATCGATCGATTGAAGAACGGACGGTGATTAATATATTCACTGATAATCGATCGATTGAAGAACGGACGGTGATTAATATATTCACTGATAATCGATCGATTGAAGAACGGACGGTGATTAATATATTCACCGATAATCCATCGATTGAAGAACGGACGGTGATTAATATATTCACTGATAATCGATCGATTGAAGAACGGACGGTGATTAATATATTCACTGATAATCGATCGATTGAAGAACGGACGGTGATTAATATATTCACCGATAATCCATCGATTGAAGAACGGACGGTGATTAATATATTCACTGATAATCGATCGATTGAAGAACGGACGGTGATTAATATATTCACTGATAATCGATCGATTGAAGAACGGACGGTGATTAATATATTCACTGATAATCGATCGATTGAAGGACGGACGGTGATTAATATATTCACTGATAATCGATCGATTGAAGGACGGACGGTGAACGGACGGTGATTAATATATTCACCGATAATCGATCGATTGAAGGACGGACGGTGATTAATATATTCACTGATAATCCATCGATTGATGGACGGACGGTGATTAATATATTCACCGATAATCGATCGATTGAAGGACGGACGGTGATTAATATATTCACTGATAATCGATCGATTGAAGAACGGACGGTGATTAATATATTCACTGATAATCGATCGATTGAAGGACGGACGGTGATTAATATATTCACCGATAATCGATCGATTGAAGAACGGACGGTGATTAATATATTCACCGATAATCGATCTTGGTCAACCACTGGCAGGACAGGCTGCATTTCTTGGGTGTGTGAAATGAGGAAGGCACAAGTGTGGAGTTGTGGTGAGGGGAGGGCGGGAAAGCAAGAGGTGCGAGCTTACACCGTGCGCAGCTTGTAAATCGGAAGAGATTGTTGGATGAGGGGGCAGTGGGATGTGTAAGGGGTGGTGTGTGTGGTCAGCTTTGCCTCTGACTCCCTGAGCGGTTCGAATCGCTCCCACTCCCTTGGTTCTAGACTTTGGACTTATTTGGGGGTTGAAAACAACTGAATTTGATACAAGAACTATGTTTTTTATTTGAGACAAGAAAATATACACAACACAATAATCTTATCACTCTAAAAGGGGGAACACTTCGGAATATGCGAGGGAGAATGACAATAGACAAAAGACTTCACCCCTCCCAATCCCACTACACTAACTAGGTTGGATTCCAGAGGACCAGGTAAATGCTCACCAAACGACTTTCTTGACAGTTGTAGAGGTTTGCGATCTCGGGGTTCTCTTTAGTTGTGGCGGTTGGGGCCTGCCGTACCCCGGACGTGGTGGAAGACTTCACAAGCGTTGGGTTTTCAGTCTTCGCGTGTCCGCTGATGCGTTCGGGTGCGTATTTGGATTTATCGGGTAAGTACCCATTTTCCTTTGGTTAGTTATAGGTTTTAGAGTCTTTTGCATTAAATCTTACCCAGGGGTAAGTCAGGCTAGCTTGTAGAGCGGAAACAAGCTTGCGAATCTTCGGTTTCTTCCAGGTTGGTTTCTTGTTGGTCGCGGTGGCCCAATATTACCTAGTTGGTGGTAATATTGTTAGTTGTTGGTTTCTTGGTGCCCTTGGTTAAGAACATAAGAAATAGGATCAGGAGTAGGCCAATCGGCCCCTCGAGCCTGCTCCGCCATTCAATAAGATCATGGCTGATCTGATCCTAACCACCAATCTACTATCACAGAACCATCTCCTGAATCTAACAGAATTAGACACACGAAATAGGAGCAGGATCAGGCTACACGGTCCCTGGGCCCGCTCCGCTACCCACAGGGCCATGACCGATCCGAACCTAGACTCGTGTCCAAATTCCTGCCCGCTCCCCGTAACTCTTAATTCCCTTTACTTCTAGGAAACTGTCTATTTCTGTTTTAAATTTATGTAATGATGTAGCTTCTACAGCTTTTTGGGGCAGCATATTCCATGGACCTACCACCCTCTGAGTGAAGTAGTTCCTCCTCATCTCAGTTTTGAAAGAGCAGCCCCTTATTCTAAGACTATGCCCCCTAGTTCTAGTTTCACCCATCATCGGGAACATCCTCCCCGCACCCACCCGATCCAACCCCTTCACAATCTTATTCTTCTTTCGTTTCGTTCTTCTTTCCTCAAGTCTCCGATTCTCCGATGATGATGAGTAGTACCTTCTTCTCCCGTGTTATAGTTCCGAGAGGCTGCTCGTATCTGGATGAACTGTGAGGTGAACCACCTTCTGAACACCCTTCTGTGAACTGCACTGATTCTGAACTTAACTGCTTTCTGTGTCAAAGCAGGCCTTAATTATACTGCACTGAGGCCTGGCTTATCTGACCGCCTCTGGCCCATTGTTAATTTTGGTGGGCTCATTAATTTTAATAGTTTTTTCATTCTTATCGTGTTTCGGGGCTGGTCCCATCTATTTTTAATTGACTTTTAACTAGTTTCGGGATTGCTCCGAAATCAGTTTAAGTGTGCGAAGTGGTTTTAGATGTCTCTCTTGAGTGGTTTTAAACTGTTGTTCGATTGTCTTCTCCTGCTGGGGCCAGGGTCTCTTTTGTTGATTAGTGGCATGTATTGTATTATTCATGTTCTTGATGGCCCTGTAGGTTTTTGGCAGGAACTGTCCTTCCATGGGCCTATTGGTCTAGAAATTCAGTGGCCTGCGCCACCAGTTTGCGCCCAAAGAGGGCACTCAGTGGCTTTTGCGCCACTGGCCACACCTATCGCGATATTTAGCGGGGCGCTAATGGCGGCGTTAGCCTGTAGCGCTGCGCCGCCACCGATGACGTCATCGGTGTGCGCAGCGCCCCGCTATCGCCCCGATGGCCATATTTGGTCGCGCCCGCCTCCTCAGCGCCGGCCGCAAATAGCGACCGGTACACAGGGGCCTACCTGTGGCGGTAGTGGCGCTAGTTAAGGTGGAGGTGCGGCCGGCCGCTTTTTCGGCGCCCGCCTGCCCGCACCTCCGTCCCCCCCGCGGCATTGTCGGCTGTTTCCCGAGAGCCCGGCACTTCTCCTTGGTGCCGGGCTCATTTGCCGGCACTCGCGAGCTGGGATCGCGCTGTTGCAGGCACCTCCCCCTTAACAGTGGGAGGAAGGCCTGCAGTACCGCAGCGTGCCGTGCCGCAGCGTGTGGCGCTGCGGCCCTTAGCGCGGCGATATTCAGGGTGAGCGCCCCAAGCGGGGCGCGGGGAGCCTCGTTTAGCGGCCCGCTTCCATTTTGGGGCGCAGAAACTGAATATCCGGATGGCGCAAGTGGCTCCGCGCGCAGCGGTAATTCCAGCGCCCAGGCGAGCTTGGCGCCCCAAACTGAATTTTTAGCCCATTGTCTTTATGTAGAATGACTGGGACAGTCCAGAACATTCCCAGACAATCTGGCCTGTGCCAAATACTCAAACTGTCTGTCCCACAGTGCCCAACCCAGTTCCTTTGTTGCAGCTTTTCCACAGGCCTGGACATGCCTTTTAAAATAGCCAAATCTTCCTGGGGTTTTGACTTTAAGTCCCTTTTGGCCCAATATTAGTTTAAACAGTCCAATATCTCTTCTTTTCTTGGTTTGGGGGAAATCTGTAGAATTTTGCGAGCCTTACAGATGTGAGAAGGAGGGTAACGTATGAGGATACCAGCATCTCGTATTTATTCAGCCCGGCCACAGGCCAGGGGATCAGCCTTGAATGGCCTGCACCGTCTCCTCCAAGGGGGTGAGGTGAAGCTAGGAATGTGAGGTGTGCTTTGTGTTTGGTAGAGATTGTTGGTAGGTGAGTGATTGGGGGTGTTGGTCGTGCATTGAGCAGTGCGTGAGGCTAGTGGTGCAGTTGGTAGGAGACGGCTTTTGAAGGTGCATTCACTGACCTTGACCAGCGGTCAGAGGTCATGAAGCTTCTTTGGACACTGGAGCCAGGTGGTGGGGGGGCGACACTGCTGGCAGTGACGGCCTCTCTGATCTGGTCCCACATCCTTCATTCTGGAGGGCCTCCTGGCCCCTGTGGGTAGAGGGCCGCTCTTGCAGTGTTGACCCTGGAGTGCTGCGTGCGAGACCCTGGGGGTTCCTTCCCAGGTGTGATGAAATATTCCATTCACCACTGCCTGTGACTGAGATCGGTTTCAGTGTCATTTCCCTTCCCCCAGACCTCATTGTATTGTGTACTGGAATGTGCTGTATTGTATACTGGAATGTGCTGTGTGTAGGGCTCCGCCCATACCTGGCCCCGTTTGTAAGCTAGCTTCAGTCTGGCCTCAGTCTCCAGAAGGAAGACATCTCTCTCTCTTACGTGTTACTTTCTAAGTTAATAAAAGCCTTGTTTTTGTTCTGCTAACTTCGAGTCTCGGAATTATTGAGGCACATCAATTTTATTAACTTATTTTTCAACACTATGGATCAACTCCTGAAACCCGAACGTTTGGATTTGGACCAGCATGCTCCGGACGCATCAGCACGCTTCGGACACTGGTTTGAGTGTATGGAATTCTTCCTGGACAATTCCGCAGCCGTCAAAGACGCTACGGACGCTGCGAGGATGAGACTCGGAATTCTGCGGAATTGGGTAAGCCACCGGGTTTACCCCCTCATCCAAGACGCCGAGACGTACCTGGCCGCCTGCGACATCTTAAAGGCGCATTACCAGCAGCCTACGAATGAGGTGTATGCTAGGCACCTGCTCGCTACCCGCGCACAGCGACCTGGGGAATCGGTGGAGGAGTTCCTAAGCACCCTGAAAATGCTTGGCAAAGACTGCAAGTGCCGAGATGTAAAAGCCGCAGTGTACACTGACGAGCTTGTTCGCGATGCCTTCATCACAGGCCTCAGCTCCACTTACATCCGGCAAAGACTGCTGGAAAAAACGGGGTTGGACCTGAAACAGGCTGCGGACACCGCGCGATCCCTGGATGTGGCCCAGAGAAACTCGGACGCCTACTCTTCAGCCCGCGCCGTCCACGCCGCCACGTGTGCACCGAGGGCGCCGCCATCTTGGAAGGCATCTTCCCCGCCCGACAGCCCGACACCGGCTGGGCCCGCTCTCCCCCCAGAAGCCCTACGACAGCCGCGACGCGTCAGGGACCCAACTGCTACTTCTGCGGGCAGCCAAAGCACACCAGAAACCTGTGCCCGGCGAAAGGCACCACCTGCTTTAAGTGCGGTAAGAAGGGGCACTTCGGGAAGGTGTGCAGAGGGAACCCCGCCGGAAAACCAACCGCCGGAAAACCCGCCACCGCCGCGTGTGCGCCGTGGGAGCGGCCATCTTGGACGCCATCTTGCCCGACCTCGTGGGGTCCGCCATCTTGTGAGCAGACAGCGTGGACGCCATCTTGTATCGATCAGGGCCCTACAGTGGCATCGGTCACAGTGGACCAGACCAGGCCGCACCCGCTATCCAGATCAATGGTGGACATCGAGGTAAACGGGTGCCGGGTTAAATGCTTAATTGACAGTGGAAGCACGGAGAGCTTTATCCACCCAGAACTGGCACAACAACTCTCCCTAAAGGTGGTCCCTACTCAGGGTACCATCTCTATGGCTGATAAAACCCAGACATCGACCATTCTGGGTTACTGCACGGTACAATTGTGCGTTAACGGAACTGTATATGATAATTTTAAAGTATTAATCATGAAGAACCTATGTGCGAGCGTGATCTTGGGCCTGGATTTCCAGTGCAACCACCAAAGCATCACGCTCAAGTACGGTGGGTCCCAGCCGCCCCTCACAGTGTGCGGTCTGGCTACCCTGAAGGTAAAGCCGCCTTCGCTATTCGCGAACCTTACCCCTAACTGCCGGCCAATAGCGACCAAAAGCAGGAGGTACAGCTGGGAGGACAGGCGGTTTATCGCGACCGAGGTAGACAGGCTCCTGAAAGAGCGCATTATTGAACGCAGCAACAGCCCGTGGCGCGCCCAAGTGGTAGTGGTAAGGGGTAGCGAGAAGAAACGGATGGTGATCGACTATAGTCAAACGATCAACAGGTACACCCTACTAGACGCCTACCCGCTACCCCGCATATCAGAAATGGTGAACCAAATCGCCCAATACCGGGTGTTCTCCACCATCGATCTCAAGTCAGCGTACCACCAGCTCCCTATCAGACCAGAGGACCGCCCGTACACCGTCTTCGAGGCGAACGGATGCCTCTACCAATTCCTCAGAGTCCCCTTTGGGGTGACGAATGGGGTCTTGGTCTTCCAGAGGGAGATGGACCGCATGGTCGATGACCACCACTTGCAGGCAACCTTCCCCTACCTCGACAACGTCACCATCTGCGGTCACAACCAGCAGGATCACGACTCGAACCTCGAGAGGTTCCTGAAAACCGCACAAAAACTCAACCTCACCTACAACGAGGACAAGTGTGTTTACAACACCACGCGCCTCTGCATACTAGGCAGCGTGGTGGAGAATGGGGAAATCGGGCCAGACCCCGACCGATTGCGCCCCCTACAGGAGCTGCCCCTGCCCAACACTCCCAAAGCCCTGAAAAGGTGCCTGGGGTTATTTTCTTATTATTCCCAATGGGTCCCCAACTACTCCGACAAAGCCCGCCCCCTCTTGAAAGCATCCTCTCTCCCGCTCTCTGCTGAGGCCCACGCCGCCTTCAAAAGCATTAAGCAGGATATTGAGCAGGCCACGCTACAGGCAGTGGACGAGAACACTCCATTTCAAGTGGAAAGCGATGCGTCTGACTTCGCCTTGGCGGCCACCCTCAACCAGGCGGGGCGGCCCGTAGCTTTCTTCTCGAGGACCCTCCAAGGGCCCGAGATCAGACACTCCTCCGTGGAAAAGGAGGCCCAAGCCATCGTGGAGGCAGTGCGCCACTGGCGCCACTACCTAGCCGGCAAACGCTTCACCCTACTTACCGACCAGCGGTCGGTAGCGTTTATGTTCAATAATAAACAGAGGGGGAAGATTAAAAATGATAAGATTCTTAGGTGGCGGATCGAGCTCTCCACCTTCGAGTACGACATCATTTACCGGCCAGGGGCCCTTAACGAATCCCCTGACGCCCTCTCACGAGGGATGTGTGCCAGCGCCACCGGGGATTGGCTACAGACCCTCCACAACGACCTCTGCCACCCAGGGGTCACGCGGCTGTTCCACTTCATAAAGTCCCGTAACTTACCCTACTCGATTGAGGAAGTTCGGTCCCTGACCAGGAACTGCCGCACTTGCGCTGAGTGCAAGCCTCGGTTCTACCGCCCAGATAGAGCTCACTTAATCAAAGCTACACGGCCCTTTGAGCGGCTCAGCTTAGATTTCAAGGGCCCCCTCCCGTCCGTCGACCGCAATGTTTACTTCCTGAACATTGTGGACGAATACTCCCGGTTCCCATTCGCCTTCCCCTGCCCAGACATGACCAGCGCCACGGTCATTAAATGCCTCAACAGCCTGTTCTGCCTGTTCGGTATGCCGAGCTACATCCATACGGATAGGGGGGCGTCCTTCATGAGTGAAGAGCTACGCCAGTACATGCTGTCCGAGGGGATCGCCACGAGCCGTACCACCAGCTACAACCCCCGGGGTAACGGCCAAGTGGAGCGAGAGAACGGGACAGTATGGAAAGCAGTCACTCTAGCTCTAAGGACCAAGGGCCTCCCTATCTCCCGCTGGCAGGAAGTCCTCTCGGATGTGCTCCATTCGATATGGTCGCTATTGTGTACGGCCACTAATACCACGCCTCATGAACGAATGTTTGTCTTTCCCCGGAAATCCACCTCAGGCGTATCCATGCCGTCATGGCTCTCCACCCCAGGTCCGGTACTCGTGCGAAGGCATGTGAGGGGCCACAAGACGGACCCTCTCGTGGAGCCAGTACACCTACTCCACGCCAACCCCCAATACGCATATGTCCGGCACGCCGACGGAAGGGAGGACACCGTGTCCATAAAAGACGTCGCCCCAGCCGGCATCGACAACAACCACGGCAATAGCGGCAACGACGATCACAGCAACTCTTACCCACCCACTACTCTTTCATCACCCCCGGAAGAACACCGACCAACGGCACCCCCACCAACTACCCCTCCAACAACCCTGGCGGCACCCCCGGCAGAGACCCAGGAGGCTACCGGGGACACCCAGCCGACACCCGCGGCACCGCAACAGCCACGTCGGTCGCAGAGGACTATCAAACCCCCGAACAGACTAAATCTATAGAAGGGGTGAATGTGATGAAATATTCCATTCACCACTGCCTGTGACTGAGATCGGTTTCAGTGTCATTTCCCTTCCCCCAGACCTCATTGTATTGTGTACTGGAATGTGCTGTATTGTATACTGGAATGTGCTGGAATGTGCTGTGTGTAGGGCTCCGCCCATACCTGGCCCCGCTTGTAAGCTAGCTTCAGTCTGGCCTCAGTCTCCAGAAGGAAGACATCTCTCTCGCTTACGTGTTACTTTCTAAGTTAATAAAAGCCTTGTTTTTGTTCTGCTAACTTCGAATCTCGGAATTATTGAGGCACATCACCGGGCTCGCTGAGCAATTTGTGTTGGTGCTGAAGCACTTTTCCCATTTGTTTAGGCGCGGAGGGGAGTTCAGCTTTAAGAGTATTGCGTCCAGTTCTGGTCACCACACTTTAGGAAGGATGTGAAGGCCCTTGAGATGGTGCAGAGGAGATTTACCAGAATGGTTCCAGGGATGGGGGATCTTAGCTACAAGGACAGGGTGGAGAAGCTGGATTTGTTTTCATTAGAGCAAAGGAGGTTGAGGGGTGATTTGATAGAGCTGTACAAGATTATTAGGCTAGATGGGGAAAGGCTGTTCCCACTGGTTGATGGTACAAGGACTAGGGGACACAGATTGAAGGTTTTGGGCAAGAGATACGGGGGGGATGTGAGGAAAAACTTTTTTATGCAGCGAGTGGTGAGGACCTGGAACTCGCTGCCGACGGAAGTGGTGGAAGCGGAGACACTCAATGTTTTCAAGGGGAGACTGGATAGGCACTTGAGGGAAATAAACTTGCAGGGTTACAGGGATAGAGCGGGGGAATGGGACTGACTGGATTGCTCTACAGAGAGCCGGCACGGACTCGATGGGCCGAATGGCCTCCTTCTGTGCCGTTATGACTCTAACAGCTGAAGACTCTCATTTGGGAATTCGGTTCAATGTTAATTTTTTTTTTCAGACTGCAGTTTAGCTGCAAGGGCTAAAAGCTGCCTATTTTTAAATTATTTTTTTTTCATTACAGAAGGCCGTTCCCCTTTAAGGGACGACACTGCTCTCTGAAATGTCAGTCTTGCTTTAAGGAGGCCCATTCAGCCCCTCGCGCCTGTTACACGGGAACAGGAGGAGGCCATTCAGCCCCTCGAGCCTGTTACACGGGAACAGGAGGAGGCCATTCAGCACCTCGAGCCTGTTACACAGGAACAGGAGGAGGTCCATTCAGTCCCTCGAGCCCGTTACACAGGAACAGGAGGAGGCCCATTCAGCCCCTCGAGCCTGTTACACAGGAACAGGAGGAGGCCCATTCAGTCCCTCGAGCCTGTTACACAGGAACAGGAGGTGGCCATTCAGCCTCTCGAGCCTGTTACACGGGAACAGGAGGAGGCCATTCAGCCCCTTGAGCCTGTTACACGGGAACAGGAGGAGGCCATTCAGTCCTTCGAGCTTGTTACACAGGAACAGGAAGAGGTGCATTCAGCCCCCTCAAGCCTATTACACAGGAACAGGAGGAGGCCATTCAGCCCCCTCGAGCCTGTTACACAGGAACAGGAGGAGGCCATTCAGACCCCTCGAGCCTGTTACACAGGAAGAGGAGGAGGCCCATTCAGTCCCTTGGGCCTGTTACACAGGAACAGGAGGAGGCCCATTCAGCCCCTCGAGCCTGTTACACAGGAACAGGAGGAGGCCATTCAGCCCCTCAAGCCTGTTACACAGGAACAGGAGCAGCCCATTCAGCCCCTCGGGCCTGTTACATGGGAACAGGAGGAGGCCATTCAGACCCCTCGAGCCTGTTACACAGGAACAGGAGGAGGCCCATTCAGTCCCTTGGGCCTGTTACACAGGAACAGGAGGAGGCCATTCAGCCCCTCAAGCCTGTTACACAGGAACAGGAGGAGGCCATTCAGCCCCTCGAGCCTGTTACACAGGAACAGGAGGAGGCCATTCAGACCCCTCGAGCCTGTTACACAGGAACAGGAGGAGGCCATTCAGCCCCTCAAGCCTGTTACACAGGAACAGGAGGAGGCCATTCAGCCCCTCAAGCCTGTTACACAGGAACAGGAGGAGGCCCATTCAGCCCCTCCAGCCTGTTTCCCCATTCAGTCAGATCATGGCTGGTCTCTACCTTGACCCCATTTACCCGCCTCTGCTCCATATCCCTCCATATCCTCACCCAACAAAAATCTACCAACCTCAGTCTTGAAAGCTCCAATCGACCCCCAGCATCCGCAGCTTTTTGGCAGAGTTGCAGATTTCACTGCCCTTTGTGTGAAGACTACCTGAATCTGTCTTCATCTCTCTCTCTCCTTTCCTCTCTCTGCCTCACTCCTTCTACTTGTCTCTCTCTCTCTCTCCATGTCTCTCTCTATCTGTCTCTATCTCTCTGTCTCTGTCATTCTCTCTGTCTCTCTCTGTCTCTCTCTTTATCCCTGTCTCTCTCTCTCACTCTCTCTCACTCTCTCTGTCTATCTCTCTCTCTCTATCTAGATGTAATATCTCCAAGTTTGCAGACGACACAAAGCTGGGTGGGCGTGTGTGCTGTGAGGAGGATGCCGAGAAACTCCAGTATGATTTGGACAGGTTGGGTGATTGGGTATGTGGTGTATGTAACCTGTACCACCTTAAGAGACTACCTTAAGAGATGGACTACTTTCTCTTGGCTACTGTATATTGTAGTACCAGTGGTGACCACACCGGTATATAAACTCTGTGTAGTAATTTGCTAAGCAGTTCAGCCCTGACCTTCAATTAGTAAAGACCTGTTTAAGTTATTCTTGTTGTCTGTGTCCAGTGATTTAGAATAAGCATATCTGGGACACTCAGACTCAACAGTGTCGACGAGTCCGATCTTACCCTGCGGCAGTTTTGCATCCAAGGCAGCTTCGTCCTCAGAACGGGCGTCGAGAAGAGGCATCCGCCCTCATCATCCTGCTGAGCACCGCATCGCACGGGAGGCATCGAGAACCCGGGTTGAAATTACTGACCACGAAGTCCTCCATCAGCGACAGGCAGTGATCATCCTTCTACCACGGTGGTGGGTAAGCCGATCTAGCGACACGGGCAGAAAGTCGGCCGCGTTGTCAGTGGAGAAGGGGAGGGAAACCGGAGGAAAAAGGGCGGAGAACTCGACCGCAGCCGGTGAAAAGGGCCGGGCTGCAATCGGGGCCGAGAGGCGCAGCGACAAGGGCAGCGTTAATGCCACGAGAACCGCGGAGAACTCGACCGCAGCCGGTGTAAAGGGCCGGGCTGCAATCGGGGCTGAGAGGCGCAGCAACGAGGGAAGCGTTAATGCCCACGAGAACCGCGGGGGAGCAAAAGCAGCGTCGGGGAAATTAAGAACCGCTGGGAGGCGAGAATGGCAACAGCGCGGTCATCGCCATTGTAGCCAGCGGGGGAAGAAGACAAGCGCGGGAAGCCGCCATTGTAGTCGGCGGGGGAAGAAGACAAGCGCGGGAAAAGCCGCCAAGCGCGGGAAGCCGCCATTTTAGTAGGCGGGGGAAGAAGACAAGCGCGGGAAGCCGCCATTTTGGAAAAATAAAATATTTAAAGAAACTCTCAAGGATGCCTAAACACGGTAACATCACTGCTTTTGATAGCGATGTTGAAGATTGGGCCACGTATGTAGAACGCATTGAAGTTTATTGTACAACAAATAGAGGATCTGACTAAAAGCTGCTCAGGGTGCCAAAAAGTTCAAAATGCACCTCCAATTGCACCGCTGCATCCATGGGAATGGCCTTCAACCCCATGGCAACGTGTACATATTGACTTCGCAGGTCCATTCATGGACTCCATGTTTTTAATTGCGGTAGACGCACATTCTAAATGGCCAGAAGTGATTAAGATGGCGACCACTACCTCGGAAAAGACGATTGCAGTTCTAAGAACGATATTCGCAAGAAATGGATTGCCAGAACAAATATGTTCAGACAACGGACCGCAGTTCGTGTCAGAAGAATTCCAGAAATTCATGAAGAAGAATGGGGTGAAACATTATACCTCTGCCCCATATCATCCGGCTACAAATGGGTTGGCCGAGAGATTTGTACAAACGTTCAAAAAGGCAATAAAGGCCATGAGCGAAGACCAGATTCCACTACAACACAAGGTGGACAATTTCCTAATGGCATATCGAAACGCCACTCATGCAGTGACAAATCAAAGCCCTGCCATGATGTTCTATAACAGGAGGTTGCGGTCCAGGTTGGACTTGTTAAAACCAAATGTGTGGAGGGAAGTCGAAAACAAACAGTTCCAGCATATAAATAACAAGACCACTCGGAGTTTCGAAATAGGACAACCAGTGTTAGCCCAGGACTATAAGAATGAGAAATGGCAATCTGGAACAATTCGTGCCAGACAAGGACCCCTGATGTACACGGTAGATATTGGTGAAAACGTAATACGACGTCATGCTGACCAACTTGTAGAATCGAGAACAAGGGTCGAACCCATGACTACGACAGAGACACCAGTGGAAGAAGTTAGTGAACCTGAAGCATCTACCTCAGACGCCAATGTATCTGATGATGTCCAACCCATAAGAGATCAACTAGATGAGTCACCCCAGCAACGAGAATCAGAGACCCCTGAAAGGCGTTATCCAACTCGGATCAGGAGGCCTCCTCAGAGACTGAATCTTTGAACAGTTTTGCATGAAGTTGTATATATGTTATCCATGTTATGTTTAAATTGGGATGTACACTGTTAAGCTAAAAAGGGAGGAATTGTGGTGTATGTAACCTGTACCACCTTAAGAGACTACCTTAAGAGATGGACTACTTTCTCTTGGCTACTGTATATTGTAGTACCAGTGGTGACCACTGTTAAGTATGTGTATTGTATTGAACAATTAACACAAAGACTTAAACGTATAACTCAAACAGGTCTTTACTGGTTGGAGGTAGGGACTGCACGTAGGTCTTTACTTCATGCCCACAGGCGGGAACTGAGGGGAGATCAGTACCCACAGTACTATTTATACCCCTATGGCCAGGAGTGGTACTGCGTATCACTACGCCCTACAAGTAGTGCAGTCCTGTCCATAGGTTCAAAGTAGCACACATATTACATACACAACATTCCTCCCTTCTTAGCTTTACAGTCATCTCCCCATTTAACATAACGTAATAACATATATACATATATAACTTCAGGTCAAAACAGATCACAGATTCAGTCTCTGCGGAAAACAGTTCACAGATTCAATCTCTGTGGTGTAGTCGGTTCACGTTGCTGGAGTGACTCATTCAATAGTCCTTCCATGGATTTAACAGTTTGAACTTCCGAACTGAATTGGCTCCGTTCGGAGGGACCACGTGTGTGATCTGGTAGAGGTAATAATGGTTCAGATGGGTCATCTTCTGTTTTGACTTTTCCTTTTCTGCTTCTTGGAGACTCTCTGGGCTCCACTGTCAGCTGCCAGCTGCATGCGCAGTTCCTCCTTCTCTTCCTCCTTTTTCCGTAGTAGAGCCACCTTCTCCCGATGTTCCGTAGACTTTCGGTGCTCCTCCATGATTTCTGTATGGTGGGAGTCGAAGTTACAAGTTGGGCAGGACAGGACATAGTAATATTCGGTGTCGTCCTGATCTAGGCCAGCGAGAGGGTCTTCTATTTCCTCCATACTCAGCTGGGCGTTAGCCAGCTTTTGTTCCAAGTCCAGACATCTTTCCTGAAGAGACTTCTTCATGCGTACCTCTTCATCCAGCTTTTTCTGGGCTTTCAGCAAGTCGTTTACTAATGACCTCATTTGAGATTTTACTACTTCAACTTCTTTTGGAGATTGATTGATCGGACTATTCAATCCCTCTACCGGAGCAGCTGTTTCAGCGGTCTGTTGTTCTACGTTGACGTGAGTCAGCGTACTTTTGGCATCCAAGGGCTGCTCTGTTGCAGTCATCTCAGTCTGTGTTGCCACCTCAGCTCTTCCAATAACCTTTGAGAGCTCCGAACCCCTTTCGTTTGAATATTGAAGTTCGTGTTCAAGTTTTTCCCATTTCAGAGTCCTGTCCTTCAGCATATGCAGGAGTTGGCTGACCGTTAACTCCTCTGACATCAGACGTTTTGTGTGCTCCTGCTCCATTTGCTCCAGCAGCTGCTTCTGTTGTCTTTCCAGATTCTCCAACTCTATATCAAAGAACTCTTTCGTTGCATTCAACTCTTGCTCAAAACGGCGAAGCATTTGTTCTAATTGCTGTTGTAGTTTGAAATGGAGTTGAGTTCGAGCCCGGTGTCCCTCAGAAATGGGCACATCAGTAGACTTGCCAGACTCAGAATCCACAGTTAAACTATGTTGTTGTTGCTCAGTGGAATTCTGTGCTGAAACTTTGTCTTTTGCACCTGAGTTGGGCTTACCATCATCCGTTCCAGAGTCTGGGCCGACTATCTTCACCGAGTTCTCACTCGTTATTGTTTGTAGGAAATGCCAGTCCATATTCATTTTCCTAATCCACTCCCGTCCTAGTAGTGGAGGACCTCCTTCAGATATCACATATAAGTCCATTATTTGACTGTCTTCGCCCTTGTGGACCACTGCAACCTCTATTTTCCCGATGGGGTACACTCTTTGCCCCGTGTATGTTTTCAATATAATCCCCGTATCCTGTAGGGGAATATGTTGGAATAACTTTCCGTAATCTTTCTTATTTATGACCGTCAATGCCGATCCAGTGTCCAATTCCAGTTTTACTTGGACTCCTTCTATCTGAAGAGTGACCCAAATTGTCTGGAGGTCTGCACCCTTACTAGCGTTGAGTACTCTTAAGCTAGCCAGTTCATTACAGCTTAAGCTAGCCAGTTCATTACTGCTAGCATCTGAATCGGACTCCTGTTCGGTCACCTTGTGTACCTTTGCGTATTTTCCTTGCGGTGACTTCTTGTTGCTGGTCTTCTTCCCTGACCTGCATACTCTAGCTATATGTCCAAGCCTACCACAAGTTCTACATTCTTGGTTTTTAAACCAACACTGGTTCTGATCATGCGTTGTCTTTCCACAACGATAACATTTGCCAGAACTCACACCCAATTTGTGTGCACTGAGCTCCGGTGACCGTAGCTGCATTACTGCCGTGCCTCTCGCTGCGGCTTCGTGTGCTGCTGCCATAGTGACCGCCTTCTCAAGCGTCAGCTCATTCTCCTCGAGCAGTCGCTTTTGTGTATCCTGTTTAAATAAACCACACACAAATTTGTCTCGTAGTGCATCTGTCAGTCCCGTTCCAAACTGGCAATATTTCGCTAATTTACGCAATTCCAGCAAATATTCAGCATTGCTTTCATGCTGTAGCTGCCTTCTGTCATAAAATTTAAATCGTTCCGCTAGCATCAGCGGCGTGGGGTTTAGATGATCTTTCAGGACAGTAACAATCTCATCGAACGTCTTATCCGCCGGTTCATCTGGTGATAACAGGTGTTTCAATTGCCCGTATGTCTTCGCACCCATTAAATTTAATAATGTTAGAGCTTTATCTTGGTCACGAATTTTATTGGCCTTACAATAATTTTTTACTCTTTCAACATATATGGCCCAATCTTCGAGGTCACTATCAAAGGTGCTAATATTCCCGTGTTTAGGCATTGTAGATTTGCAATTTCTCAGATTTTATTTTCTTTACTTGTTATCAAAGATGGCGGCTTCCCGCTCTTGCCGTCGTCCTCCGCCCACAAAATGGCGGTTTTCCCGCGCTTGGCGGTCTTCACCCGTCCCCGACGCCGTCTCCCTTCAGCCCCTGAGTGCGGCCCTTATCTTCGCCGCGATCGCCCGAGTGCGGCCCTTATCTTTGGTCCCGATCGCTGGCCCGCGCTGCGCCTCGCACTTGAAGCGGCTCCCGGCCTCTGGCTCACCCGCTCGCGCGGCTCTTGCTTGCTCCCTCCCGGGCTCTGGCTTACCCACGAGGTTATGGAGGCTTCAGGGTCCTAATGCCTGTCGCTTCCAAACGCTGGAAGCTGTCAGGATTTCTGCTGCCCTTCAGTTTTGAGTGGGGTGTTGAGGATTGAAACCTCTCTTCAATGTCCTGTCTTTGGACGAAGCCGCCGTGGAATAACTGCCGCAGGGTTCGAACCGACTCGTCGCCAGTGTTAAGTATGTGTATTGTATTGAACAATTAACACAAAGACTTAAACGTATAACTCAAACAGGTCTTTACTGGTTGGAGGTAGGGACTATACGTAGGTCTTTACTTCATGCCCACAGGCGGGAACTGAGGGGAGATCAGTACCCACAGTACTATTTATACCCCTATGGCCAGGAGTGGTACTGCGTATCACTACGCCCTACAAGTAGTGCAGTCCTGTCCATAGGTTCAAAGTAGCACACATATTACATACACAACAACCACACCGGTATATAAACTCTGTGTAGTAGTTTGCTAAGCAGTTCAGCCCTGACCTTCAATTAGTAAAGACCTGTTTAAGTTATTCTTGTTGTCTGTGTCCAGTGATTTAGAATAAGCATATCTGGGACACTCAGACTCAACAGGGTAGAAGCATGGCAGACGCAGTATAATGTGGATAAATGTGAGGTTATCCACTTTGGTGGCAAAAACAGGAAGGCAGATTATTATCTGAACGGCAATAGATTGGGAGAAGGGGAAGTGCAACGAGACCTGGGTGTCCTTGTGCACCAGTCACTGAAGGTAAGCATGCAGGTGCAGCAGGTGGTTAAGAAGGCAAATGGTATGTTGGCCTTCGTAGCGAGAGGATTCGAGTACAGGAACAGGGATGTCTTGCTGCAGTTGTACAGGGCCTTGGTGAGACCACACCTTGGGGGAGAAATTCGGTTGCTAGCGCCAGCGATTAGCGCCTAAAGAGGCAGAGAATTGGGGCGTTACCCAAATTTCGGGCGGGCACAGTGAACCCAGCGCCTCTCGCCATATTGAGTGGTATTTTAGCGCGGGCGCTGGGCGCAGGCAGATCATGACGTCATTTCAGTGTGCAACGCCTTCTTGGCGCCCCGGACCGGAAATTCAGTGGCGCCCCCCTCTGTTCCGCCCGGCGCTAATAAGGACAGCTTCCAGGAACGTTCCCCAGTGGCTCTCGGGCTTAGGGGGTCGCTATTTAAAGGGCACTGCACTGGTATAAAAGCGGCAGCCATTTTGGGAGCACAACTTATTTGTGATTTACACAGATTGGAACAGTTGAACTCTGAGCCATTTCACTAGTGACCCAGCGCTGCCAGAGGACCTTCAGCCTTCATACCATCACCCTGCTGCTGGTGAGCGCTTACACCCTATTTAATTTCTGCCGACCTATTATTATGGGGGCTGCTTTGGAGGGGAACGTCCTGCTGCTCGACCATCTTGAAAGGGCACAGGGACGGAGGGAGAGAGGGCCAGGAATGGCCAGACGGAGGAGGGCCAACAGACGTCGCCACACCAGACCTTACGCTGCCAGGGTATTCAGGCAGCAGTTCTCTTACCTCAACATGTCGGAGGAGCAGTGTGTTAGGAGGCTGCGATTCCGAAAGGAGGTGGTGACTGAGCTGTGCCACCTGCTTCAGGAAGATCTGCAGCCGCAGATAAGGTGCAGGACCTCTCTGTCAGTGGCTGTGAAGATAACAGTGGCATTGAATTTCTATGCGACCGGCTCCTTCCAGTCAGCAACTGGGGACATTGCCAACATATCCCAGTTTGCAGTGCATAGCTGCATCCAGCAGGTTACAGATGCCCTGTTTAAAAGGCGGCGTCAGTACATCTCCTTCAATGTGACACCGGAGAAGCAGCGGGAGCGCGCAGAGGGCTTCGCAGCAATAGCGGACTTCCCCATGGTGCAGGGCGCCATTGACTGCACACACGTGGCTTTGCGGGCGCCTGTACAGAATCCTGAGGAGTTCCGCAACCGCAAGGGGTTCCACTCCTTGAATGTGCAGCTGGTCTGTGACCACCGGCAGCTGATCCTGGCGGTCAATGCACAGTTCCCAGGCAGCAGCCACGACGCATTCATCCTGCGCCAGACTTCAGTAGCAGACCTTTTCGAGGCCCCGGCTCACCCAGAAGGCTGGCTTCTCGGCGACAAGGGCTATCCACTGTGCCCATGGCTGATGACCCCGCTCCGTACGCCCAGCACCCCTGCATAAGAGCACTACAACGTCAGCCATCAGGCGACGAGGAACATTGTGGAGCACACAATCGGCGTGCTGAAGCAGCGGTTCCGCTGTTTGGACTATTCAGGAGGAGCCTTGCAGTACTCACCAGAGAGAGTCTCCCACTTCATCGTTGTCTGCTGCATGCTCCATAACCTCGCCACCCTGCACACCCAGCCAATGCCAGCAGAGATTGAAGGACCAGCAGAGGAGCAGGAGCAGGAGCAGGAGGAGGAGGAGGAGGAGCAGGAGCAGGAGGAGGAGGACCAAGATGGGAGGGTCCGAGAAACTGGAAGGGCCGTCCGTCTGAGGCTGATAAGGAGTCGGTTCTAGGCCCCTCTCACGGACTGCTTGGTGCCATTGGAAGACCACGAATGGAACCATTCGGATAACCCAAAGCCTATGAAGGCCACAATGATTGTAAATAGCAGACATGGCCAATGACATTAAAATTCTTTGTTTATTTTGAAAACTGTGCTTCCTTCCAACATGACAAAGCAATGGCAACAGAAAGCTTAACTAACAAACTAACACATAAGTGACTCGCACACCCAGGAGACTATCCAAAACATGACTAACATTCAGACCAAGTGGCTCGCACACCCGGGAGATTATCCAAAACATGAGTAACATTCAGACCAAGTGGCTCGCACACCCGGGAGATTATCCAAAACATGACTAACATTCAGACCAAGTGGCTCGCACACCCGGGAGATTATCCAAAACATGAGTAACATTCAGACCAAGTGGCTCGCACACCCGGGAGACTATCCAAAACATGAGTAACATTCAGAACAACATTCACGGCCTTGATTTCTAGAAATAGGACGTTTCAGCAGTACCTTCTACTCTTTCCCCTTTGATGGTGATCTACTTCTCTTGCGAGAACGGCCCCTTCCCTCCCTGCAGCTCCTCCGTAATGGGACCCCAGTGGCTGCATGAAAGCTGGGAGACACCTGCTGACTGTCCGAACGCGCTGATGCCCCTGAGCGACGGCCTGGACGGACTCTGGGCTTGGAGGGGCCGGATGCTGACTGCTCCAATTGGGCATGGGTGGAAGCAGTCTGTCCTGCAGGTGATGGCAGCTGCAGTGGAGACGTGCCAGCGTTGGCGTCAGGAATGCTGACATCCTGAGAGCGGACACCAGCTCCGTGGTCGGCCGACACACTGGCACTCTGACGGGGCAGCACCGCAGCATGCGGACCCATCGGCTGGTCCACAGATTGCTGGCCTGATGTGGTGCTGCAAGGGCCCCGGGTAATCCTGCCTGAACCATGGAGGGTGGCAGCAGTCAGTGCTTGTGTGGCCTCAATCTGCCTCTGCATGAGGCCAGCGAGGGACTGCGTGGCAGGTGCCAGTGCATCGGTGAAGCCCTGGACAGTCCTTTCCAGTGATGTTGCGACGCCCTGGACGGTCCTTTCCAGTGATGTAGCGATGCCCTGGGCAGTCCTTTCCAGGGCTGCCCCGAAGCCCTGGGCACTCCTTTCCTGTGCTGCCCCGAAGTCCTGCACAATCCTTTCCTGTGCTGCCCCGAACTCTTGCACACTCCTTGCCAGTGTCTCGACGGCTTCAGGCATCCTTCCAACTGCAGCCATCAGCTCAGTGTGCCTGAGTCGAGCCTGGGCGCTCATTTCGGCGAGGGAACGCACCTCTTCTGCGCTCTGTGCGGCAGTCATCGTGGCCTGACGCGCCCTCCGGGGAGACGGCTCCCGAGCTTCCCTCCCCC
>NW_028225179.1:38402378-38485842 GCF_052327205.1 Somniosus microcephalus | reverse complement strand
GGAGGAGTGGAGAGGGGGATTGGGGGGGAGAGAGGACAGGGGATTGGAGGGGGGAGAGGGGAGGGGGGATCGGGAGGAGAGAGGAGAGGGGGATCGGGGGGGAGAGGAGAGGGGATTAGAGGGGGAGGTGAGGGAGAGAGGACGGGGGGTTGGAAGGGGGAGAGGAGAGGGGGATCGGGGGGGAGAGAGGAGAGGGGGAATTGGAGGGGGGAGAGGGGAGGGGGATCGGGAGGAGAGAGGAGAGGGGATTAGAGGGGGAGGTGAGGGGGATCGGGGGGAGAGAGGACGGGGGGGTTGGAGGGGGGGAGAGGATAGGGGGATCGGGGGGAGACGAGGAGAGGGGATTGGAGGGGGGAGAGGATAGGGGGATCGGGGGGAGGGGACAGGATTGGAGGGGGGGAGAGGATAGGGGGATCGGGGGGGGAGAGAGGAGAGGGGATTGGAGGGGGGGAGAGGATAGGGGGATCGGGGGGAGGGGACAGGATTGGAGGGGGGAGAGGAGAGGGGGATCGGGGGGAGAGAGGACAGGGGTTTGGAGGGGGAGAGGGGAGGGGGATCGGGGGGAGAAGGGAGGGGGATCGGGGGGAGAGGGGGATTGGAGGGGGGGAGAGGGGAGGGGGATCGGGGGGAGAGAGGACAGGGGATTGGAGGGGGAGAGGGGAGGGGGATCGGGGGGGAGAGGGGAGGGGGATCGGGGGGAGAAGGGAGGGGGGATCGGGGGGGGAGAGGGGGATTGGAGGGGGAGAGGGGAGGGGGATCGGGGGGAGAGAGGACAGGGGATTGGAGGGGGAGAGGGGAGGGGGATCGGGGGGAGAGGGGAGGGGATTGGAGGGGGGAGAGGGGAGGGGGATCGGGGAGAGAGGACAGGGGATTACAGGGGGGAGAGGAGAGGAGCTCGACGGGGGAGAGAGGAGCTCAGGGGTAAGGAGACGGTCATGAATTCAAGGGGAGAAGGTCAGGAATTTGGCAGGGTGAGAATGTCAGGAACTCAGAGGGGGGGAGTAGATCAGGAACTCGGGGTTGGGGGGAGTAGATCAGGAACTCGGGGGTGGGGGAGGGATGTTTAGATCATGGAGAGAACTGTGGGGATGGGGGAAGAACATGATCCAGGTCTAAAGGGGAAAGGTGAGAGCAAGAACGTGATCCGAACGGGAATGAAAAAGTGAACATGGAGGACAAAAGCAAAAATACAAAGATAGTATATTCTACTGTGATCAGGAGAAAATGTATTTTTGTAACCACCGCTGGAACAACAACTGAATAAGTTAACTGGGATGAGAAGAGGCCCACTTCACATCTCTCCATGTGCCACTCTACTTTTGCTCGTGACTTATGCAGTAGCAGCTGACAGATTTCGGGAAGTCTTCCTGCCAATCAGCCTTAACAAGTCTAGCAAACTTACTTTGAGACTGTCACAGGCTGAGCAAGACCCACATGTTGGGAGCCCGGCAATACTAGCACGGCACAAAATCAATATAAAATCAGCTATATACATAGAAGATTTGTGCGTGCAGCGGATAATGGGCTTGTAGGGGAATCGGTTACACAGTGGAACTCTTTTATATTGATCACCATTTGTAATGATCAGTTGCTTATAATGATCAAAGTCTGTTTCCAAAATGACATCCATCTGATATTTTGTGTTATTTCAATTTTTATAGTGATCAGTGCAGTTCAGTTGTAGCGATTACTTTAGTTGTAGTCATCATCTTCGTGGCAAATCCCCATTATTGAAAGACAATTGCCTTTGTTGCCTCAGTTAATTTACACGATACAGTTTATGAATCAGTAACAATATTACTGATGGGGTGCTAATCATTTTTAATTGTAAAGGATCTTATGGGTCAAGCAATATGGTAGAATTTCCAAGTTGGGAGCGAGGTACTTTGCTTGCTGTCAACGCATATTAGTAAAAGGATATTTGCTTTGGATTCACATTGAATCCAAATGAATCCACTCCAAATAGCAATCACTGTGCTGTCTATTGAAATCTTGTAGGCACATGCACATATAATTTCTGTTTTTCCATTGATATGTGCAAACAATTGACCTACTTTTGTGCATACATGCATCACCATTCTTATTTCATAACAGTAAATGTTTTCCTCAATTATTGCCGGCCAGTGACCAGGTGGTTATAATTTTGAAACATTAGGACCTCAACTAGGAAAGCCAAATCTGAATCACAGTCTCAATTGATATACTCGAATTTCCAAATCTGTTGGGCCGGTATCACTGTAACATTTTTTGTAAATCAGTTCAGAGAATCTTAGGGACAGCTATTGAGAATACGTATTGCAGACATCTCTCCTTGTGTTGAGTGTCTTCTGGTCGTGCTCCTTCTCTTCACAATGTTTTATAACGATGCTTATATTTACCATTCTCTGTTGGACTGTCTGACGGAGGGAAGGAACACTAGCTGGAGAGGGGCCCTTTTCCATGCCACTGAAGTCTGCCTTCTGTTAGGCTGTAAATGGATATGTCCATGGGCTGAACTCTTCCCTTCTCTTCATTAAGGCGAATAGCATGGATGTAGGAAGGCAATCTGTAAAGAATATGTAAAGACAGAAAAATAAAGTTGAAAAAATAAATAAGTTGCACAGGGGTTACAGCTTTGACTTTTTGAGTGCGTGACACTGTAGACACTAAATCACAGTGAAAAGCTCCAAGTAAGCATGCACAATTATAACTCAGACAAAGTGGATTGCAATCACCCCCCCTCCCCAGATCAGACCTGCAACCCCTTCTCCGGTGTTCTAGTTTATTTCATGATATCTGCCTGTTATTGATGTGAACTGTTGAAAAAAAATGCCACCACACCATTGTTAAATTACTAGTGGCTTTTGCAGCAGCTCGTACAAAGGTTGTATTTCGAAAACAGATCTTTTTAAGAAATCTTTGTTTACTTATTTCATTAGCTGAACTGTAACGCTGTTACTAAAACGCTCCTGCAGCCATCACAGGAAAATTGTTAAAACCTTTTGTTCTGTGAAATTGATAACTCCTTTCTGACTACCTCTGTGTGCAGTTTCCGTCTTACATCTATAATTTACCCGCGATACACCTCACCAGTCAAGGCTGTCATTTTTTTCCACAGAAGAAAATGAAATCCAGTTTCAGCTCACAGTGGGATCGACAACTGAATCCTACAGGAGTAAATTGGTATCAGAAGTCTTCAGATTTAAAATCTCCATATGCCATTATTTTCATACTACATTATCTCCCTGTATCCTGGAGCCATCAGTTACCTGACCACCATTTAATTCACCCTGTCATGATGAAAGCCTGCTCAAAGAGAAACCTTCTTCATTTTATTCCTTACAGTAAATCTACACAGTCCATTTTTTCAAGAGCCTTATGCTAGGGTTTCATGGTTAAGACGGATTGCACTAGAGTGCAGTAAACAGATGATTGCGGAGAGATCTTTCTAGATTTTAAATAGCAAATTAAAAGCCTATGTCTACCATAGATGAAAAATGTGCATGTACAATTTCCTTTGTGTAACTCACAATTATTTTGTGGCATGTTCTGTTTAAAAAAAAATTGTTTATATGTAGGAATTTGTTTTTATTGTTGTTGACAATATTTTATTAGCTCACTTATTCTAGGTGTTATGATGCCCAAGGATGATTTAATTATACTTTTAATTCCAATTCTTTGTCATTGTTGTGGTGGTTGAAGGTCAATCATCACAGCCCCAGGACATCGCTGCAGGAGTTCTTCAGGGGAGTGGCCTAGGCCCAACTATCTTCAGCTGCTTCACCAATGGCCTTCCCTCCAAAATACAGTCAGAAATGGGGATGTTCGCTGATGACTGCACAGTGTTCAGCACCATTTAGAACTCTTCAGATAATGAAGCACTCCATGCCTGCATGCAATAAGACCTGGACGACGTTCAGGCTTGGGCTGATAAGTGGCAGGTAACATTCACGCCACAGAAGTACCAGACAATGACTATCTCCAACAAGAGAGAGTCTAACCACCTCCCCTTGACATTCAACAGTATTGTTGAATATATTGAATATATCAATAACATCGCCAAATCCCTCACCATCAACATCCTGGGGGTCACCATTGACAAGAAACTTAACTGGACCAGCCACATAAATACTGTGGCAACAAGAGCAGGTCAGAGGCTAGGTATTCTGCAGCGAGTGTCTCACCTCCAGACTCCCCAAAGCCTTTCCACCATCTACAAGGCACAAGTCAGGAGTGTGATGGAATACTCTCCACTTGCCTGGATGAATGCAGCTCCAACAACACTCAAGAAGCTCGACACCATCCAGGACAAAGCAGCCTGCTTGATTGGCACCCCATCCACCACCTTAAACATTCACTCCCTCCACCACCGGCATACCATGGCTACAGTGTGTACCATCTACAAGATGCACTGCAGCAACTCGCCAAGGCTTCTTCGGCAGCACCTCCCAAACCTGCAACCTCTTCCACGTAGAAGGACAAGGGCAGCAGGCGCATGGGAACGCCACCACCTCCAAGTTCCCCTTCAAGTCACACACCATCCTGACTTAGAAGTATATCGCCGATCCTTAATCGACACTGGGTCAAAATTCTGGAACTCCCTACCTAACAGCACTGTGGGAGTACCTTCACCACACGGACTGCAGCGGTTCAAGGCGGCGGCTCACCACCACCTTCTCAAGGGCAACCAGGGATAGGCAATAAATGCTGGCCTTGCCAGTGACGCCCACATTCCATAAACAAATTTTAAAAAATTGTTCCCTTATTTTTTAGATTTCCCTTGTGATGCTTTAAGAGCAAAAAATTGACCTGCTCCCAGTCTACTCTGTTTTGTAACAGGTCACTAGGAGGTGCACAAGAGCAACCTGGGATAACCTGACCTCCAATTTTCCATTCTTCTGGTCAATGACCAACTTCTCTTTGGAGCTTCCCTGACAGTCTGGTCAGTATCAGAAACTGCCCACTAGGGCTTTGTTAGATCTCAAGAGTTTATTAACCTTGCTTGTATAACAATTAAAAGAGTACGCAGGAGACAGAGTTCAGTTAACAGCCATTACTTCCAGAAGAATCTCTTCCACTTAATGCACTCTATTTCCCATAGTGCATTGCACATCACAACTACAGTAAGCTATGTGGAACAATTCAAATACAACATTTAAAATACACAACATCTCCCCTCTTACATTAGATGTCCCAATAGAACCACAAAATTTTAAAACACAATGGCCTAGAAATTCGGTGGGCTGCGCCACCAGTAGCGCCTAAAGAGGGCACTCAGTGGCTTTAGCGCCACTGGCCACGCCTCCCGCAATATTTAGCTGGGGCGCTAATGGCGGCGTTAGCCTGTTGCGCTGCGCCGCCACCGATGACGTCATCAGTGTGCGCAGCGCCCCGCTACCGCCCCGATCTCGATATTCGGTAGCGCCCGCCTCTGTAGCGCCGTTCGCAAATCGCGCCCGGTTCACGGGGCCTACCTGTGGCAGCAGTGGCGCAAATTAAGGTGGAGGTGCGGGGCGGTTGTTTTTTTCGGCGGCCGCCTGCCAGCACCTCCGTCCCCGGCCTCCTGATCTCCCCCCGCAGCAGTGCCAGCTGTTTTCCAAGAGCCCGGCATTTCTCCTCGGTGCCGGGCTCTTTTGCCGGCACTCGCAATCTCCGATCGCACTGGTGCAGGCCCCTCCCCCTTAAGAATGGGAGGAAGGCCTGCAGTACCACAGCGTGCCACACGCTGCGGCACGTTGCGTTGAGATATTCAGTTTCAGCGCCCTAAGAGGGACGCGGAGCGCCTCGAGCCTCACCCCGTGTCCCTCTTGGGGCGCTCAAGCTGAATTTCCGGTGGTCGCAACTGCTCCGATCGCTGCGCTAATTCCGGCGCCCAGGCGAGCTTGGCGCCCCGTTTGCGGCTCCACCGAATTTCTCCCCCAATAACTTGTTATACCCATGGGGATTATTCTGCCCCAGATAAAGGGTAAGTCTCTGAACTATAAGTTCAAACGTATAGCGGCCTGCCGCTCTCTGGTAGGATACCGGTGGTCAACCTGGCTCTCCAGTTCATTGTCTCTCACAGGTGACGTCACCACAGGTGAAGGAGGCTGAGGTGCCTGTATACAGGTCTCCCTTGCTGATGAGATAGGGGCTAAAGCGGCTGCTTCCTCAGAAGGTGAGCCTCTCGGTGTAGAAGGCGGATGACCCACAGCGTCACCCAATGGCAGATAAACTGCTGTTGGTGGTTCAGTGGGTGTTGCTGCACTTCGTAGAAGCTGATCGGTGTGTCTCTTCCAGACAATGTCCTCGGGTGTCTGTACAGTGTAGGATACTGGACCAGTCTGTGCAATGACAGTAGCAGGAACCCACTTAGGTCCACCACTGTAGTTAGGTGCCAACACATGTTCACCTGGACTGAAGACTCTGTCTTTGGAGCATTGTTCCCGTCGCTTGATCTGCTTGTCCTGCTGATACTGTACCACGTCTTTCACCTTTGGCGGTTTCAGCAGGTCTAAGTTGGTTCGTAGCTCTCTTTTGAGCAGTAGAGTGGCAGGTGATGCTTTTGTGGTCGCATGTGGTGTGATGCTGTAACTCAACAGGAAACTGTTCAGGTGCTGATGAAGCGTTCCCTGGCCTTGCGATGCCTTTAGAGAGTGTTTCATGGTCTGAACAAACCTCTCAGCTAGACCATTGGTCGCAGGGTGGTATGGTGCAGCCCTGATATGTTGTACGCCATTCACCTGCAGGAATGTAGCCATTTCTTGTGACACCCACTGTGGACCGTTGTCTGAGACAAGTTGCATCAGAGATCCAAATCGGCTGAACACCTCACCTAACTTCTCGATGGTCTTCTCAACGGTGGTGGACCTCATTATAACAACCTCTGGCCGCTGACTGTGTGTGTCAACAGCCACCAGGAACATTCTCTCCTCGAATGGACCTGCAAAGTCTACATGAATGCGGTGCCATGCTTCCTCCGGAAAGTCCCAGGGGTGAAGAGGTGCAAGCTGTGGCACATTACGAACTCTCTGACATGAGAAACAGGTTTTAGCTTTGTCCTCAATCTGTCCATCCATACCCAGCCACCAGAAGTAGCTCCTCGCTATTTCTTTCATACGAACCATTCCGCAGTGTCCGGAGTGTAGTTGCTGTAACACTGGTTTCCGTAACGATGGTGGAATAACCACTCTCCTCCCCCACAGCAAACATCCAGACTGCACCGACAGTTCGTTTCTCCTTAAGAGATATGGTTTCAGGTTTGGGTCATCGCTGTCAAGCTTGCCCCTGACGATAATGTCCAGCACTGCAGACAACACTGGGTCGTTTCTGGTGTTTCGTTGGACCTGTGTTGAAGTAACCGGTGTGTTCTCCACCTGCCTAAAATAGCAGATGTCCATGCTACTCGTCATAGGCTTGGTGACAGGCAGCGGTAACCTAGAAAGACCGTTGGCGTTGCCGTGCAGGTCAGACTTATGATATCTAATGTCAAATGTGTGTGCAGACAACAGCAGCACCCACCTTTGCATTCTGCTTGCAGCAAGTGACGGAATCCCTGTATGTGGCCCGAAGATGGTCGTGAGAGGGCGGTGATCTGTTAGTAGGGTGAACTGTCTCCCGTACAAATATTGGTGAAACTTGCGAACACCAAAAACGATGCTCAGTGCTTCTCGTTCTATTTGGGTGTAGTTAGTTTCAGCTCTGTTCAAAGTCTTAGATGCGAATGCTATCGGCTTCTCTTCTCCGTTTGGCATGATATGAGAAACGACCGCTCCCACACCATATGATGATGCATCACAAACTAACTGTATTGGTAATGAAGGGTCAAAATGCGTCAAAGCCTCTGACTTCAGGAGCGTGTCCTTTGCTGTCATGAACGCCTCCTGGCACTTGTTAGTCCATTCCCACTTCTTGTCTTTACATAGCAACCAATGCAGCGGCCTCAGCATCGAGGCTAGGTTCGGTATGAACCGTCCATAGTAGTTCAGTAACTCTAGAAAAGAACGCAGCTGGCTGATATTTTCAGGTGCTGGGGCATCCACGATTGCCTTGGTCTTGGATGGTGCCTTGTGAAGGCCTGTGGCATCGATCACATGACCGAGGTATTCAACTGATGCCTGAAACAAATCGCATTTATCCCTGCGAACTCTGAGTCCATAATCCCTCAGTCTCTGTAGCGTTGCGTCCAAGTTACGCAAATGGTCTTGGTCATCACACCCAGTAACTAAGATATCATCTAAATAGCACTGGATTCCAGGCAATCCACTAAGAATCTGGTCCATAGCATGTTGGAAAAGCGCTGGAGCTGATGTAATTCCGAAAGGAAGTCGACGATACCTAAATAGGCCCTTGTGCGTCACAATAGTCAGCATTTCTCGTGACTGTTCATCCACATGCATTTGCAGGTAGGCTTGACAAGGTCGATTGTGCTAAACTTCTGGCCCCCAGCAAGTCCTGCAAACAAATCATCAATATGGGGAAGCGGATATTGCTCCACTGACAATACAGGGTTAACAGTTACTTTAAAATCTCCACATATCCTAACTCCACCCCCTTTCTTGAGCACTGGTACGATGGGTGTTGCCCATTCACTCACGCTGACTGGTTCTAGTACTCCGCTTTCAACTAGGGCTTCTAAGTCAGCCTCGACTTTTGGTCTGATGGCATAAGGTACGGGTCGTGCCTTCATGAACTTGGGTTTGCTATCCTGCTTAATACGAAGCTTCACAGTAATATCTTTCATGCTACCCAGTTCTCCATTAAAGACTTCTGCATGTTTCTTTAAGATGGCGGTTAAGCCTGGATCATTGTG
Organism: Somniosus microcephalus; assembly: GCF_052327205.1. Classification (NCBI taxonomy): domain Eukaryota; kingdom Metazoa; phylum Chordata; class Chondrichthyes; order Squaliformes; family Somniosidae; genus Somniosus; species Somniosus microcephalus. The sequence goes on along the minus strand of NW_028225179.1, from coordinate 38,477,072 downwards.
TAACATCATGTAGACTGATGACCAGTCTAATTTTATTCTCTCCATCCACGAACGTCCCAGTAGAGAGGGGTAGTCTCCTTTAACTATGTAGAGTGGTAACTTCCTAGTTTGTCCATTCAACTGAACTGTGACCTCAGTGATACCTCTCACGGTTACTCTTTCACCGGTATATGTCTTTAACGCTATGTTAGCTGGCTGAAGTGGAAGGTGCTTTAATGTCTTTTTCTAGACTGTCTCTGACATAAGAGATACCGCTGCCGCGGTATCGATCTGCATTCGCACAGGCTGCCCCTCTAGCAAGGGTGAGACCCAGTAGCCATGCGAATCCCCAGCTACAGTCAGCACGTTCAGTGATAATTCCTCCTCTGAAGTGTCACTTGCCTCTGTTTTGTCCTGTTCTACAGAGCGGACATGCTTCTTTGTCTTTTGTCTGAATGTTTTTTTCCTTCCTTCCGTCTTTGACGTTTTCTCTGTGTCCTTTTTATTTCTGCATGCTCGCTGAATATGTCCCTTTTTACCACAGCTGTGGCAATCCATGTCCACTCACCAGCATGCAGACGCAAGATGCCCCATTTTGCCACAACGGAAACATGGCCCTTGACTCTCTGTTCTTACTTTGTGCACTTTTTCTGTTGCACCAAACTGTTGAGCTTCCTTAGCTGCCAATTCCATGGAAATACTGATTTCAATGGCCTTTTGTAGTGTCAGATTACTCTCCGTTAATAGTCTCTTCTGTATGGCTTCAATTCTCATACCACACACTAGCCTGTCTCTTATAGTATCATTTAGCACGTCATTAAACTCACAGTGCTCTGATAGTCTTTTTAGTGCAGCTACAAACATGGTCACTGTTTCTCCTTCTTCCTGGTTACACCTGTGGAACCTAAACCTCTCAGCTATGACTAGGGGTTTGGATGAAAAATGCCCTTTTAGTATCTCCACAATTTCGCTATATTGTTTAGTCCCTGGTTTATCTGGATGCACTAAAGTACGCAAAAGATTGAAAGTCTTTGGTCCCATCACACTTAACAATGTAGGTACTACTTTGTTCCCTCCAATGTCATTTGCTTGTGTGAAGTATTCAAATCGTTCTGTGTATGAGCTCCATTGTTCGACATTCTCATCAAACGGTCCAATGTTACCGATAATTCCAGCCATTTTCCTTCTCTCGGGCTCCTAATTATCATTCACTAAGGATCCTTCCAATGTTGAACTCAACTAAAATCACTATCAGTTATTTAGTGCTTCAATTCACAGATCGTTTCACAGTTGAATAAATGTCCTTCCCAATTTACTCACTGCTTTTCCTCCCCTTTCTCAAGTCGTTAGTACCTTATACGTCGTTTCGTCTTCCCGTCATTGCAAGCTCCTTTCCTCGAGCCAGCCTCACGTTAATTAACTGTCCATGGCAAAATAAACAGTTTTAAACACGTAAAACCCGACTATCTTCCGCACAGCAGAGCCACGTAAGTTCAGACGTCCTCGTCGCCACTTTTGTTAGATCTCAAGAGTTTATTAACCTTGCTTGTATAACAATTAAAAGAGTACGCAGGAGACAGAGTTCAGTTAACAGCCATTACTTCCAGAAGAATCTCTTCCACTTAATGCACTCTATTTCCCATAGTGCATTGCACATCACAACTACGGTAAGCTATGTGGAACAATTCAAATACAACATTCAAAATACACAACAGGCTTCACCACTGCGTACCTGCATTTTATGGTCTAGCATGCTGTTACATCAGTATGTTGCACAAATTAAGTGAGGCACAAAACTACAAATATCTTTATATGGTTCTAGATATAATCTAGTACAGGTACCTTACTTTTAGCATTCATTCCTGTTCCTGGAAACAATCAACATGGATGCTGCAAGGTGAGTCAATTTTTTCTGATTTTGATGTTTGTTTTTTAAATGTAAATACTTTCTAGGGGCTCATGTCCCTTCAGTGACATAAGGCCATTTGTCTATTGCAATATTTTTGGTGGGGGCAGTGAGGGGTGAGCTATCAAAGTAATTTCGCCCATGCTTTCTCAGTGCAATGAAATTCCCATATATATGGACTTGAAAAATACTAAGTACCTCTCTGAAAAGAAGCAACATGTAAATTATGTTCCTATTTATCAAAAAAACCCAGCAGCTGGTTTATTTACCATTTTTGCAAGAGGCCAAATGAAAAAAACAGCTACTGCTGGCACAACATTCAGAATTGGAAACATTCTTTACTATAGAGTACTGCAAACTGAAGTGAAGTTTAAAAATTCTTATTTCCCTATCAAAATATTCCATAGGATCTCTCATTGAAAAACCCTACATAATTCCTCTGGAACAATTGCAATAGGATCTTGAAGGATAAACTGTAAGTCGTATAGGATTTTTACAGTCTTATGGGATCTACTAGGACTTTGCAAGAGGCAATAGACTTGACTTAATATTTTCCTTTGTGCTTGTTCTGTCTGTGTGCAGACTGTTCTCGGGCCAGTCCACTGTAACTACCATATCTGAATAATACAAGAATGCATCATTCAGTGCACTAGATTTGAGCAAAAGTATCAAATGGATGGTGCTTATTTACTGGAAAACACACTTAGTTGCGCTGATATTCAGGGCAAAAACATAGTTTACACCAGTGGAAATTTAAAAAAGTTCAATTTGGCCCAATACATCTTATTTAAAGGGCTTTGTTAGTACATTAATAAAAGTTGCATTTTTACCATCTTTGGAAACCAAAAACAGCTGTAATTTCCATTTAGAACATAAATTAATAAATCAGGCACCTCTTCTAAGTTAGAAAAGAAGGGGGGGAAAAGGTCTGCGTTTGGCATTGCTTTGATCTTTCCACCTTACCGCAGTGGTAAATCATAAAGTATCAGATCCAAACAGGAATCCTTAGCAAGGTGCACTTTACCATTGAAAATTACAGCTCATTATTTAGCCATTGCCCTTTCTCCTTTGAAAATAAAAACGGAAGATGAAAGAAAGAAACAACTGAACAGACGTGACCACCATATCTTCTCTGAAAGGAAAGGAAAAAAATCTACCATCTATCCACTCTTCTCCCATAAAATACATTATTCTACAACTTGGCATACCTTCCATTTTCTCGGTGCAATTTCCAGTTATTCGCAAAAAGCCCGTGCTTCAACCTGGGCTATATTGCTTTTTGTGGAATTAAGTGTTCAAATGCAATTACAGCATGTTTCTGATCCTAACTATTCAGAAACCTCTTGTTCTTATTTGCAAACAAAATGGGACTTTTTAGTGGTTGTGATGTGTCTGCATGCAATTAACTACGGGCCAGCATTGCCTTATTTCTCTATGATGACTGGAATGACATTATATGCCAGGGCTTGTTTGCACTGTAATGACAAGTAACAGGGGACCCAGGTCTCCTAGGCAACCGCCTGAGCTCAATATATCATACCTCGTTACAGCAGTCAAGCGGTGGACATTTGGTCAAAAATTAATATATCAAAAAAAAATTGTCCTGTATTTGTTATGGAGCACTGATAACCGACCAAAATGCTAGCATTCTTAATTTAACACAGAAGCTGGCTGGCAGTGTAAATTACTGCTCTGTGACCCAGGTTCCAGTGTGTCTGCATACCAGCGTTAGCCTGATTTAAGGACTAATAAAAACCACAATCGGAGCACTTTAATTTTGATGTTTTTGTAGATTTGATAAATTTATATTTTCAGGTTGATGTTAAAAAAACCTATTAAATGTTCATCTCTTGTATTTTTTAAAAGTTATTACAGTCTTTTCTGCATTCCTCAGAAATGTTATGCAACCGGAGGATTAGGATTAGTACTTAGAAACTAGAAAGCCCAACACTCAACCCATAGCTTTGTTGAAGCATTTATTAAAACAATATATAAATGAGGCAAGAAGTAAAATTAAATGAATTTAATAACTGTAAACATTTTTTAGAGGTTTTGTTAAAGGGGAATATTGATTATATAAAAGTACAGGTGAGTATCCCATGTATCATCTGTATCCATCTTAGCACTGAGCTTCAAATCATGCTAAACAAAGCAGTCATTAACAGGAACCAATGCTAAACATTCACAGTCTAAGAGAAAACATTCTGCTTGCCAGTTACTTTTCAGTATAATCCTTTATTTAATTCACAGTATGATTAGCAGTCGATAACATGTTCATGAAATTAGTAGACCGTACTTGATTTATAGTTTGAAAGTTTAATTTATGTTGTGAATTGTAATAATAGCTTTTTGTGGGTCTCAGTAAATGACAAGGATTTGATTTAACATCAAAGATTGTTGAAAATGTGCAATGTTTTCAAATCGAACAGAGTTGTGTTACATCTATCATACACATGCATTGCCATATTGGTGCATTTGGAGCAAAAGTGGGTTCACTGTTTTATTTATAAGTATGCACTTCTTTAACAAAAGTTAACTGAAATACTTTGTTTTCACTTCAAGGCATTCTTTACCTTGCTGAATAAATTAGAATTCTTATAGCATAGGGACAAGAAACACTATGAATGGTGATCTCAGGGTTAACGGTTGGATCTGGCAAATGTATCTATTTTTTAACCTGAAACCATATACAATATCTTGTCTACACTTAAGATTAATGTTTACCCAGTGCTTAAGGATCACAGAGTTTGGATACTCCAGTTCCTTCTTCTCTTTCTGTCAAAATAATAACAGTATGGATTAGGATTTTACCATCGAGAACCTGAAATTTACAGCTTATGAATATTGTTTCTGTAACTCGTCAGACAGTAACTAATTCTTACCTTTACACATTACTGGTATTTCCTTTTCAATTGGTAGTTCTCAAATGACTTCAATAAACTGCCATTTCATGGGTCCTCTGCACTTTGATCAGACTTCTTATCATTGCCTTATCTTCTTCCCATTCTTTTTCTGCCTTTTTAAAGATGAGTTTTACATTAATTTCTCTGCTGTTTTGACATTTTGCTCCTCAATTTTGCTTTTGTCTATAATTTCTCCATATGTTCTCTATTAAATTGTATTGATTTTCCAGATAATACGAATTGCCTGTCTTCCATAAATGTTCTTCTATCCCCTATAGGAACTGTGGAATACAACATATAAACATCAGCCAGTTGGGGAATTTTTCTATGTGAAGGGATTTTTTTTCCCTTTGCTTTTAAGATGATTTTGACCTGGTGCAGATGTGTTCTTGGTCTACTGGGGTCTGAGACTGCCAAAACCTAACTCACATAAAGCTCCATTAGAACGTTAGAACATTTTCTGCCTAAAGTTAAAAAATGCCTTTTATCATATTATAAAACAGCTCAAAGGTTAAAGTTTTGGGTGAACAGTTATTCGGCTTCTCTTGATATTTTCTCTCTCTCATTTGTACCATAAGATTCTTTCGGAGAAGGTTTTTTTTTATTTGATTCTTTAAAATTTTGTGGTTAGAGTAAAAAAGATTGGACCATTGAGCTATACTGAGATGTTTTTTTGAGAAAAAAGATCAGTTCTCTGTAATGCATTTGGCTGTAATGGCTTCCTGGATTTCTATAGCAGATTATTATCCATCATACAATAGTTAAATCTTCATTCATTCCACTTTATCCTTTAAACAGCTTTTAATTCAAGGTCAGCCTGTTCGGCAATACATACCTGTAATGCTTTCCATTTTAACCAGTTTTATTCAGTGAGGTTGTAGCGCTGTCTTGTCTTTATTATGTAAGAGGCAGTGCAGCAAGCACAACAAAACTTTCAAGCAGAGCAGCTCAGTCATTGGCAAGCACGTGCAAGCGGCATCCATTGAGTGGAAAATATTCATGTCTAATCCACTTATTTTTTTAAGGTTAATCTTTACCACTAAATGCTGATACAAACTGAAAAGTAGCAGGTGCCATTAGCTGAATTAGCTTGCAGGCCTCTGTCATTTGTGCAAAATATGTACTTTAAAAATAATTATAGATAAACAGCAGAGATTGTTGTGTTTGTGCTAGGAGGTCTAAAATATTAATTTCTAATATATACTCCAGCCTTAAAGCTCTAACCAGTTATTAAATCACTCACTCTCCCATCCCCCGGGGGGAAAGAAACCGGAAAAAAAAAGCATGGTCTGCTCTTTTTTTATCCATTTTACCAGGAGGTAGCACTGTTTGCTTGAATGTACAAGAAATGGATACGGTGTCATCAGAAGAAGCAGGGCTTGTTAGTTAACCTCATTTCTGGTTCAAGAATCGTGCATTTTTTGACACTCTATCTAGGGTCGAAAATCAGAATGCTGCTCGTGTTTTGATCTGTCATTATTTGGGCCTCTTCCGTTATTGCACAACAAAAAAAACCTGTAACTTAAAAACCTTTTAAAATTTGCACTGAAGTCTGCTCTGTACACATTTTCCAAATTAAAGAGACTTTACTGAAAGTCATGCTTACTTATTCAAAATTAGTGGAAATATGTTATTAATAAAATACGCAACAAAGTGAGAAAGCAGAAGTACTCCTTTTACAGCATTTTCAAAGGTTACATGGCACTGAGGAATCTATATACAGCAGTTGCCTCTCACAATGTTTAAAAATGATTCCAGATTTCTCAAAAATCAAACCCACTTTTTTTACTCGGTATAGTCTGGTACTGGTGTCTAAAATTTAAACTAGGAGTATTTAGCATAACACAAAAATATGGCATACTCTTTATCTGTAGAATCAAAATTCCCCTTTATCGATTCATTTTGCATGGATATTTCTCATTAAACAAAAAACGTATATGGCTTGATCTAATGGTCACTTTTTAGTCTGTGTTTGGGAAAATCACAGTCAGCCCTATCGTAGCATCTTTTCCTGTACATTTAGAGTTAGGGTTTGTCCTTTTGGGTAAGGTAGCACAGCATAAAATCTGATCGTAAAGTGGCGCTTTATTTGTAATGTTCTTTTCTACTAATTACTGTCCTTTATTTTTTCCTCTGTGTATTTTTGCCTCCGTGTCTTTGTTGATACCCTCAATGCCACTTCTTAGACGACTCAACAAGAGATGCTCTACAGGGCTCGCTTTGGGCAGCTTTTTCTGGTGAGGCAACCCAGTAACACTGAGAAACTCACTCCCTTGGAGAAACCTCAAAGCAAATATTATTTTAGACTAGGAATGTAACTCAGGTCTTGTGGTTCATATTACTATTATTACTTGCTATAATAAAAAAAGAAATTTCCCGCACTTTGGCCTGAGTCTGGTTTCATTCTTTTTTTAACTCATCTTTTGAGATCCTATGTACCAGCACATGTGTTCTGATGAGGGTGATAAAACAATGGCTGACATGTGTATAGTTCAGGTCCCCAATTATCCTTGTTACTGCAGAATATTTTTTTTTTATTCGTTCATGGGATGTGGGCGTTGCTTGCAAAGGCCATTGTTTATTGCCCATCCCTAGTTGCCATTGAGAAGGTGGTGGTGAGCCACCTTCTTGAGCCGCTGCAGTCCATGTGGTGAAGGTACTCCCACAGTGCTGTTAGCGAGGGAGTTCCAGGATTTTGACCCAGCGACGATGGAGGAATGCTGATATGCTTCCAAATCAGGATGGTGTGTGACTTGGAGGTGCTGGTGTTCCCATGCGCCTGCTGCCCTTGTCCTTCTAGGTGGTAGAGGTCGCAGGTTTGGGAGGTGCTGCCGAAGAAGCCTTGGCGAGTTGCTGCAGTGCATCTTGTAGATGGTACACACTGCAGCCACGGTATGCTGGTGGTGGAGGGAGTGAATGTTTAAGGTTGTGGATGGGGTGCCAATCAAACAGCTGCTTTGTCTTGGATGGTGTCGAGCTTCTTGAGTGTTGTTGGAGCTGCACTCATCCAGGCAAGTGGAGAGTATTCCACCACACTCCTTACTTGTGCCTTGTAGATGGTAGAAAGGCTTTGGGGAGTTAGGAGGTGAGATACTCGCCGCAGAATACCTAGCCTCTGACCTGCTCTTGTTGCCACTGTATTTGTGGGGCTGGTCCAGTTAAGTTTATGGTCAATGATGACCCCCAGGATGTTGATGGTGGAGGATTCGGTGATGATAATGCCGTTGAATGTCAAGGGGCGGTGGTTAGACGCACGTTCGTTGGAGATAGTCATTGCCTGGCACTTGTGTGATGCGAATGTTACCTGCCACTTATCAGCCCAAGTCTGAATGTCATCCAGGTCTTGCTGCATGCGGGTATGGACTGCTTCATTATCTGAGGAGTTGCGAATGGCACTGAACACTGTGCAAACATCAGTGAACATCCCCATTTCTGACTTTATGATGGAGGAAAGGTCATTGATGAAGCAGCTGACGATGGTTGGGCCTAGGACATTGTCCTGAGGAGCTCCTGCAGTGATGTCCTGGGGCTGTGATGATTGACCTCCAACCACCACAACCATCTTCCTTTGTGCTAGGTATGACTTCAGCCAGTGGAGAGTTTTCCCCCGATTCCCATTGACTTCAGTTTTACTGGGGCTCCTTGATGCCACACACGGTCAAATGTTTCCTTGATGTCAAGGGCAGTCGCTCTCACTTCACCTCTGGAACTCAGCTCTTTTGTCTATGTTTGGACCAAGGCTGTAATGAGGTCTGGAGCTGAGTGGTCCTGGTGGAACCCAAACTGGGCATCCGTGAGCAGATTATTGGTGAGTAAGTGCTGCTTGATAGCACTGCAGACGACACCTTCCATCACTTTGCTGATGATTGAGAGTAGACTGATGGGGCGCTAATTGGCTGGATTGGATTTGTCCTGCTATTTGTGGACAGGACTTACCAGGGCAGTTTTCCACATTGTCGGATAGATACCAGTGTTATAGCTGTACTGGAACAGCTTGGCTAGAGGCGTGGCTAGTTCTGGAGCACAAGTCTTCAACACGACAGCTGGGATGTTGTTGGGGCCCATAATTTTTGCTTTATCCAGTGCGCTCAGCCGTTTCTTGCTATCACGTGGAGTGAATTGAATTGGCTGAAGACTGGCTTCTGTGGTGGCGGAAACTTCAGGAGGAGGCCTATATGGATCATCCACTCGGCACTTATGGCTGAAGATAGTTGCAAAGGCTTCAGCTTTGTCTTTTGCACTCACATGCTGGGCTCCACCATCATTGAGGATGAAGATATTCATGGAGCCTCCCCCTCCCGTCAGTTGTTTAATGGTCCACCACCATTCATGACTGGATGTGGCAGGACTGCAGAGCTTTGATCTGATCCGTTGATTGTGGGATCGCTTAGCTTTGTCTGTAGCATGCTGCTTCCACTTTTTAGCATGCATGTAGACCTGTGTTGCAGCTTCCCCAGGTTGGCAACGCATTTTTTAGGTATGCCTGGTGCTGCTCTTGGCATGTTCTTCTGTACTCCTCATTGAACCCCTGGCTTAGTGGTAATGGTAGAGTGAGGGATATGCCGGGCCATGAGGTTACAGATTGTGGTGGGAATACAATTCTGCTGCTGCTGATGGCCCACAGCGCCTCATAGATGCCCAGTCTTGAGCTGCTAGATCTGTTCTGAATCTATCCCATTTAGCACGGTGGTAGTGCCACCGAACACGATGGAGGGCGTCCTCAGTGTGAAGACAGGACTTTGTCTCCACAATGACTGTGCGGTGGTCACTGCTACCAATGCTGTCATGGACAGATGCATCTGTGACAGGTAGATTGGTGAGGACGAGGTCAAGTAGGTTTTTCCCTTGTGTTGGTTCTCTCACCACCTGTCGCAGGCCCAGCTATATCCTTCAGGACTCGGCTAGCTCGGTCAGTAGTGGTGCTATCGAGCCACTCTTGGTGATGGACAGTGAAGTCCCCCACCCAGAATACATTTTGTGCCCTTGCTACTCTCAGTGCTTCTTCCAAGTGGTGTTCAACATGGAGGAGCACTAATTCATCGGCAGTAGATGGTAATCAGCAGGAGGTTTCCTTGCCCATGCTTGACCTGAAGCCATGAGACTTCATGGGGTCTGGAGTCAATGTTGAGGCCTCCCAGGGCCACTCCTTCCCAACTGTATACCATTGTGCTGCCGGTGGGACAGGACATACCCAGGGATGGTGATGGAGGAGTTTGGGATATTGGCTGAAAGGTATTTTCTGTGAGTATGACTATGTCAGGCTGTTGCTTGAGTAGTCTGTGGAACAGCTCTCCCAATTTTGGCACAAGTCCCCAGATGTTGATGAGGAGGACTTTGCAGGGTCGACTGGGCTGGGTGTGCCGTTGTCATGTCTGTAGCCAGTGCCAAGGTCGATGCCAGGTGGTCCATCCGGTTTCATTCTTATTATTTTTTGTAGCGGTTTTTTACAACTGAGTGGCTTGCTGGGCCATTTCAGAGGGCAGTTAAGAGTCAACCACTGGAGTCACATATAGGCCAGACCGGGTAAGGACGGCAGATTTCCTTCCCTAAAGGACATTAGTGAACCAGATGGGTTTTTACAACAATCCGATAGTTTCATGGTCACTATTACTGATACTAGCTTTTTATTCCAGATTTATTTAATTAACTGGATTTAAATTCCCCAGCTGCTATGATGGGATTTCAGCTCGCGTCTTCGGATCACTAGTCCAGTAACATAACCACTATGGTACTGTTCCCGCATTGTTGAAATTTGTTGCTGTTTTTGGAGTTTAAAATGCTGTCAAATATATAAAAGGATGAAAAGAGTTTCATGAGAATTTGACTACAGCATGAACAAAACACGATTTTACCTGAATCTGCTGAGCAAAATAAATATAGAATAGTAGATTCTCGCAGTGAGTTACAAGATGGTAACCTAATTGAGGGATTTAGATGACATCATAACCTGCGAGAGTCAAGCTCAAGTGGTTTATAAATGTCAGCTGAAACTGAAAGATTAGATTACAGCCTTTAACTCACTCCCTGGTACCTGCTATTTGATAAAATATATTTTGTGTTTGAATTTTTTTGACTTCCAATTTTTTTTTAGTATTTTTGAGAGATTTCCATGTGCAGAAACATTCCAGTGTCTCGGTGCAGTGCCAAATAACATTTGCAGAAAGATATTATATTTCTCTGTGATGTCATTACTACCAATTTACCACAAAGTAAGCTGCAGTAGATTGTGAGGAAATTCCACACACAGCAATGTATTATAAACAGGCACATTTCAGTAAACGTGCGCGTTTTATTAAAATCAGAAATGCAACTGTCTACCTAAAGGTCACCTATATATTATTGCCACTTGAAATCACTCTGCCGCTGCAGATAGATTAGACAGTATATTTAATAACCATTGTGACAGACTTGAATTCTTTTATCACTTGTTTCCTTCATTAATGATTTGAACTGTGCTGTTGTTCGAGTCTGCTGGGAAAAAAGCATTCTTGTGATTCTGCGAGAGAGGAAAAAAAACTGTATTCTATACCTTTGAAGTGAACACTCCTCTTTCCATCCTACACATTGGATAATTGGTGAATGAAATTAATTTTCTGCATATATTACATTCCAACAGTATAATTTTTCTACAGTAGTTTATTTACCAGATATTTTTCATCCGGTCTTCCTTATGTTTCAAAGTTGATGATGTGTTTTGAATATGTTTAATAATGCATATTAGGTACAAGACATTAGTAGAAACAAAATTCTTCTCATTTTTGGAAAAGTGCAATTACCATACAGTAGCTGTTACGAAATCTATTATCAACTTAGTTTTGCATAAACAAGCAATTTTTTTTGGAGGTGATGACAAAGATCTTTTTCTTCAATGCCTACTGGGTACTATGGGGCTGCTTATAATGGTGAGCTTATTTTAACTTATTTCCTTCCATTTGTATACAATGGGGACCTCCACCTTCCAGATATCTTTTTCATGCTGAAATCATCAACCATAGTCTACGATAAGTTGACAGCTTTTCTCCAGGTGAAGGCATATGCAGCATGGCAATCACTGACAAATATTAAGGGCAGAATTTAATCACACTTCCAGTAATGGCTTTCAGGCTATTTTATTTTATACCAGGGACACAATTATGACATTGGAGGAAGATTTCCTCAAGTTGCTATGTGTTAGTCAAACTGTAAACATAGAAGGAAGATTCTTATGTTTGTTATTTCTAACAAAATAATAAAGCTACTCCAAAAGAATTGGGATAATAGCGAGCAGAGATCCTCCCCAATGTGCTTCCTTGCAGAGCACCATCTTCATATATCATCACAACTGTTTTGGGAGAGATGGAGAGATAGAACTTGAGGGCACATTGGCCTCAGGAAGCATGCTACTGTGCTCTTACTCTTAATCCAAGACAGTCATGGCACATGAAATCCAAAGAATGGAAGGAAAACAAAAGAAGATGCCATGAAACATTTCTGGCCCAACGAGGAAGGAGGCATTGCTGGACCTGGTTCTGGGGAATGAGGTGGGTCAAGTGGAGCAAGTGTCAGTAGGGGAACATTTAGGGAACAGTGATCATAATATCATAAGGTTTAGATTAGCTATGGAAAAGGACAGGGAGCAATCTAGAGTAAAAATACTTAATTGGAGGAAGGACAATTTCAGTGAGTTGAGAATGGGCCTGGCCTGGATAAATTGGAATCAAAGATTGGCAGGCAAAACTGTAACCGAACAATGGACTGCCTTTAAAGAGGAGATGGTTCGGATACAGTCGAGGTACATTCCCACGAGGGGGAAAGGTAGGGCAACTAAAGCCAGAGCTCCCTGGATGACAACAGAGATAGAGAGTAAGATGAAGCAGAAAATGGGGGGGGGGGGGGGGGTATGACAGACATCAGGTTGAGAATACAAGTGAGAACCAGGCTGAATATAGAAAGTTTAAAGGGGAAGTGAAAAAGGAAATAAGAGGGGCAAAGAGAGAGTAAGAGAATAGATTGGCAGTGAATGTAAAAAGGAATCTAAAAGTCTTCTATAGGCATATAAATATTAAATGGGTAGTGAGAGGAGGGGTGGGGCCAATTGGGGACCAAAATGGAGACCCATGCATGGAGGCAGCGGGTATGGCTGAGGTACTAAATGAGTACTTTATGCATCTGTCTCCACCAAGGAAGAAGATGCTGCCAAAGACATAGTGAAACAGGAGGTAGTTGAGATACTGGATGGGATAAAAATTGATAAAGAGGAGGTACTAGAAAGGCTGGCTGTACTTAAAGTAGATAAGTCACCAGGACCGGATGAAATGCATCCTAGGATGCTGAGGGAAGTAAAGGTGGAAATTACAGAGGTACTGGCCATAATCTTCCAATCCTCCTTAGGTACGGGGGTAGTGCTAGAGGACTGGAAAATTGCAAATGTTACACCCTTATTCAAAAAAGGGTGCAAGGATAAACCCAGCAATTACAGGCCAGTCAGTTTAACCTCGCTAGTGGGGAAGCTATTAGAAACGATAATCTGAGACAAAATTAACAGTCACTTGGACAAGTGTGGATTAATTAAGGAAAGCCAGCATAACTTGTTAAAGACAAATCGTATTTAACTAACTTGATCGAGTTTTTTGATGAGGTAACAGAGAGGGTTGATGAGGGCAATGGGGTTGATGTGGTGTACATGAACTTCCAAAAGGTGTTTGAAAAGTGCCACATAATAGGCTTGCCAGCAAAGTTGAAGCCCATGGAATAAAAGGGACAGTGGCAGCATGGATACGAAACTGACTAAGAGACAGGAAACAGAGAGTAGTGGTGAACGGTTGTTTTTCGGACTGGAGGAAGGTACACAGTGGGGTTCCCCAAGGGTCAGAACTAGAACCACTGCTTTTCTTGATATATATCAATGACTTGGACTTGGGTGTGTAGGGCACAATTTCAAAATTTGCAGATGACACAAAACTTGTAAGTATAGTGAATAGTGAGGAGGATAGTGATAAACTTCAAGAGGACATCGACAAGCTGATGGAATGAGCGGACATGTGGCAGATGAAACTTAATGCAGAAAAGTGCGAAGTGATACATTTTGGTAGGAAGAACAAGGAGAGGCAATATAAACTAAAGGGTAGAATTCTAAAGGGGGTGCATGAACAGAGAGGCCTGGGGGTATATGTGCACAAATCGTTGAAGGTGGCAAGGCAGGTTGAAAAAGCGGTTAAAAAAGCATATGGGATCCTGGGCTTCATAAATAGAGGCATAGTGCTGGATTTTCATTCAGAAGTCGGGAAGGAGGCGGGACTACAACTTTCGGGTTTCAGTCCTGCCTCCAGCGGGCTCAGCAGGCCAATTAAGGGCCACCCGGCAACAGGTGACGTCACAGACTGAAATTTCTTCTGTCAAGACGTGTTGACAGATGAAATATCAGTGTTTCACAGCTGTTTGAAGCTGTCGAACACTGACAGTCTTACTTCTAACCTGAGTCCTTCTACGCAGACTCAGTTAGAAATCTCGCCGGCACTGAAAGCTGAAGGCTATCACTTTTGACAGCTCGCGGCCATTCTGCTTTCTGTGTCGGCTGAATGATGGACTCCCGAAACCTAGAGGAAGAAAGGCTGTAAAGGTAAGTACAGGTAATTTAAACTTCTTTACACACTTTAGACACACCAAACACACTTACCTTTGCACTCATGCACCCATCACTCACCTGAACACCGACATCTCGACCCCTCCAAGTCCTTCAACCCGACGGCCTGCCTCCTCTAACCTGGTGTGGTTTGGAGCCGTTGGGAATCCCACACGACACCCTTCAAAATAGGGATTAGGCTAAAAACTGCCTGTTAACTACCTGTTAACAGGCAGTTAATTGGCACTAATCCCTTCCCGCCTCGGGTCGGCGGGTCCCAGTGCGGGGCGGGTGCCCGCCTCCTTTGAAACTTACGTGGAGGCGGGTTTTGGGCGGGATGGTGTCGGGGCCCCCGCATTCGGGATTTTTGCCCCCCGCACACCTAAAAGCCCGCCTCACGGCAGACTGAAAATCAACCCCATAGAGTACAAAAGCAAGGAAGTTATGATGAACCTTTATAAAAGACTGGTTTGGCCTCAACTGGAGTATTGTGTCCAATTCTGGGCAACCCACTTTAGGAAGGATGTGAAGGCCTTAGAGAGGGTGCAGAAAAGATTTACAAGAATGGTTCCAGGGATGAGGGACTTCAGTTACGAGGATAGACTGGAGAAGCTGGGGTTGTTCTCCTTAGAGCAGAGAAGGTTGAGAGGAGATTTGATAGAGGTGTTCAAAATCATGAGGAGTTTGGACAGAGTAGATAGAGGGAAACTGTTCCCATTGGCGGAAGGGTTGAGAACCAGAGGAGACAGATTTAAGCTGATCGGCAGAAGAACCAAAGGCGACATGAGGAAAAACCTTTTTACGCAGCGAGTGGTTAGGATCTGGAATGCACTGCCTGAAAGGGTGGTGGAGGCAGATTCAATTATGGCTTTCAAAGGGGAATTGGATAAGGACCTGAAGGAAAAAAAATTGCAGGGCTATGGGGAAAGGGTGGGGGAGTGGGACTAGCTGAAGTGCTCTTACAGAGAGCCAGCACGGACTCGACAGGCCGAATGGCCTCCTTCTGTGCTGTAACCATTCTATGATTCTATGATTCTAAATCAGAGTTCAAATCCATCAGTACACTGTATTGCACAGTTACACTTCGTTCCAATGTTTGCAATAGCCAACTTTCTTCGGTTCTCAGATAATGGGGGTGATTTTCAATTGCTGGCTGCCCTTTCCTTTCCTGAAATATAGCAGAAAAGTTATGGAGAGGGGAATTTTGGCCCACCATTGGACACCCAAGGGCCGCCTGATGTAATTTTCAGGTGGGCTTAA
The DNA here is from genome assembly GCF_052327205.1 of Somniosus microcephalus. Lineage (NCBI taxonomy): Eukaryota > Metazoa > Chordata > Chondrichthyes > Squaliformes > Somniosidae > Somniosus > Somniosus microcephalus. The sequence goes on along the minus strand of NW_028225179.1, from coordinate 38,461,423 downwards.
ATGGGAGATTCTTTAAGTACGCAATTTTGAAGAACAAATGTGTGGCATGGGCAGGCCATTTGTTCCAAGCGGTGAGTGGTCTAACCAGTGGTCTAAAAGGACCACTGGTGGCCATTCCAGAAAAAGATCCTAAACATTTTTAATTTTATTTTTATGGGCTAGGGGAATAGTTGGACTGCTCCTGGCTCCGCATGTAGCCCACTGCCAGCCCATGCTCCCCCCTTATCAGGAACCAACCTGCCGACCAGAGCAGATGTAGGTTTTGAAACCTCGTAGGTCATGACCCTGGCGGTCACGCCAGCTTGTTGCCCTCCAGCACTGAGCTCCCCGAAGCTTGTGGGATTAGTGGGTGGGTACCTCATTAACATGGAATAGGGAGGTGCAAGCATCAGTACAGGCATATCTCTGGCACCCATCTGGTCCATACCTATGGAAATTTGCCCTTCGGAGGGTGTTGTCTGAACCTAACCCCCATCCTCAACCGTGATATCCTCAGCCTCCAGAGAAAGGGGGACAATCTGGATAAATCTTTTTAAACATTTCTGAGATGTTTGGTGGTGCAGGGTGCTTGCACGGCCTGGACCCCACCAGTATGGTCCACGTACACATATTTGGAGGCCAGTGCATTTCCACTCATTTGTTGTACCGGCTGCCACAACTATGTCGGGTCCCACTGGAGCTTGAGGAGTGGAACTCCCGGCCGAGGGAGTCTGTGGCCCTGGTGCAACCCCACGGACCATCATTTGCCTTGCAAGGGCTGGACGGAAATTCCACTCCTTCCAGGGCATTGAGGAAGCTCCTGTGTCTCCACCGTTTTCCTGTGGGTTCTGCTGATCTTCTGCTAGAGTTACGGTGCAATTCCAGCAGAATCCCTGAGGAATTTCAGGCCATAGTGTTTGCCTAAAACTAACTTCCAATTACAAGTGTAAATGCAAAATAATGTGTCTTCTGTTTTGTCCTCCATAGTAGGTTTCGTGCTGGAAGAGAAAGGCACATGTTGGAAAAGGCAAGTGCTCCTTTAGTTTTATTTTGTCACCTAGTATTTGTCATAAAGGACACATTGTGAACATTCACAAGAGGACAGCAAGTAAATGACTAATACCTTGGAGAGAATTTTATTACATTTTGTGCCACACATTTTGCAGAGGGATGGCAATGCTGGGACTAATAAATATAGAGATAAAAAGCAAAACAAATGGAAATCTGAAATAAAAACAGTAAATACTAGAAACACATAGCAGGACTGTAAGCATCTAAATAGGCAAAAGACCAGAAAACTGCAAGGTGCCGGAATCTCTTCTTCCCTGGCACTTTGCAACTCTTCAGTTTGAACATTGACTTTAGCAACTTTAGACCTTTCATAGAGTACTTTTCCTGTTCTTCTGTCTTTCTAATATTGCTTCACTGCCTGACTGATCATTGTGTATCTTACAATAGCCTCTATGTGATAGGAGTTAGCATTCTTGCCTTTTACCTGCTTTTACCCCCTCCACATTTCATTTTATTAAGTGAGCCCAAGGGATACCTTGCTAATTCCAAGTTCTGATGAAGTGTCCACACATGAAACATTAGCCTACCTTTCCTCTTTTCAGTGCTGTGTATTTCCAGCATTTTCTAGTTCTATTAATGAATAGATGTAGCATGAGTTGGTTTGGATATAAATGGCAAAAAGTTTGTGAATCGAACTGTGGAGTGCACACTTTTCTGAAGTACCTGAATGGCAAGGTTACAGAGCTATGTAACGAAGGATGTCAAGTCGATGTCTATCGTCAAAGGGTCTGGTGAAGGGTTTAGGAAGAAGCAGCATGACTGGAGAAAGCACACAAATGTAAGTCAATAATAAATAGCAGTACCTAACATGCAGAATAGACCCTTTTACAGAGATATGCAAAAAATAATGTATGAACACAGAGACATGTTAACAATGATGTTGCATGGAAGGTTGTACATTTCAAAACAGCAAGTTTATGTAAATTACATTATACACAACATGATTGTGAAGACAATATTCTGCACAAAGGAATTTCCATGAAGAAAGAACTTGCATTTATTTTGCGCCTTTCACATCTTGAAGATATCCCAAAGCACTTCACCATCAACAAATTTGTAGTTACTGTTGTTTTATAGTCAAATGCTGCATCCAATTTGTGCACAGCAAGATTACACAAACAGCAATAAGATAAATGACTGGGTAATCTGTTTTGGTGGTGTTGGTTGAGGGATAACCTCCCCTGCTCTTCTTCAAATAGCGCCACTGAATCTTTTGCATCCACTTGAAAAGACAAACAAGACTTCATTTTAACATCTCATCCAGAAGATGGCACCTCTGACAATGCAGCACTCTATCAGCACTGCATTGTAGTATCAGTCAAGACTTATGTACTCAAGTCCTCGGGGCACGGCTTGAACCCACAACCTTCTGACTTCAAGGTAAGATTGCTACGAATGAGCCAGGCTGACACTTCAAAAATTGTCTTGCTCCACATTGCTATTGTACTTAAAGGCAAAATTTGCACGTAGTAGGAGAAAATGGGTGGTGGATGCTACCAGTATGATTCCTTCATAGCGTATAAGGAAAAATTGCTCATTTATTTGGCAGATAGAATCTCAAAGGTACTGAGGCTGGAGGGGTGCGTAGATCAGCTGGTATGCACCATTTCATTCATATATTCAGTGAATTGCATGATATGTTACATCAACATGTCCTTATACATTGACTGTGCACTCGTGCTTAATCGTAGCTATCATGACAAGGCAGTACCCAAATGGCCTAGTGCGCTGATGTACTCGTATGTTCCATCTTCTTTTTTTTTTATTCGCTTATGGGATCTGGGCATCGCTGGCAAGGCCAGCATTTATTGCCCACCCCTAGTTGCCCTTGAAAGGGTGGTGGTGAGCCGTCTTCTTGAACTGCTGCAGTCCGTATGGTGAAGGTACTCCCACAGTGCTGTTAGGTAGGGAGTTACAGGATTTTGGCCCAGCGATGATGAAGGATCGGCGATATACTTCTAAGTCAGGATGGTGTGTGACTTGGAGGGGAACTTGGAGGTAGTGGTGTTCCCATGTACCTGCTGCCCTTGTCCTTCTAGGTGGATGAGGTCGCGGGTTTGGGAGGTGCTGCCGAAGAAGCCTTGGCGAGTTGCTGCAGTGCATCTTGTAGATGGTACACACTGTAACCATGGTGCGCCAGTGGTGGAGGGAGTGAATGTTTAAGGTGGTGGATGGGGTGCCAATCAAACGAGCTGCTTTGTCCTGGATGGTGTCGAGCTTCTTGAGTGTTGTTGCAGCTGCTCTCATCCAGGCATGTGGAGAGTATTCCATCATACTCCTTACTTGTGCCTTGTAGATGGTGGAAAGGCTTTGGGGAGTCAGGAGGTGACACACTCACCGCAGAATACCCAGCCTCTGACCTGCTCTTGTTGCCACAGTATTTATGTGGCTGGTCCAGTTAAGTTTCTGGTCAATGGTGACTCCCAGGATGTTGATGGTGGGGGATTTGGCGATGGTAATTTCTCATTTGACAAACAAGGAGAAACAAATTGTGTTCAATGTGCACCCATTAGAATAGTCCACCTGTGACACCCACAATTGAATGAAGCACCAGCACCACACTGTACGACAATTAGATAGTAATGTTGCTGAGGAAGAACACCCCATGAGTGATGAAAGGGTATGTGTGATGGGGGCTGACATGGGTCCAGGAGGTCTGCTACACTGACAGTCCTGATTTGTTTGGGATACAGTCCTGAGAGGGCCTGCCTTCCAACAGAGAATGGGGAAGATTTTCTCTGTGCACTACGAGTAATAAAAGTGTAAGCCCATTCGTTATAAATGGGTTTATGGTTTTATTACACATTTCTACATGAGGTAATTTTCTCACACATTCCACTTGAGCAGTCACTTGGCTTCATACACATGGCAGTGCGCGGTGGTGTGGTCAGTTTGGATTAATAGTTGTCAGCACTGCGGTCCATCATTGAACAGGAAGTAACTGCAATGGTGACTTCAATAAGGCAGGCCGTAGCCACAGTAATAAGAACAGCTCTCATGAATGCTCCTTCTGCTGCTATGGATGCTCTGGGGTTTCAAACTCCTAAGAAGCAGTCAGGACCAGTTGCAAATCTCTTGGTAAAAGGCTACAGACAACTATGAAGGAAGAATTTAGAGAAATTGTAGATGCCTAGTTTTCTATGCTTGGACAGAATAATGGTCATTGCATTCCGATGGCTACTGGCAGCAATATGTGTGGAGAAGCCGGTTGACATTCATATCAGCAACAGTTCTGTCCCATCAAGTGGCCATGCACAAGTGACTGCAGGCATCACATATCTTATACTGCTACTTTACAGTGAAATTCTTGCTTTATTTTTGCACTCTTTCTCAGTTCTTACAACCTCTTCCAGGCCTTTCACCAAACCTTCCAAGTGGTGGACGTACCCTGTTATGTATCTGTATATCTTTTCTGTTTACAGAAAAATACAATGCACTTCACTGCTGGATTCACAATTTTTTCATTATTTTATACTGTTTAATTGGCAAATGATGGGCAGTGTTGTATCATCTACTGGGTTGAGACTACCAAAACTCAGCTTAGATAAAACTTTCAGAGCCAGCATGGTGAGGAATCTTTAATTCCATCAGGCTTGGCTGGATTGAAAACTAGGTCCCCGAGGAAAAAAGAGGATAGTCTGTTCATCCACTACACCACTCAGTCCCCAGTATAGGTGAATAGTTATTGATTCTGAATTTTCACTGTATGGAGCTGAGCTTTTCCGAATAGATGCTTTATTCTAGATGCATTTTCTTTGTTTTGACTTAACACCTTATGGACTCAAATAGGATTTCAGCACATCCACCCACCACCTGAGCAGAATACTGTATCTACCGATGGAGTAAGAACTTTCGAGGCACCGTTTTCACATAGGAAGGTGTAAATACATTTGCACCTGGACTGATTCTTCTCTGTGAAATTCCACCCCCAAAAAATTGTGTTCCATTAAACCCTTGTGCTGTCTGGTAGAGATTACACATATAGGCTGATTTCAGATGTTTATATTTAGCATCAGACCAGCACTTAGTAGAAATTATGAAACTCGAGAAATGCATTCAAAATGGCATTAATGTTAGCTGTCTACATAATCTTTAGTGATGTTATTGTACAACTGTACATTTCTGCTTAGATACTGAAACCATAGTATAAAGTCCAACAGCTTGACAGCAAGCTTTGTATCTCAAAACATAATACCATTACACTCGTATAATTTAGGTAACATTGTGATTTTAATGCCCTTACAATCTTCCATTTCTACTTGACGTTGATCAAAAACAGTTTATGATATTTGGCAGGTATTGTATCTATGATACCATGCAGCTGAAATTTATACAAGGCATTCATTACTCGGGACTAATAATATAGGAAATATTATAGTGAATGCCACTTAGGCGAATTCCCAATAAATATGCATTTCTCTTAAGGGAAAAGAAACAGAAAATGATAAGTTACAGCTAATTAAAAGTAGCAGCAATATAAAATGCTGCATATTTTGGAAAATGTTCCATTTCAATCATGGGATGGACTTTCATTTACACTGTACTGGGAATTTTTGATAAATGAACCCAAGATGTGAAAAGAATTGTGGGAAACAGTTTGTTCATTGAACGGAAGCAAAACACTATCATTCAATTATCATTAACAATCAAAATGAGAATGTGAACTTCGGTCCAGCCTCATTCAGATTGAATGCACTTGGTCCTTCAAGATAATTGGAGTATGTGTGTGCAGATGGATGAAAATTTGTATCTTTATGCTTGGTGTGGTGGAGTCTGTGTGATGATTAGCAGTAACTAGGTGCTTATTTTAAATGTATTTTTTTTGATTTCCCTGGTAGCCCAGTGGCTATAAGGGGGGATTTTAACTCCCTCTGCCAAGCAGAAACTGACTGGATCGGGAGTTAAAATCGAGCGGCTCTATTCACTGCTCCATTCCTGCCCCACAGCAGGATTAACCGTGGTGTTTAGGCCAGGACATGAGGCGCCCACACGACTCAGACGGGAGCCTCATTAATATATGTTAATTGAGGGTCCTAAGGCATATGGTGTGGGATTTTGCTGTACACAATATGATTGCCACATTTGCCTATATAACAATCACTGCACTTCGTTGTGTGTGAAGTGTTTTGGGAGGCGTGATCAATGGAAATTGTCCTTCCTTCCCCCCCCCAAATCTTTATAACTTTGATCTCTTCAATCCAATCAGTTCACACCAAAATGTTTTAGTCTCTTGATTGCATAAAAGATAGTCTTTGGAAAAAAAGTTTTTAGATAATCAGGGACCAATGTTCCTTATGTGGTCAGAGGTTGATAAGGAACAGCAAGAGGTGGAGGCCAAAAAAAACCAGATAAGATTATTTAAATTTAAAATTACGAAGAACAAAGTGGGATAAGAATGTGCCTGGCTACTAAATGTAGTGACATTGTAAATGGGTCTGTGAAGACTTTTTCTGTTTGCTATTTCTGGGAAAAATGTAAACATGTTCCACAAGTTCGTGCCCTTTGGCCATCCAAGGTTGGTCTCCTACGCATCAAACTTTCCCTTTGTTCCATCATAAGTGGCAAAGTCTTCGGCCTAGAAATTCAGTTGCGTGCGCCAGCCGTTAGCGCCTTAGGAGGAGTAGATCTCGAGCGCTAGGCACTTAGCGGCCGGACGCAGGGCGATCTGCGCCTACGGCCAACTTCAGTAGACATTTAGCGCCGGCGCAAAGTGTTTGCGCGCGCTCAGCTGCGCGCGCAGCTTATGACGTCATTTCGTCGTGCAACGCCCTTTGTGCGCCCCAAACCGGAACTTCAGTCGCGCCCGCCCAATGTGGGCGTGGCGGTGCTAAGAACTGTGAAGTGGAACGCAGCAGAGGCCCTGCGGGCCTCGGGGAGCGCTAATTAAAGGGCACTTACACTGAACTATAAAGGCCAGCCATTTTGCTGCAATGACTTTTGTGCAACGGATTTCTGGACAGAGACCAAGGAAGAGACCTTACTGATTTGGCCCAACATAGGAGAGGTATTTTCGGCTTCTGGCCAGAGCTTGGAAATTTGCCTCATTGTGATTTCATTGTTTGCAAGTATATTATGGGGGCTGCATGGGGTTCCAACCCTCAGTTCCAGCATTATGTGCGAAGGGCTCGCAGACGCTGTGTGAGAGGGGCAGCCATGCTTAGACGCAGAGGGGGCATCAGGCGTCGGCAACGTAGGCCTTACCCACTCAGGGAATACCGCCAGCAGGTGTCCTATCTCACCATGACTGCCGCGCAGTGTGTTAAGAGGCTGCGCTTCAGAAGGGAGGTGGTTGCAGAGATCTGCCAGCTGCTTCACAGAGATCTGCGTCCACAGCTGATGTGCAGGACGTCTTTGTCGGTGGAAGTGAAGGTCACGGTGGCTCTGAACTTTTATGCAAGCGGCTCCTTCCAAGCCGCTGCTGGGGACATAGCTAACATATCCCAGTTCGCCGTGCATCGCTGCATCCGGCAGGTCACCGATGCCCTTTTCACAAGGAGACACCAATTCATCTCCTTCCCCATGACCCTGGAGAGGCAGGAGCAGCGTGCAGTCGGATTTGCGAGGATCGCGGACTTCCCCATGGTGCAGGGCGCCATTGACTGCACGCATGTGGCTTTGCGGGCACCTATCGACAATGCCGAGGATTACCGCAACCGGAAGGGCTACCATTCCCTCAATGTACAGCTGGTGTGTGACAACAGGCAGCGCATCCTAGCTGTCAATGCCCGCTTTCCAGGCAGCAGCCACGATGCATTTATCCTGCGCCAGACTACTGTGGCTGACATGTTCCAGGCACAGCCTCCCCCAAGAGGATGGCTTATCGGGGACAAAGGCTATCCTTTGTGTACATGGCTCATGACCCCGCTCCGCGCGCCCAGGACCCCTGCTGAGGAGGCATACAACGAAAGCCATCAAGCCACAAGGAACATCATAGAGCAAACGATTGGCGTCCTCAAGCAACGGTTCCGCTGCCTGGATCGCTCCGGCGGATCTCTGCAGTATTCGCTGGATAGAGTCTCCCAGTTCGTCGTCGTTTGCTGCATGCTGCACAACCTGGCTATCCGCAGGACTCAGGCACTGCCACCTCACGTTGGACCACCACCTCAGGAGGAGGAGCAGGAGGACCATGAGGAGGAGGAGGAGGAGTACCAGCCCAGGAGGGAGCCACAAGGTCCAAGGGCCGTCCGTCGGCGGCTTATTGAACGACACTTCTAGGCCCCCTGTCAGGGAATGGCTTGTGGCAATGAAGGGACATGAATGCAGCCGCTCCGCAAGCCCTCAGCCGGCTAACGCAACAACCACTTCAAACATCACACATGGACAAGCTGAATAAAGAAAAAGCTTTATTGAACAAACTCAGGGCCCTTCCCACATGAAACCCAAAAACAGACAACACCCCCAAAAAACAGTCAAACACATGACTCACTCCCACAACCTGGGGAGGAATAACAAAACTTTTCCATCCAAATGGCCTTCATCCTCAGCCTTACCAAAACAACCCCCCCCATAGACAACACAACCACCCCCATATAAAAAAACATTTGGCAACACACTCTACTTTGTGTGCCGAGAGGGCGAGTCCTTGTCCAGCCTTTTCCGGCCCCTGGCCGACCTGCTGCTCCGCCTCAACCTGGGCCCTGTGAGTGCTGCAAGGCTGGGGGAAGGCTCCTGAGGGGCACATTGCGTGATGGCAGATGCCCTTGGGGGTCGGCCTAGACGAGCTCTGGCCCTCGAGGGGCCGGCTGCTGACTGCTGCAGCTGTGGCTGGGCAGCATCAGTCTCTCCAGCAGCTCGTGGCAGCTTCGCTGGGGGAGTGGCAGTGGCGGCTGCAGCAATGGGGGCAAGCTGGCTGATGCCAGGCACTCGCTGCTCGCCTGAGACACTGGCACTCGGCCGGGCTGGCACTGCAGCAAGCGCAGCAATCTGCTGAAGGCCAGACCGCTGTGCTGCTGCAGCGCGGCGGGTGCCCTGGCGATGCCTGCCTGACACAGCGAGTGTGGCAGCAGTGAGTGCCCGTACTGCCCTGGTCTGTGCCCGCATCAGGCCAGCCAGTGACTGCACGGCACCACTGATCAACTGGCCACTTGCTGCCTGTGCTGCCCTGAAGTCGTCCCGACTCGCGTCCTGTGCTGCCCTGAATTCGGCCCAACTCGCGTCCTGTGCTGCCCTCAATTCGGCCCGACTCGCGTCTTGTGCTGCCCCAAATTGTTCGAGACCCCTGGCCTGTGCTGCCCCGAGTTGTTCAAAACCCCTGGCCTGTGAGGCCCCGAAATCGGACACACTATGAGCCAGGGACTCGATGGCCTCAGGCAACCGTGCCACAACCCCCATGAACTCAGTGTGCCGGCGATCCGAGTCCGCGGACATTTGATCGAGGAGGCGCACCTCCTGGGCGAGGACCGTCTCCGGACTGGAGGCCGGACTCTCACTCTGGGGAGAAGGCCGCCGAGCTGCCCGACCCTTCCCGCGTGGCTGGACGCCACTGGGCCCAGCAACTACACTCCCCTGCAACACTTCCCCCCTCTGGGGAGAAGGCCGCCGAGCTGCCCAACCCTTCCCGCGTGGCTGGACGCCACTGGGCCCAGCAACTACACTCCCCTGCAACACTTCCCCCCTCTGGGGAGAAGGCAGCCGAGCTGGCCGACCCTTCCCGCGTGGCTGGACGCCACTGGGCACAGGAGCTACATTCCCCTGCAACACTTCCCCCCTCTGGGGAGAAGGCCGCCGAGCTCCCCGACCCTTCCCGCGTGGCTCGACGCCACTGGGCACAGGAGCTACACCCCCCTGCAACACTTCCCCCTGCCTCTCCTCCAGGGAGGACGTGTCCCCTCCATTGCCATCCCCTGGCGCGGATGAGGGTTCCCCCGATGGGCCGCCTTCCTCTTGCTCCTCCTCGTCCTCCTCTTCCGAGGGATTGTCACTGGCAGCTTCAGGGACCTCCTCCTCACCAGCTGAAAGCAGGAAGGCACAAGAGTAGCTTTAGAGTGAGGACAGGGCGTCAGCGAGGGAGGCATGAGTGGTGGCATTCAGCGCATTGGTCGGACAGTGGCAAAGGATGTAGATCTGAAGCGCAAGGGGAACGAGAGAGGTCCAAAAGGTCATGTCCTTACCATTGGGGCCCAGCACAGGGTCGGCATCTCCACATGCAACGGGGCCAATCAGCCGGCCACCCATGAGTCGACCCACGCGCTCCTCCAGGTCACTGAGCTGCTGGAACTGGGGATGGCCTCCCCCGGTGACAGTCCGGCTCCTCAGATTCTGGGCCAGCTTGGCCTGCAAGAGAAAGGACGGCCTCTAAGTACAGTGTGGTGCCCTGTTGTTGTGTGCACTGCCTCCCATGGTCGAATAGCTTGGCCAGTGTGGTGCCCTGTTGCTGTATGCACTGCCTCCCATGGTCGAATAGCTTGGCCAGTGTGGTGCCCTGTTGCTGTATGCACTGCCTCTCATGGTGGAATAGCTTGGCCAGTGTGTAAAGTGCAGAAAGTGCAATTGATGTTCATGCCAGTGCCATAGCTGCTGGATGAGGGCTGGCCATTAGGGCTTTGAGGTCCCTTTGCCCATAATGTGAGGCGCACATGCAAGGATGAGGAGGACACTGGAAAGGGTACTCACCCTGACAATCCGAGTGAGGCCGTTAAACTTTTTCCGGCATTGGACACCAGTCCTGGGGACATCGCAGGTGGCTGTGACCCTCTGGGCGATATCCCTCCAGGCTCTCCTGTACACCCTGGTGGCAGGCTTCTTGCCACTGTCCGGGAACAAGATATGGCGTCTCCTCTCCAAAGCCCTAACCAGCACCTTTAAATCATGGGCAGAGAAGCGCTGCGCTCGCTCACAGGCCCTCTGCATCCTTCCTGGCGCTATTTCTCTCCAGCAGCAGTGTTTAGGCCTAGCTGGAGGGCTGCAGTATCCAGGGCGTGGCAGCAGACCAAGTCGACCCTTCCCCCTTTAAGAGCTGGCCGGCGCCAGGGTGTCTGCTGTCAATCAAGACATGACCGCACCTGCGCTGCGCCCGGCCTCGGCGGTATCAGTCTGCACCGCCGGCTTAGCGCCTAAAGATAGCCGTGCATCGCCAGTTTTAGCGCTCGAGCAAACTCCTTGGCCAAAGCTACTGAATATCGGCGAAGTGGCCTCCACTTTCCGGCGGGCGCAAACTTTAGCGGCCGCCCGACTTTACCGCCCCAAAAGTGGCTATACTGAATTTCTAGGCTTTCATTCTTTCCCTGCCTAAACCCCTCTGCCTCACTACTCTCTCCATACTTTCAAAAGCATCCTCAAAAGTTATCTTTTCAACCATGCTATTGGTCAGTTCTCCTAATTCTTCTGTTACTGCTTTGTGTCCATTTCACCTCTGTGAGACACCTTACTATGCTAAAGGTGCCAATTGCAATTATTCCAACTTTGCCAGAAGTAGATGACAGGGGATGTCAGCATGAATGCATTTATGATACTGCTGGACACAGTGACCACAGGAATCCTTACCCCAGGGTTAATAAATAATGTGAAGTTGAATGGAATCATAGAATCATAGAACTATACGGCACAGAAGGAGGCCATTCGGCCCATCGTGTCCGCACCAGCCGGAAAAGAGCTATCCAGCCTAATCCCACTTTCCAGCTCTTGGTCCGTAGCCTTGAGGTTTACGGCACCTCAAGTGCATATCTAAGTATGCTTTAAATGGGGTGAGCGTTTCTGCCTCTACCACCCTTTCAGGCAGTGAGTTCCAGACCCCCACCACCCTCTGGGTGAAAAAAGCTCTCCTCAAATCTCTTCTAATCCTTCTACCAATTACTTTAAATCTATGCCCCCTGGTTATTAACCTCTCTACTAGGGGAAATAGATCCTTCCTATTCGCTCTATCTAGGCCCCTCATAATTTTATACACCTCAATCAAGTCACCACTCAGCCACCTCTGTTCCAAAGAAAACAACCCCAGCCTATCCAATCTTCCCTCATAGCTAAAATTCACCAGTCCGGGCAACGTCCTGGTAAATCGCCTCTGTACCCTCTCTAGTGCAATCACATCTTTCCTGCAATGTGGCCGCGACTTCCCCTACCTGGGGGGGTCCGGTGCGGCCGGGGTCGGTGGTGGGTCCCGACCTCACTGCTGGCTCCAGCCCGCTGTGCACAATGATATTACGTTGATTGGGCTTGCCCGCCCAGCACGTTTGCCAGCCAATTGAAGGAAGCGGGTCTGGTGACGTCATTCGATGACGCACCATCAGCTGGTTTCCTTAAAGGGACCATGTGCAAATTTAATTTGACAGTTGTGCTGTCAGTGTTCTGCAGCATTGAGGTGCTGCAAACACTGACAAGCACTGCACAGAGATGCACGGCTGCACCCAGGCTCTCCCCATACTCTCTCCATATGCTTATGGAGGGAGTCACAGCATGCAGGGAGGTTCTCTTCCCTTCCAATGGGCAGAAGATCAACGCAGCCTGGATGCACATTGCACAGGAGGACACAAGCAGGGATGTTGTCAGGAGGACCAGGCTGCAGTGGTGCAAACCCTTCAATGATCTCAGTAGATCATGAAACGTTACTGCAAAGCCACACTCAACCTCATCCTGCTGTCCCACTCATCACATCCCCATCACTCTGCCTTCCCTACCCTACCCCTGCACATCCTTAATCACACCAACTTACCTTACACCTCCACCCATCCCTCTCTAGCTACATTATCACTTCCCCATCTCACTAGCCACCCCTCACAATCACCCTCATCCTAGTCCAATCATACCAACTAACAACACACAAGGGTAGGCACTTGGGTGTTTTATGCAATATTTATGTAAAGTTTCTGTTGATGTGGTGTCAAACATTGAAACCTTTATTTTGAACACTTTGCATTCTTGGACAGATCTGTGTGCACCTTTGGAAGTGTCTTATTGAGTTGCAGTGAATGGTGAGACATAACAGTACCCACCACAATGGTGATGAGAGTGAAAGGAATGGCTTGGACATTGTAGGGATGCTTTATGGTGTTGGTGTGGGGTGGTGCCAACCTGGTGCATCATGTGGCAGCCAGGGTGTACAGCATCAAGTGATGTAAATCTGGCCATGGTGAAGCCATCCCTTGGCAACAATGTGGTCAGTTGCTGATGCCCTTTGTCCTGTGTCGCATCAGTTGATTGCGGAGAAGGTTGGTGTTGTTGTTGTTGGTGCAGCTGGTGTGCCTGGTGATGCTGGTGTTGGGGTTCATTGTGGTCAGATTCTAAGGGCCAAGGTGACAGAGTATAAATGGTTCCCATCCTGATGGAGTAGATATCAGTTGGAGGTGAGATGACAGAAGCACTCTGTCAATGGTGAGATTGCTGCAATGAGGTGAGTTGCTACAAAGACTTGCAGCCTGCATAAAGCACAATCTATCTTCCAAGGGGAGAAACCAAAGAGTCTCTGGGTTTGGAAAGTGTGCAGGTGTAAATTTAAGGTTTTATACAAGTTTTAACGCTGTCACCAATCATCTGCTTCAATGGCCACTCAACCTCTGCCTCAGATGAACAGACCGGGTCCAGGAGCAGCATGAAATCTGTGGGCGACCTGGTAAAGTTAAAAGATGAGTAAAATATCACTGTTAAGGGCTCCTAAACAAGCCAATAATTGACTCAATTGCCTCCCCTGCCGCTGCGTGTCGGATCTGTTCAGCGCTGACAGACCCGACATTTGGTGGCGGGTTGACAGTGGGGTCCCGACCCGCTGTCAAAAAATCCATTTTCCCACCCAACCCGCCATCAAATGTGCCTGCTGAGCCCCCGAAAAATTCCCCCTGTGGTGACTAGAAATGTAAAATAGTTCAAAGTTATAATAATAAGCATAGAAGAGCAAATATTGAAGAAGAGAATGTGGGGAAAATACACTGAACACCAGTATAGGTTAAAAAAAATATATTTACAGTTACTTTTTTTGCTTAAAATGGTTAACAGTCTATATCTCACTCATGTTACAGTAATAAAGCTCCTGATATTTCAGTAGCCCCGTTACTGTATCAGAAAGTTTTCAGTGTTATGGTGCATGAGCTGAAATTTGAAGAAAATGAATAGCCCAGTGAGCTCAGAACTCCAAACAACTGTTAAGGAGTAAACATCAGCTTTATTTATTCGTGCACGATGATTACAGTACCAATTAAATAAAATGTTGGTTATGGGGAAGTGTCGAAAATATACTAGCCTGCAGTTTTCTGCAATCTATTTGCATGCTAAATATAACGCTGAGAGACATATTTGAAGTAGGATTTAATACATCCTACTCTAGGGCATGCACTTCATGTCCACAAACCTTAATTCCTATTGTCATGATTTTTAGTCACACTTTTCTGTCAATATTTTCCATTGTAAGTTGCTATGCCAACATTTCCCGTACAATTTTGCTATGTCAACCATCACGATGTAGTGTAGGCTCTGGGCATTAGGTAGTTCTGTGGAGTGAGTTGCTTTCTAACTCCAACATCATCTTGTACATGCAATAAGCTTATATTCATCAACCAATCATGGGCAACACCACAGGCAAGTTACTTGTAGCATACATATTTTGCAACATATATTTTTACATAATTCAGGTACCCCCCCCACCACTGGACCCAATATGTACCCCCTCCATCATGGGCACAATGCAGCTACAGTATGTACCATCTATAAGATACACAGCAGCAACCCTACAAAGTTACTTTGACAGAACTTCCCAACCCAATGATCTCTGCCACTAAGAACAAAAAGAGCAGCAATGTTATGGGAACACCATCACCTCCATGTGCCTCTCCAAGTCACACACCATTCTAACTTGGGTCACTTGGGTAACTATTCTCCCTAATACAATAGCAAAATACTGTGGATGCTGGAAATCTGAAATAAGAACAGAAAATGCTGGAAATACTCAGCAGGCCAGGCAGCATCCGTGGAGAGAGAAACAGAGTTAACGTTTCAGGTCTGGGACCCTTCATCATAACTGCAAAAAGCTGGAGATGTAACAGATATTAAGCAGGTGCAGAGACGGGGGGGGGGGGGCGGGATTAGGAGGGGAGGAAGGAATTGAAAGAACATACTGTACTTTTATAAGAGGCAGGAAAGATAAAATGTTGCCAATGGGAATGGTAAAAATCATACAGCATGAAGAATGGGGGCAGGGATTATTATGTGAAATTGTTGAGCCCAGAAGGCTGTAAAGTACCTAATCGAAAGATGAGGTGCTGTTCCTCGAGCTTACATTGAGCTTCATTGGATAGTCTCCCTGTTTGTGTCTGTGTCTCTCTATCCTCTTGCTGTGTATATTTCTCTCTCCTGTTTTTGTTGTCTCTGTTCCTCTTGCTGCGTGGCTGCTAATGGTGGCCCAGTTACAACCATTGGGTTCTTTGGATAGTTCTGCTCACCCACTTTGGTGGATATAGCAGCATGTAAAAAACACCAGCGATGTGTCTGCATAAGGGGTGGACCCACTTTGTGTTGGTAATAATTAGGCCAAAAGTACAAGTATACTTTGATTGTGGAATTAAGTATGCAGTGAGTCCATGCACATGCTGTTGGCGGGGTGCGGTGGTGGTTGGGGGGGGGAGGGCAGAATGATGGAAAGACAGGTAAAGCTGCTGTTCACTAAAATGGCTTGGTCCATATTCTGGGACAACACTACTGTTCCTGAGGAAAACAGGGTCAGCCTGTCAATGAAGACACTAACTCGCAAGCATCAGAAAAATGTAATCCAGGAACTCTGGCTTCTGCAGGGTGCAAGGGCTGCAAAATGATTTTTCTTTTCCAAACAGAGTGAGCTATGGGCAATGGGCTGGGTTGGATAATGGTATCAGGATCTTCCTGCTTGTGACTTGGATGTCGCTGGGTGAGGGACCTGATCATGGATGTCATTGAGAGGCACCCAGATAAAGTCCTTGGCATGACCTCCATCATTGAATGTTATCGTCTAGCACCAGGACCCTGCTATGAACTCTATTATTGAATGATGTAATCTAGCACCAAGACCCTGCTATGAACTCTATTATTGAATGATGTAATCTAGCACCAAGACCCTGCTATGAACTCTATTATTGAATGGTGTGATCTAGCACCAAGACCCTGCTATGAACTCTATTATTGAATGATGTAATCTAGCACCAAGACCCTGCTATGAACTCTATTATTGAATGATGTAATCTAGCACCAGGACCTAGAAAGATCTGGCTTGAGATTTGCGAGGAGTTAGAGACTCAGACTTAGTGCACTTAAGGCCATCAGTCACCAACAAGGGTGATACGTGTCATCTGAGTGCTATATCAGCCAACATCCTTGAGCTACCTCTGAATCATAAAGATTCACCTCAAAGGGCTGATCTTTCTTTTACTATCTGGAATCCTCTGGGTGGTAAGAAGCCAAGAACAGATTTTTCCTATTTTAGTAATAGATTTGTATCCTTGTCTTACAGGAAAGATGTGGAATGGTCAGAGACCATTGCCTAAGGTTCCATGTACTTGACGGACATATGGACCCAGATACAAATGGAGCCCAGGGCGAGACTGATTAGTAACCAGCACTTGCTTGTGTGTACGTTGGGAGCTGCTTAGATAACTTTGCCTGGGTATAGATATTCTTTAAGGGATTTTTTATCTTGGCTTGTAGGACCCATCTACATTCCTCAGAAGTTGCATGTGGATGTGGTATATTTGGATTTTCAAAAGGCTTTCGATAAAGTCCCACATAAGGGATTAGTGTGTAAAATTAAGGCACATGGGATTGGGGGCAAGGTATTGACTTGGATAGAGAACTGGTTGGCAGACAGAAAGCAAAGAGTTGGAATAAACGGTTCTTTTTCCGAGTGGCAGGCAGTGACTAGTGGAGTACCGCAGGGAATGGTCCTTGGACCCCAGCTATTCACAATATATATTAATGATCTGGAAGAGGGAACTAGATGTAATATCTCCAAGTTTGCAGATGACACAAAGCTGGGTGGGCGTGTGTGCTGTGAGGAGGATACCGAGAAACTCCAGTATGATTCGGACAGGTTGGGTGATTGGGCAGAAGCATGGCAGATGCAATATAACGTGGATAAATGCGAGGTTATCCACTTTGGTGTCAAAAACAGGAAGGCAGATTATTAACTGAATGGCAATAGATTGGGAGAAGGGGAAGTGCAACGAGACCTGGGCGTCCTTGTGCACCAGTCGCTGAAATTAAGCATGCAGGTGCAGCAGGTGGTTAAGAAGGCAAATGGTATGTTGGCCTTCGTAGTGAGAGGGTTTGAGTACAGCAACAAGGATGTCTTGCTGCAGTTGTACAGGGCCTTCGTGAGACCACATCTTGAGTATTGTGTGCAGTTTTGGTCGCCTTATCTGAGGAAGGATGTTCTTGCCATGGAAAGAGTGCAGCGAAGATTCACTAGGCTGAAACCTGGGATAGCAGGAATGACGTATGAGGAGAGATTGAGACGATTGGGCTTGTACTCGCTGGAGTTTAGAAGAATGAGAGGGGATCTCATCGAATCTTATAAAATTCTAACAGGACTAGACAGACTAGATGCTGGAAGGATGTTCCCAATGGCGGGGGAGTCCAGAACCAGGGGTCTAAGGATAAGGGGTAAGCCATTTAGGACAGAGATGAGGAGGAATTTCTTCACCCAGAGAGTGGTGAACCTGTGGAATTCTCTACCAAAGAAGGCAGTAGAGGCCAATTCATTAAATATATTCAAGAAGGAGTTGGATATATTTCTTAAGACTAAAGGGATCAAGGGATATGGAGAGAAGGCAGGGACAGGGTACTGAATTTGGATGATCAGCCATGATCTTATTGAATGGCGGAGCAGGCTCGAGGGGCTGAATGGCCTACTCCTGCTCCTATCTTCTATGTTTCTATGGTGTTGAATACTGGAGGACCCTCAGACTCTAAGACCGCAAATTTGCCAGCGGTGGTGGGATGGTGGCGGGAGAGCTGGTTTCCGGGTTCCAGTCACGATCCTGGCTGCAGCTGCTCTGTCAAAGGGATTTTCCCTTGATTAGCCTTGTTATGCCAATGCTGCGGGCTTCCCGGCCAATTAACAGGGAGTGGGTCTGATGACATCATTTGATGATGTGTCATCAGCCGGCTTCCTTAAAGGGACCACGTCCACATTGAGTTTGACAGCAGTTCTGTCACTGTTTGACAGCATTGAGGTGCTGCAAACACTAACAAGCACTGCAGAAAGGTGGATGCTTGCAACCAGGCTCTCCAATTACTCCCTCCATATGCTTATGGAGGGTGTCATTGCACACAGGGAGGTTCTCTTCCCTTCCAAGGGCACCAACGCAGCCTGATTGCACATTGCACAGGAGGGCAAAAGCAGGGATGTCGTCAGGAGTCCCTGGCTGCAGTGGTGCAAACCTTTCAATGATCTCAGTGGATCACAAAATGTTACTGCAAAGCCACACTCAACCTCATCCTGCTGTGCCACTCAACACATCCCCATCACTCTGCCTTCCCTACCCTTCTGCTGCACATCCTTACTCACACAAACTTACCTTGCACCTCCACTCAACCCTCTCTATCTACATTATCACTTCCCCATCTCACTAGCCACCCCTCACACTCACCCTCATCCTACTGCAAGCATACCAACTAACAACACAAAAAGGTAGGCACTTGAGAGGTTTAGCCAATGTCCATGTGAAGTTTCTGGTAATGTGTTGTCATACAGTGAAATGTATTTTTACAACACTGCCCCTTATTGGACAGATCTGAGCGCATCTTGAGAAGTGTCTTAGTGAGTTCCAGTGAATGTTCAGACATAACTCCTCCCCCCCCCCCCCCCACTATAATGATGAGTGTGCATGGAATGGCTTGGACTGGACATTAAATGGATGGTGTCAACTTGGCACATCATGTGGCAGCCAGGGTTAACAGCGTCAAGTGAAGTAAATCTGGCCATGGTGATGCCATCGCTAGGCTCCCGGGCAGCAATGTTGTCAGGGGCTGATGCCCTGTGTCCTGTGCAGCATCAGGTGATGGCGGAGAAGGTTGGTGATGTTGTTGGTGATGTTGGTGTGCCTTGTGATATTGGTGTTGGGCTGATCATGGAAGGATTTGGAGGACCAAGGTCTGATTTTTTCAAGGGCACTGATGTTGCTGCAACAGATGGCAGCTGCAGGTGAGATGACAGAAGCGATCTGTCAATGGTGAGATAGGTTCTTCCAATGAGGTGGCACTGGACATACAGTTGCCTCTAAACACGTGCAAGCTAAAGAAATTTCTATATGTATTAAAAATGCAGTAACCAACATTTTCTGCTCTCTGAAACTGACCATTGGCAAAATGGCATCCTTTACAGCACTTCTGCAGCTGTCCGCTTATCGGAAACATCAGAGCAGACTCAAATCATACCAGGTTGAGCTGGCGTGTTCCCTGAGCAGCGGGTAACCCGTGTGGGAGAACGTGAAATTGGAAGGAAGCTTCAAAATAGTATTAAATTGACTCTTAACAAGCCATTTAATGAGCTCAATTGTATCCCCCGCTGCTTGGTGTCGGGTCAGTTCTCCGCTGACAGACCTGACACCTGGGAGACTCGCGTGGAGGCAGGTTGACAACGGGTTTCCTACCCGCTGTCAATCTTTGCTATTTTGACAGCGGACCCGCCTCCAAACCCGCCCTCTGAGTGCCGGCAAAATTCCAGCCTAAGTATAACTCTGGATAGCTTTGCAAAGTGATTTCTGGACTATGCATTGCTGATTGAAATATGTCAGCCATGGAACATCAAAGGTTGGGCAAACTCCTCTGTCAGTGATGCTCTCTGCTCCCTTTCCAAAGCTCACCAATTATGTGACGTTGGCATGGGGTTCAGAGAGGCAAAACAATTGATTGGCTTGGCGCATCCTTCACTTTCTAATTGCAGTGTTTGACATTGCTGGGAGATTTCGGGCTTCATCAAGAATGTAGCTCTTAGCTGTCTTGGGCAAGATATTATCTCTGCAATGAAAGTTGATTTCCAAGTCAGAATGGTTGATTGCCTCTATGTGAGAGATCAGGCCAAGGTGCCTAGTGCAAGAAGAATGTTGTACACCATGAAGTTAAGAATAGGGCTCTGTGACTACTGATAGGGTAAACTCCTTGGCAGATGACGCGGCTAATAATTTCCTTGCATTTAAAGCTGAAGTCATAAACAAATCTTATCCACTAAGCAGCACCATGTTAAAGTAATTACAAAAAGAAAGAGAGAAAATTGGTGCTTGAAGCTTCTTTGAAGCGATCCATAGCTCCAACGATAGATTATGATGCAGTGCTTTGTAAAGACAGGCGAGCCATTAGGAAGATGAAGTGGAATCACTGAATTTCATTCATCTGCAAGGGTGTACAATTACAAAAAAAATCCTAATTTTTTTTTTTGTTGGCGAAAGTCCATTGTCAATGGTAGCGAAGAGTTCCATATCATCTGCCGTGGAGTCTGCCCTATGGGCTACTACCAATGACAGATGAAAGATGCACTGAACCTATCACTCTTGAAAGAGCAGTGAGGTGAGCTTGTCCACTGTCACCCATCCTATTCAATGTCTTCATCAATGATTTGTTGGTTGGTATTGTAAGGGACATACTTACAGTGTCTCTGCCAGCCATTTCTGAGAGTATGGTGATGCTTTCACAGATTATGGGCCAGATATTCCGATCCCTACGGGTGAGTACGTGCTGTGTACCCACCCGTAGGGACATCGGAAATGCCAGTTTCAGGCATGCACAGCGCATGCACTGAAAACCGGCATTTCTGATCTGTCAAGAATGGTCTTGACAGATCGGACGCCTGCCCTGGAGAAGGGCCTCTGCGGGGGGAGAGTTCCGCTTTCTGGAGACCCTCGGCCCGCAGAAAACCCTTAGAAATCTTATGCCTGGTAAAAGCAGGTGTAAGGCCTGCTTTTACCAGGATAAGAGTTGAAAAAAGTTAAAAAATATATTTTTTCAGTCATTTATCATTTAAAAATACTTTTAAAAAAAGGTAAGTTTATTTTTAGCCCTGTAAAAAACTTTAATTATTTTTTTTCAAAAAATTAAATTTTTGTTTAAAGTATTTAATTTATTGTAATTTGAACTAATTTTAAAAATGTGATTAAAAAAAGTTATTTATTGTTTTGAAGTGTTTTTGGGGTGATCTCCATTCATATATTTGACAGGTCTATCTGTCAAGTGTATGAAGGGAGATTCCCTTCTTTGATTGGCTCCCCATGGCCCACGTGACCCCAGGGACGCTTGCGAACCGCATGCGCCTCTGAGATACATGGGCCCTGCGCACTTGAAGAGGCCCAGCATCGCAACTATACGCACCTCGGGAGCCCTCAGGTAAGGGCGTAGATTTTTTCTAGATCGGAGGCTTCCGCACGAGGGAAGCCTCCAATCGGAAAATACGGCTTTATATTTTTCTATTGGCAAATTCACCTGGTGATCTAGTTTGCTCTATCCACCATCTTGAACAATGCACAAATAAATGGATTATGATAATGGCTGCACCCAAATACAATATTATGGCTTTGCACAGTCCAAGAGCAGATCTGGAAGCTACTGATTAGAGGGGACTTGGGGGACTTGGTGCCATCAACTTTAGCCTGGATAAACTCCTTCAGGATTGTGCTGAGAAAGGATTTTTCTCATCAATGACAGCAAGACCCCAATGCAGCTCAAGCCTGTGGTGTATGGAAGAGTTCCCCTTCATCATTCAGAACTCTGAGGCTTGCATGGAAAGGCAACCCCTGGCCCCTATTTGAGATGCAGGACTCAGCTGCAAAGTGGATTTATGGCAAAAAAGAAAATGGTTGCAAGGAGGGGGATTCCATCATACACAGCTTGTCACTGAGTCTCTACCACAACTAAAGTCAGATGTTCATTATAGAGATCGCGTGGAAACTCTGAGACTTGAGATAAAAACTACTGGAAGACCTGGAGGTTGGGTATGAGAACACTCACTAGCAACAATGCCATAGGAACACCATCACGTACAAATTACTATTGTGACTTGGACATATATCACCATTCCTTCATTGTTGCTGGGTGAAAATCTTGGATTTCCCTACCTAACACCATTATGGGAGCACATTGCCACAAGAACTGCATTCATTCAAAAGGAAGAACCACCATTGCCTTCTCAGGGCAACGAGGGATGGGCAATAAACAGCCTTGGCAGCCTCATCCACATCCTCAGAACAAATAAAAAAAACAATTTGATCCGGGGTACAGTGCCTACCATGACTGGGTTGCAAAGAGGTTGTTGCTGCAGCTTTACACTTACAACTGATGGAATCAACATTTAATGAGGAATGATGTGTGCCAGACTGTGGCAATGCACTCAAACATCTTATGGTGAGGCTGAGTAAGGCTACGTATCAGAAACATCACTTACCTGAAACGTTATAACCTGTCTTTTCTCTGTACAGTTACTAACTAGTTTCTCTCCTATCTCCCCTCATGCTCTCTCCAAGTTCATCTTGTCCATGAGACCCACCTTCTGCTCCCTCGACCCTATACCCACTAAACTGCTGATCACCCAACTTCCCTTCTTAGTCCCCACGTTGGCTGATATTGTTAACGGTTCTCTCACCTCAGGTACTGTCACCCTCTCCTTCAAATTTGCTGTCATCACCCCACTCCTCAAAAAAAACCTTTGACCCCTCCATCCTTGCAAACTATCGTCCCATCTCCAACCTCCCTTTCCTCTCCAAAGTCCTTGAACGTGTTGTCACCTCCCAAATCTATGCCCATCTTTCACGGAATTCTATATTTGAATCCCTCCAATCAGGTTTCCACCCCTGCCACAGTACCAAAATGGTTCTTATCAAAGTCACAAATGACATCCTACATGACTGACAGTGGTAAACTATCCCTCCTCATCCTTCTCGACCTGTCTGCAGCCTTTGAAACGGTTGACCATACCTTCCTCCTCCAGCGTCTCTCCACCATTGTCCAGCTGGATGGGACTGTACTCGCCTGGTTCCATTCTTATCTATCCAGTCATAACCAGAGAATCACCTGCAATATCTTCTCTTCCCACTCCCACATCGTTACCTCTGGTGTCCCCCAAGGATCTATCCTTGGCCCCCTCCTATTTCTCATCTACATGCTGCCCCTTGGCGACATCATCCGAAAACACAGTGTTGTAGGAGTCTACGTACTCCTAACAAAAAATACTGAACTCGGAGAGGTTCAACAGAAAAGGTTTAATTGTTGAGACTGCATGTTGAACACAAAAATGGCGTCAGAGACTACACCAAGTCCGACTGCCTTTCATCAGTCCACAGCTTCGACTGCTCCTCCCCCGCTCTGGGCTTAACTATGTTGCAGATCGAGTTTCTTAAAGGTGTGATCCTTCTTAAAGGCATGACGCCTGATTTATAGTCTACGGACCGAAAAGCGGATTGTGTCCTTTCTGTGATCGGTACGCCACACAGCTCCCCCCAGAATCCGCTAGTAGGGAGTGTATGAACTGGCGTGGCGGCTTGATGGCACGGCCGGAACGGCTCTTGGCGGTTGGTGTCGGGAGCGGGGCGGTCGGACGCGTCGGGCTCTTAGGCGGTCTGCCCCGCGGTGGGGGTTGGCCCACTTGAACGGGTTCGTCGGGCTCTAGGTGCGCCAGCTTGAGCCGGTCGACCGACACCTTGTCAGTTCTGCCGCCCACTTCGAGGAGGAAGAACTTGTTCCCCGTCTGGAGTACCTTGTAGGGTCCGTCGTATGGGGGCCGTAGAGGTCCTCGGTGGGCGTCATGGCGCACGAAAACAAATTTGGCCATGTGCAGGCTAGGTGGTACGCGGGTTGCTGGTTCGCTGTGCCGGCCGGTGGGTACCGGAGCGAACTGTTATGCTCGGTTGCCGAAAGCGCGGCGTTGCTGGTCAGCCGACCGGGGGTCGTGGCGGTGGGCAGGAACTCTCCGGGTACGCGCAGCGGCTGGCCGTACACGAGTTCCGCCGCCGAGGCTTGCAGGTCTTCCTTGACCGCGGAGCGTAGGCCAAGTAGCACCCATGGGAGGCGGTCGATCCAAGCCTCGTCCTCGAGGCTGGCGCGGAGGGACGCCTTCATGGACCTGTGGAATCGCTCGCACAGTCCGTTGGCTTGGGGGTGGTAAGCCGTGGTGCGGTGAACGGCCACCCTGAAGTTTCGGGCGATGGCGGCCCACAGATCAGAGGTGAACTGCGGGCCTCTATCCGACGTCATGTCGGAGGGGACGCCGAAACGAGCGACCCAGGTACCGATGAACGCCCTCGCGATGTCGGCGGTGGTGGTGGACGTCAGTGGCATGGCCTCGGGCCAGCGGGTGGTACGGTCCACGATTGTCAGCAGGTGCGTGTGACCTTGTGATGGCGGCAGGGGGCCGACGAGGTCGATGTGGACGTGGTCAAACCTTCTTTCTGGCACGGTGAACTCCTCGAGTGGGGCTTTGACGTGCTGGTGGATTTTGGCATGCTGGCAAGCTATGCAGGATCTGGACCAGACGCGCACATCTTTGCGCAGGCCGCGCCAGACAAATCGGTTGGCCACCAGCCTAATGGACGCGCGGGTGCCGGGGTGTGAGAGGCCGTGGACGATGTCGAACACCCGTTTTCGCCAGGACGCCGGGACTACGGGGCGGGGTTGCGCCAAGGAGGTGTCGCATTTGACTGTGACAGCGGACGGGCCGCAGGCGACGTCGGTCAGTCGCAGCCCTGGGAGGGTTGTGGGCGCGGAGAGCAGATCGGGGTCGGTGCGTTGCTCCGCTGCCAGTTGAGCATAGTCCACTGCCAGGTGGGCGCCGTGGACGGCGGGGCGGGATAGGCAGTCGGCCACCACGTTGTCTCGACCGGAGACGTGCCGGATGTCCGTGGTGAATTCGGACACCGCGGCGAGCTGGCGTTGTTGCCTGGCTGACCACGGGTCCGCAGATTTTGCCATCGCGAATGTCAGGGGTTTGTGGTCGACAAACGCGGTGAAGGGGTGACCCTCCAGAAGAAATCTAAAATGGCGGACTGCCAGGTACAGTGCGAGGAGCTCGTGGTCAAAGGCGCTGTATTTGGCCTCCAGGGGGCGCAGTTGGCGGCTGAAAAAGGCCAGCGGTTGCCAGGCCCCGTCAACCCACTGTTCGTACACGGCGCTGACTGCGTGGTTGGAGGCGTCCGTGGTGAGGGCCACCCTGGCGTTGGGCTGTGGGTGAGCGAGCATGGTGGCGTCGGCGAGCGCCTTTTTGGTCGAGTCGAAAGCGGTCAACATGTCCGCCGACCACTCGATCGTCATTCTGTCTTTCTTACCCCGGAGGGCTTCGTATAGGGGCCGCATGAGGGAGGCCGCTCCAGGAATGAAGCGGTTGTAAAAGTTGATCATCCTCAAGAACTCCTGGAGGCCTTTGATGGTGGTAGGCTGGGGGAACTGCTGGACGGCTTGCACCTTGGCGGGCAGGGGAATGGCTCCATCCTGCGTGATGTGGTGGCCGAGGAATTCGATCCTGCTGAGGCCGAATTGGCACTTGGCTGGGCTGATGATGAGCCCGTGCTCACTGAGCCGCTGGAACAGGGTGCGGAGGTGCTCGATGTGTTCCTGCTTGGAGGAACTAGCTACCAGGATGTCATCCAGGTAGACAAAGAGGAACTTCAGGTCCTGGAGGACCAAGTCCATGAGCCGCTGGAAGGCCTGGGCCGCGTTTTTGAGGCCGAAGGGCATTCGGAGGAACTCGAATAGCCCAAAAGGGGTGATTATGGCCATCTTGGGAACGTCCGTGGGGTGGACTGGCACCTGATGGTAACCGCGCACCAGGTCGACTTTGGATAAGACTGAGCGGCCGGCCAGTCTAGCCGAGAAGTCTTGAATGTGCGGTATGGGGTACCGATCTGGCGTGGTGGCGTCGTTTAGGCGCCGGTAGTCCCCGCAGGGGCGCCATCCCCCGTCGGGTTTGGTGACGATGTGGAGTGGGGAGGCCCAGGGGTTGTTGGAGTGGCGGATGATGCCGAGCTGTTCCATTGTGGCGAACTCAGCCCGCGCGATCTCCAGCTTGGCCGGGTCCAGCCTGCGGGCATGGGCATACACCGGTGGGCCTGTGGTGGGGATGAAGTGTTCTACCCCATGCTTAGCAACCTTCGCGGAGAAGGTCGGGTTGGTGAGGGCTGGGAACTCAGCCAGGAGTGCTGAGTAGTCGTTGAGCGGGCGCGGCACTGCCACGCCATTTCGGCGGGTTGGAGGGGGGGCCATGGCGCCCGGGATAGGTGACATGGTGTTCATGTCCACGAGGCGGCGCCGAGGCGTGTCGACCAACAGGCCGTGGGCGCACAGGAAATCCGCACCGAGGAGTGGGGAGAGCACCTTGGCGGTGATAAACTCCCAGTGGTAGCAGCGGCCTGCGAGGTCGATGGTGACAGTGTGGGTGCCGTACGTCCGGATGTCGGTGCCGTTGGCGGCAGCCAGCGCAGGGCCGCGGCCGCCTCGCTGGATCTCGAGGGCGGACGCAGGGATGATGCTGCGCTGCGCGCCCGTGTCGCATAGGAAACGGCGTCCGGAGGCGCTGTCCGTAACATACAGCAGCGCGCCTGCTTGCCCCACGGCCATCATGTAGGCCGGTGTGGGGGCGGTTGGAAACGTGCAGGGATGGCTGCAGTGGCGTGCCCGTGCGCCGAACCGGGTATGGAAGTAGCAGTAGCCCTGGATCGGAGGGCTTGGGGGACGTGGGGGCCTGGGGGGCCTCGTGGCCAAGCTGTGTGGCCGCGCGATAGAGGGTGGAGCGCGCGCCGACGCTGCGGAGGTCAGGTCGGGGGTGACGATGTGGTTGGAGCTGGCGGACAGGAGTTTATCGGCTTCGTCGGCCAGGGCCTCGAGGTCCGTGAGGCTGGACGCCACGATCGCCAGGCGGATGCTGGGAGGTAGTTGGCGGATAAAGAGCGTGCGGAAGAGGGAGCCGGGCGGTTTCTCATCGGTCAGAGCAAGCATGTGTGAGAGCAAGTCTGACGGCGTGGCGTCACCGAGGCCTGGGAGGTCGAGGAGGTGGCAGTTGCGCACGAATTGGGAGGCTGTGAATTTTTTAATTAGCGCGGCCTTGAGATGTGCGTACTTGCCTTCCTCCGAAGGGTTTTGTAGTGTTGTCCAGACTTTCGTGATTGTGGAGCTGCCCAGGGAGGCGAGGAGGTAGTCGTACATCGTTGCGTCGGCGGTGATGCCGCGGAGTCGGAATTGCGATTCGGCTTGAAGGAACCAGGCGGTGGCTAGGTTCTCCCAGAACTCCGGCAGCTTCACAGAAACTGCATTTGTGTCAGCCATGGTTATGCTTAGGAGTCGTCCTGAGCATCGGGGTCACCAATGTAGGAGTCTACGTACTCCTAACAAAAAATACTGAACTCGGAGAGGTTCAACAGAAAAGGTTTAATTGTTGAGACTGCATGTTGAACACAAAAATGGCGTCAGAGACTACACCAAGTCCGACTGCCTTTCATCAGTCCACAGCTTCGACTGCTCCTCCCCCGCTCTGGGCTTAACTATGTTGCAGATCGAGTTTCTTAAAGGTGTGATCCTTCTTAAAGGCATGACGCCTGATTTATAGTCTACGGACCGAAAAGCGGATTGTGTCCTTTCTGTGATCGGTACGCCACAGTGTCAGTTTTCACAAGTACGCTGACGACACCCAGCTCTACCACACGACCACCTCTCTTGACCCTTCCACCATCTCTAAATTGTTTGACTGCTTGTCCGACATCCAATACTGGATGAGCTACATTGGCTCCTGATTAAGTAAATTGGCTCCAAATTAAGCAAATTGGCTCCTGATCAAGCAACACCATGATTTAAAAATTCTCATCCTTGTTTTCAAATCCCTTCATGGCCTCGCCCCTCCCTATCTCTGTACCAACCTCCAGCCCTACGACCCTCCGAGATACCTGCGCTCTTCCAAATCAGCGCATCCCCGATTTTAATCACTCCACCATTGGTGGCTGTGCCTTCAACTGCCGAGGCCCTAAGCTCTGGAATTCCCTCCCTAACCTCTGCGCCTCTCTACCTCTCTTTCCTCCTTTAAGACACTCCTTAAAACCTGCCTCTTTGTCATCTGCCCTAATATCTTCTGCTGTGTCTCGGTATCCAATTTTATTTGATAATCGTTCCTGTGAAGCGCCTTGGGACGTTTTACAATGTTAACGGCGCTATATAAATACATGTTGTTGTTGTTCTAACTTACCCGCTGTGTATTTCCAGAACTGTCTTTTTTTTTACAGATTTCCAGCATTTGTGGTTTTACTATTTTATCTTATGGTGAGTTGTGCTTGAGCTCCTAGTACATGTTGACCATCTAGTAAGGGCTCAAACCCATGCTTGTCAGCTGTCTAACAACCAACTGATGACTCTTTTTTAGGGGGTGGGGAGAAATAAGTGGGGTCTCTTTGGGGTTGAGATGACTACAAGTGATATGCCTGGTGATGGAAATTCAGAAGTAAGTTAATTTTCTGTGGTAGACATAGCAATCTAATACCTGAACAAGGTAGGTCCACAGTACTCCAGAACACTTTTGATGATTGGCTCGCTAATAGCGCCTGGAGTAGATATCAATGGCAGTTGGGATTCTTCCCATTCTGCTCCAGATAATGCTGCAAGCCAATTCCTGAACATGTTTGCGTGGTCCTAGTTGGATGAGCAGCAGAAAGTTTACCAGTGATCTGTACTGGTACGCTGTGCAGTTTGAGTTAATTTTACTCCAACATTGCCCTTGGATGTATCTGGGGGCTTTGCCAATCCGTGCCTAAGCTCTCTGAACTTAGGTAAGTGGAGTGTGTCACTATTGGGTGACAGTATGCATTCTATAACGGGTAAACAGAAATTCGAAACGTCTAGATTTCTCGGTAGCTTGATTTAGAGGTTCTTAAATATAGTAATTGCAACCAATGTGTCAGAAACCCAGTTCATCAAAAAA
This sequence comes from Somniosus microcephalus, assembly GCF_052327205.1. Taxonomy (NCBI): domain Eukaryota; kingdom Metazoa; phylum Chordata; class Chondrichthyes; order Squaliformes; family Somniosidae; genus Somniosus; species Somniosus microcephalus. Next base: position 38,432,547 of record NW_028225179.1, on the reverse strand, counting down.
CATGAAATGTTTGTTGAGTTGGATTTAATGCAATCACCTTATTTTCGTCTACTCACAGTGCAGTCTGCCAATTAAGATGACATTGTCTCATTATATTATTGCAGGAGAGCTAACGTTCATTTTTTGAACTAAGTATAGATCCCATAGTCTGGATATTTATTGTGACTTCTCTGGGTGCAACCGAATAGCCTTGGCAGAAGCCTATTTATGGATGAAAACAAATATTACCACTCAAAGAATCGTATAAAAAAGTAATGTTTTTGAGTGTTTAAGTGACAATTTTTTTTACAATATTTTATAGTGATCTAGAAAAAATGATGGGGGAAACACAGCCTTTAATCGCTTTCTGTGTTCACATTGCATTAGACAAAAGATCGCCCTATTATAACTGTCCGCTGTGCGATACTATTCTCACAACGTGATTGTATCTGTGTCGATGGTTATCTCCAGCAAGATAAGGAGTGGATTTTCAATTCTCGATGCCACTTCCTGGGGCAGCCGCCGGTACACTGCACTTAACTTGGGTCAGGGATGCTGTACAAAATGATAGTAACTCAGGATAGTAGTCCAGAACTAGAAACATTTGAATTTAGGCCCCCTTGAGTTCTGGCAGGTTACAGCTTGCTCAGGTACATAAAGTACAGAAATTCTGCTCAGTGGTATACTGTGAGCATTGGTCAATTAAATGCAGATTGGTTCAATGGTGGCTTATTTCAATTCAGCACTCACTATGTGTTATTAAACAACTTGTAACGTTAACATTTTTAGTCGACTAAGTTTGGGAGTTCATTACAGGTGGAAACCTGCCTCTACCCATTCTATGGGAGGGCACCATTGAGCTCAGTTAGCTGTACTGCGATTCCACCTCGTCAGATAACTCTCTGACAATAGGAAGAGAATGACGTTGATATTTGTCTGATTTAAAACATTTGGAGCAGTGCTCCTGGCAGAATCCTCGGAAGGTTAATTGAGGGTTTCACTGATACTGTTGTGTTTTTATAGACACATTCTTAATTTTGAAAACAGTGAGCGCTGATGACCTGAATAAGAAATGAACTTCCAGGTGTTTCTGAGTCTGGCGGTGGAAGGAGCTCAATTAATATCGAAAAAGACATGCTCATTAATGTAAGGTGTTTCAGTGACTGCGTAATTCAGGTGTGCATTTAATTCATCTCCCACGCACTGCTGTTCTCAGTCACTCCTACAAGCTGCTTCCCTGATGATGTTATCAGTAGTTAGACACAAATATTCCTTAATTCAACAGAAATATACATAAAAATACTCAAAAGGATATTGGAATACATTAAAACTACACTAATGGTGAAACTCCCTCTGTTAGGTTGAGATAGTGGATCAACACCTCTTTTAAAGCACATTAGTCTCATTTTATTAAAATTGAAAGAATAGTGACATTTGGTCATTCTCATTTATTAAAATGTACTTTATATTGGAGTGGGACTTTGAGATGTTACAGCAAACCAGTATCATATCTGATCTAGGATTCCTTGGCATGTAAAGGAGTGTTTGATTCTTTAACATTACAACTGTGTCAGTCCTCACTCTAATAACATAGGCACAAAAATGAGAATTTGTGAATTTACTGTTTGTGTCAGCTCCGAGAGGAAGCCACCTAGAATTGTTATCCACTTTTACAGGTGATCTTAACAAGTATATTCTGTAATACTTCTAATCTGTTCTAAATAGCAGCAATGTAGTTTATTATCAACAACATTTCATGCAACAAAATGGACAACTGATAATTTCACTCAAATCTCATTAACACTTATTGCAACAGGTCACAAATGTTATACTGTATAGCTATTTCAAATAACTTTTTCAAACGTCAATTCATTTGAATCACAACTAAGAACTAATGCTAATGATATTTCATCAGGCATCAATATGAAAACATAGGTGAATGATATGGTGATAGTGACAGCAGTATTCTACATATAAACTATTATAAAGCTTTCTGTAAGGCTGGGTATTTGCATGGCATTTGTGACAATGATAGTTGCAATATTAAAGTAGCAGGACTTCTTGGTCCTTTGAACAGCCTCTGTGGTATGGTTGAAGTTGCCGTTGTATAGGCAAAGGCTGGAATCGTGTGAGTGGAAGCCTGGGTAAAGGTTGCGAAATGCCATCTGAAGCTACCAGTGGTGCCACTGGGGTTACTTTGTCTCACACCAGGGGAGAAGGATAAATATGCTCTGTGTCATGAAGAACAAGAACCCAGTTTTGCAGCTTTATCCAGTTGAAACTCTTTCATTAGCATGCTCTGGGAAAATCTTTTATCTCTTAGATTGACATTTTGTGCCTAAAGAATCTGTTACTTGGTGTACACTGATCAAAATGACTTCTTGCATAGTTAGTAGAAACTGACAGAAGTTGACGCTGACCAAACTGCCGCCATTGGTCAGTGGCTGTGCTGTGATAGTTTACTAATGAGAGTGATTGATTAGTTTGATTCACTTTCCATCCAGTTTCTGCTAACAACAAACTGTAAACTACCTGAAGGTATATACTGGTCTATTACCAATGAATGTTTTTAGATGGCCCAATCTATTATTTTAAATCTGATCTCATCTGTGACAAAAACCCTTTTCCTCTTAAATATAAATTTAGTTTGGCAAAACTGAATTGATCTTATCAGAATTGGACGGTGTTCAAATTTTTGCAGTAGTTCTGTTTTTGAAGGATAGGCCTTGACAGACCACAACTTCTGTATATGCAGTGACACATGTAATACAACTGGGCTTTACAATTTAGTTTTCACTGCCAAAACCTAAAGAACAACGATATAAGAAAGATAAAGCAAATGGTTTTACTCCACTGTGCTTCAGTTGCCAAAATTATTCTATTCTGGTTAAGAAAGGATTTGGACAATCCGGGAGGATTATATTTATGTGGCACAGCCAGATCTGAAGCAAGAGGAACATATGAGTAAGCTGAACGCAGGCTCCTGTTTCAAACACCTGGTCTCCATTAATTTCACATCCCCATATCCATGCATCCTGTATCGGACTGGTATGTAAATTAAGCCACAGGCGCTTTAATCTTTATATCATTAAACCGGTAAAAGGTCAACATGGAGTTACAACACATTTTTTCTCTGAATTCTTAACAGCAGACTGACTCGAGTGGAAATCAGGGCCTGCCAGTATTTAAAAAGAGAACAATTATAGTATTAAGAACCCACTTTTCTCCTGGCCCTTTTCCCAGTGCTAAATGAAACTGTACCTTTGTGCCTCATGTTGAAGCTATTTATTCTCCTAAGCTTAGCTGATCAAAGGGACTGCTAAAGCAAGAACAGATAGACAGAGCTAATAGGTACTGAAAAGGCATTAAAATCTCATTGTTGCCAAAACATATTCCCTATTCATTTGAAAAAAAAATGAAGCATTCCTTACACATATTAACCTAATTATTCGGGGAAAAATGATCAGCTCTTGTGTGCGTAGCTAATGTATTTCTGTCAAGGTCTATTTCTCCTCAGTTTTTCTCAAAGTCTTTCTGATGTTCTTCATTTAGGAATAAATGAAAACAGAAGTTGTTGTGAAAACTATGAGAACTGCTATATGTTTCATGGTGTAAAAAAAACTTCTGCCGTCTGCCAAGTACAAAGCCCCCAAAAATTTAATTCCACTCCTCTGAGGCCTATAACTGGGTTTTGGATTAAAACTGCCAGATCTACAGAGAACTTGCAGTAATATGCAAACTCCCCAAAGTTCTGTCTAAAGGTCAGCATGCTTCAGAGGCCAGAGTTCATAGGGGAGCAGGTCCAAACAACTATGTATAAAAAAATAATGAACAAGAAGGTACACTGACCAGGTCCACTGAAATGATTTTGATTTGGATCTGGATGACAGAAGTTTGGAGCTACAAAGGTTCCTGCATTGCTTCTCTGGCACTGAATACATTTGTGCATTTTTATGTCAAAGAAACACAATGCTAACATGAAAAACATCTGACCTGTGCATGATCCATCCAACACAACACTAAATCTGAATAAACCCAAATTTGGATTGATTTTGATGTTTACTTTAGAAGCTCATTCTCAAAACTGACATAATATTCACCTCCATTGAATAAAATATTTTACTCAAGATGTACAGAATAGTTTAGAGTGGGATACAATCCCTACCACTTACATCATCCATGCTTATCCTGGGTAGCCGCCGATATCAGGCAAATGGTCATAACCATTTGCCATTACCATTGAATTCAGATACAAAGGTGCCGCTTATAACACGTTAAGAGTGCCGGCTATTTCGGGCAATTAAATAAGCTTTTCGCCCCTTGTTAAAGTGCGTTTACTACCGTTAACTATTTACCTGAGGTGCCAAGTGCTGCGGAGTGTTGTCCATCCCTTTTATCTGTCTTTAATGCCCCAGGAACAGCTGATTGAAGCTGCCCAAAGTCTCTACTTTCCCACTGCCGTAGTTGTTAACAGTACAAACAACTGATGGATAGTTCAGGTTGCTTCAATCAGCTGTTCCTTAAATATAGATGATCTGTTGGTTTCCATTGAAATAAATCATTATCCGATTTTGGATCGATTTATCAGCATTTTTTGACTTGATTAGTCATCCTAGATCTTTGCCTCCTCAAAATCTTAGGTACTAGGGAGTCCGATGGATTTAGAGTCCACTGCCAATTGTAGGCAAATTGCATTAGCATGAATGTGGTGGGGATTGTACAACACCTGAAGGTCAGGGATTGTTGTTAGGCAATATGTCTAAAGTCAAGATCTGATGGAATTACCTCACTGTAACCTAAGATATAAAAGTTTAACAGTTTGAACAAGAAAATTTAAGTTTATGTAAAAAAAGGAATTGCCTCCTCCTCAAAAATTTTCATTTCCATCCTGTTTTCTTCAGCGAAGGGTGTTGGGGTGTGGGCCATGAATATATTTTCTGACCATGATGATTGCTGTCATTGGCTAGTGTTTATCATAAGTATTGCTGATGATTGGAGTATCAGCTAGCATTGGTTTGGGCGCTCAAGTAACCGTGTAGTCACTGCACTGCTATTGGACCAACTGTTAATCAATACATTTGTGATTACAGCAATGCTGTTAGTATTAGCCATTGTTATGAATCTTATGATCCCATGAAGAAAGACTCATGAAATAATACTGGATGGCCAGCTGGTGGCGCCATCCAAGGAGTATAAATACTCGGGCATGGGCCCAGCTTTCCCAGGAAATTTTGTAAACAGGAACTAGTGAAAGATAACTAGACCTCCATGTTTTGAAACAAGTTGATTAAAGCCTTGCTTTATACTTGAACCAAGTGCGTAGTGAGTTTTATTACGTCAGCCATTACTTTAACGGCACCATTTTCACGTAAATTTATTTGACCAACTGCATCTGTTTATAAAAAAAAGAGGATGGAAGAAGTGAGGCCCCTTTATAGTAATTTGATATTTTTCAGCCACTTTGAGCATTTGTGGTTGTCTCTAAATAAAGAGGTGGCTCATTGCCACTGCAGAATACATATGATTTAAAATCAAAACGTATGGCCAGTTTTCACCCTTGTGATATTGTATTTATGATTACTATCATGGTAAATGTCACCAAGACTTCTTTCATTACAGTGTTTTTTAAAATGTTTTTACTACAATTTTGTGTCCTCAATGTTTCCGTAGCCTGTCAGGAGCCACTTTCTTTTTGAAATATAATAACTTAACATTTCCAGATTTCCAGGTTGCAGTTTCCACAACTTGACAACGAATTCAATATTCCCTGGTGGCACTAGGACTTTAAACACATCACACACATGCAATGACATTCAAGACATTACATATTAATGATAATTGAATAATTCTGAAAAGATGTGTAAAATGTGATGAACATATTTATTACTATTGAAAAATAAGCAATGCAAGTAAGTGTTGCTCATGTTTTTCCTTGAACTCATTTAAAACCTCCATTCGTCCAAACATTAGCAATTATCTTTGCATTGTTATTTTGTTGATCATAAAGGATATTGGTGAATTTTGAAGTATTGAAGGTTCTTATTCACAATGCTTTTGCTAATCTTCTAAAGCAGCTTTCTACACTTCTTCAGTAAATTGACATTTGCGGCAGTGCGGGTTTGGAGGCGAGTCCGCTGTCAAAATCACAAAGATGGACAACGGGTCGGTAACCCACTGTAAGCCCACCTCCTTGCCAGTTTCCCAAGTGTCGGGTCTGTCATCCCTGAACAGACCCGACACCAAGCGGTAGTTAAGAACCATTTTCCCATGTACTTACCATTTTACCAGGTTTTCAACGAGGTTTCCAGAGAGCGGCTATCACGTCGAGTAAGTATGTCGGGTTCTCAATGACTGTGGATTGCTGTGAATAGGTGAAAGCTGCAAAAGTGGTATAAAACCTACCATTTCACAGCTGTTCACTTCCCAATCTTAGAAGTTGGAGCATTAATGATTTGGAACCCACTTTTGAGCTTTATGCACTTTTGAAGTGTTTTGGAGTAATCTCTCTATCCACTGTCACCTCCTGGGAACAACCTATCTAACATTGACAGATTACTTCTGTCCTCTCAACCTCACTTGCCATCTATTCCATCAGCATCGGTGCCCTTGAAAAAATCTCACCTTGGTCCTCAGAATCCCAACACGATCAGCCCCAACACCAGCATCACCGGGCACACCAGCAGCACCAACATCCACACCAGCCTTCACCGCAATCAACTGATGCTGCACTGGACACAGGGCATCATCACCCGACCACCTTGCTGCCCGGGAGGCCAGCGATGGCCTCACCATGTCCAGATTTACTTCACTTAACACTGTACATCTTGGATGCCACATAATGCACCAGTTGGCACCACCCCACACCAGCACCATAAAGCATCCCTACAATGTCCAATCCATTCCTTCCTCACGCATCACCATTGGTGGGGGTGGTGGGGGGGATGTTATGTTTCACCATTCACTGCAACTCACTAAGACACTTTCAAAGGTGCACACAAAACTGTCCAAGAAGGCAAAATGGTGACAATAAGGATTTCAATGCTTGACAACACAATAACAGAAAGTTTACACGAACATTGGCTAAAACACCCAAGTACCTACCCTTGTGTGTTGTTAGTTGGTATGATTGGACAAGGATGAGGGTGAGTGTGAGGGTGGCTAGTGAGATGGGGAAGTGATAATATAATTAGAGAGGAATGGGTGGAGGTGCAAGCTAAGTTGGTGTGAGTAAGAATGTGCAGGAGTAGGGTAGGGAAGGCAGAGTGATGAGGATGTGATGAGTGGCACAGCAGGATGAGGTTGAGTGTGGCTTTGCAGTAACGTTTCATGATCTACTGAGATCATTGAACGGTTTGCGCCACTGCAGCCTGGTCATCCTGATGACATCCCTGCTTGTGTCCTCCTGTGCAATGTGCAACCAGGCTGTGTTGGTGTCTTGGGGAGGTTTCTTCCGCCCATTGGAACGGAAGAGAACCTCCCTGCGTGCTGTGACGCCCTCCATATGTCATGGGAGAGCTTGGGTGCAGCTGTGCACCTTTGGGCAGTTTTTGTCAGTGTTTGCAACACCTCAATGCTGTAGAACACTGACAGCACAACTGTCAAAATCAATTTGGACATGGCCCTGACGTAATAAAACTCACTGATGACGCGTCATCTGATGATGTCATCAGATCCGCTTCCTTTTAAGTGGCTGGGAACCTCGCAGGGCGGGCTTAACAAGCCCAATCAGGGCAAAATCACTTGGAGGAGGCGGGATGAAGACGGGTGCGGAGTTTGAGGCCGCTGTCTGCTCCGGCCGTACCGGACTCACCACAGCTGGCAAAATCACGGCCAGTGTTCCTGAAAAGATCAACAACAATTGTGAAAAATGACATTTTGGTAGATTAGCAAAAGTTTTTTTTGACGAAGGGGCTTCCTCGTTGATCATCAAAATCCCAGTTACAAAATCGACAATAGCTGTTTACATTATCTTTCTAGGACCTCTAAACATCTCCAGCATCAAATGAAAGACAATTCTTATTATATAAACTTATTTTGGTACTGAAACCGTTACAATAGGGGAGCAAGAGACTGAGTGAGTGAATAGTTTGTGTATTTGTATGTATGCACGCCTGTAATTAACTCTGATAACAGTTGTAACATCTGATTCAAAAAGAGTCAAAATAACAAGTTACATTTGTTATCACTGACTTCTGTTACAATGCTGCTCGTTGGTATTTTTCAGTTTTATATACGGTGATATTTCAACATAAAAAATCTTCTTACAAAAAACCTACAAGAAGCGCTCTCTGCCTTTAAGGAATACTGCTTTAAAATTAGGTTATTCAAATATTAGCATATGAACACATGACATTTGTATGAAATCCACTGTTTTATTGTGGGGTTTAATCCGTTTAAATTATTTGCCAATATACAAAGAGCCTAATTTCAAGAAACAGGTTAAAAGTTCTATTTTTATTGTAAACTAGAAAATCAAACTAGAAAAAAATATGCTTTTCACATTTACATGCACTGTGGCTGTTTCTCCTTTATGTAAGTTAAAAAGGAAGATTTTATTATATTAGTAGCTTAGCAACAGGCAATAGACTATTATTACATGGTTGGCATAGCAATGTGGAATGAACAATTATAACATCATGATCTTGTAACCATATAGGCCTCACTAACAAAGCGTGTTTCCTTATTATTTTGTAATTAAAAACCAATGCACAATTTCTTTGAATGCGGTTTAGCTAAGCCTTTTTTTTTTACTTGGAGAAATCACTGGATTTTGTTTTCAGCATTATTTAGCAACAAGATTAAGGACCTGAAATTGCTTGTCGGCTCCAGCAGATTCCCGCTGTAATTCTAGAGGAACTCTGACAGAAAAGGGCTGCAAACTCCATTCGGACCTGAAAATGCCAGGACTTCATATGCTGCAAGTCCCTGCTACCTCAGCCTCAAAGGGGACCTGGAATAAATTTGGAGGCTGATTTTCCCATTGAGTAGGAGGCGTACCAGCCTCCTTGAAGGGTGCAAGTAGGCCCCAGTGGGAAGGGATCCAAGTCAAGGAAATGGCCTGGAATCCTGAAGACAAGGTAATTAATTTAGTTTTTACGATTACTAACATTACAAAGGGGCATAAAATCATCCTTTCCATGGGGGGGGGCGGGGGGTGTGGAGGGAGGGCGGAATTTAACAACTTCCTACCCCCGGAACAGCTGGAGGTTCTGGAGTTTCCATCACAGGAGCACTGGTGAGTGCACGAGATACGTCCTTAGTGACACCAGCACCTGCTGGCCCCATTATAATTAAATGCCCTTCTCCTGGCCATGCGTACTCTGGCGGGGTCAGCACGGGTGGCCATGATCCTGACATAACTGTCGGGATTGTGCCCCTTAGCATTTTCATGACCTAACTTTTCGAATAAAAGTATAGAGTATTTTAGTGCTGCACAAAATGCATAGTGAGATAGTTTGGATGTTTGGAATTCTAATTCCAAAATGGGAGTTCTAGCAATGTTAGCAATAGATCAGTCCATTTTTTCACTTTAAGAGCTCAGGTAAATAACATTTTTTTTGTTCAGTACAGACTGATGGCCAGGGGCGGGGGGGGGTCTTGACATTAAATAACTAAAGTATTAGTGATTTTAATTATGAGATATAGATCATTTTCCCTCGAACAAACTGCAACTGATCTTAAAGCATGCCATATGGCCTTTGGCTGCAAAGAGCAGTCTTCCCAATGCAGTGGAATCAAATTATGACACCACTGAGAGGGCAGTAGCTTCCTGTACTATTGTCCTTTGATGTCATTTCCTCAAGGCAATGGACCGAATTCAGGTTTAGACTGGTGCTGGTGCTTCATTCACCACTAGTGTCAAGTCAGGCTTAATTGGACCTGACCTGTGCCAATTCGTTATTGCACTGTTGTTTTTGGAGCAGTACAGAACCACAGGAAAATTATATGTTAAAGCAATTCATGCTCGTCTGAATTGCCTACAGCACCATTGTCAAAAGTACATGGTGGAGTAAAGGCCTTGATGCATGTAGATGAATAAAGGGAACATTTTCTTCACTTTTGTTTGTATAGTTTTACTTCTTATATAAAAACATATATGGTTACTCCGTGCTTTGACTTATAACCTCTGGAGACAGGATTCAATTCCATTTTGTAGGAACATCAGGGGAGTGGCACCATAACTACGCCTCCAAAAGAGCATAGTCTTATTAAAGTTGATGCACAAATCGTGCAAGCCAACTCATTTTGAAACACAATATCAGCTTGATAACACAGTTTCAAGCCATTCTAATCTCACCACGTGCTTCCTCGAATGCACCCTGTGGCTGCAACATGTGACAATAAAATTTACGCTGTAAAAACAGTCACCTGCACAAACACAGAGGGCGTAATTTTAACCCACCCCACCACAAGATGGGTGGGAGAGGAGCGAGCGGGTTAAAAGTTTAAAAGTCGGAAACCCAACCCCATGCCACACACTTCCGGTTTTTATGGACATCAGTTGGGGGGGCGGACGGCTCCCCCTGATGTTCTCTATGGCCCCCCTAAATCTAAACCTGACCACCACCCCCCCTGACTCCCGTTGTCCTCTCCAGCCCCCTGATCTAATCCCAGCCTCCATGTTGTTCCCCCCTTCCCGATCTCTCCCTCCCTTCCTCCTATCCACTTCCCGGATGCAGCCTGGTGCCGCACGTCTTCCCGCCCGCCCGACAGCCAGCCAGCCTTTCAATCTGCCTGGCTGCCAGCCGGGAAATGCGGCTAAAAATAATTAAAATAGGTCCTGCCGTTAAAATCGTCAGGACCTCCGGGAAACTTGTACCTCCCCCCTGCCGCTCCCTCCCCGCCTCCCAGTAAATATCGGGGCCATTTTGTGCCAATTTGAAAACATGTAAAATATGTACCCATAGTTCTTGGTGAAATAAAGTAAAAAATATATTTTGTGTCGAATAACTCTATTTTAGTCAATTATGTTTGATATTCTAGAGTTAACGGTTATTAAAAATGTATGGCTATTGAAAGCCAAAAGAGTAAAAGATTACATTAGGTCCAACTAATAAGTCCATTCCTATATCATATATTTTTTAAATCTTTGCATTTTAGCTGAATTAACACAGAATAGATACAAATTCTACTTAATCTTATAATTAATCAACTGCAGAGGAACAAAACTGCTTCCCAATTTAAACACCGTGCAGATCACAGCAGAAGAGTTTATAAGGGATTATGTTCCTGTTATAATGTATAATACTGTATACTGAGAGCATTATTGTACACTAGAGGTCACTCTTATAACCTAAAAGCAAAAACATTGGCATTGTTTCCAGGTATATTGCATCTGGTACCTGTTTTGCCACACTACTAACCTGCTGCTAGTTACTTATATAGTTATATCAGCTATTATAACCAACCTAAAATCTTTGTACAAGATGAAGCTGAGAGTGTTGTGCTCTCAAGTTCCTGGATATAGCTCACAGAAAACTAAGGAGTGCATTTGCAACTAAAAGTTTACCCAAAGGCATAATAATAATAATAATTGAATTACTGGTGTCTTTTAGAAAGTATAAAGTTCCCCAAAAAACTATGCTACAAAACATCAAAGGTGAGAATACCAGAAAAGTAGCTGCAAGGGTGTTGTTTCTCATCTACAGAACCACTGTTTCGAAAATAGCAGTTCTCCAACTTGCGAACCGTAAATGAGATGGCTTCACTTAGTTGGTTGCTAGCAGGACTCCTAATTATAAAGGCTTACTAATCTGGGAAATAGCTGAAGGGAGTATTGCTCACATGAATTTAGATAAAACTGAAGCAATATACAGGTCAGTACAGGTACTGGTGACAGAAGAGCATCCTCACTTGCTTTCCTGGTGTGCCTTTCATTGAAGTAAAAAATGAGACACTATGAAATTAGAGATACAAAAGGTAAAGCCTGCCTGCGGGTTTCTTTTAATTGTTATAAGTAATCCTTTTTTTACCCTGTTTCTTCCCCCTTGTGATCGCTTGCAAGTTCTTTTGGATATAAGGACAGGTGAAAGGTTATACAATCCTTCATGGCATTTGATGCAAAGCCTGCCTCATATAGAATTAAGATGATTTAAATCAGTTAAATTCAGAGCAGAAAACTTTTTTGCCCCTATATCATGTTGTGCCAATTTTCAAAGAATATATGGGTAGAAACTATCCAACTTTCATAAATAAACAATGTAATGGTTAGAATAATCAGATACAGAATAATGCACTCCAAACAATATTTGTTTTGATGTTTAACTATTCAAGCAACATTACCTTTTAAATTTTGTGCTCGTGTTGGTTCGGTCTTTCAAACCTGGATATTCTATGGATTTGCCAGGAGTGTGAAGAACGAATGCTGCAAATATAATTTCAGTTGATTTTGCTAATTTTTTTAATCATATTCATAAGAGCATAAGCATTTGTGGAACAATAGCCATTCAACTATTGTGCCTGGCAGATTGGTGCTTTAGGCAGTCAGTGTACATTATCATTTTCTGAATCTCATCCCACCAAATGTGAACAAATTTAACTGGACTTCATTTTGTATAATTCCTTCATTACTTTAACAACCTGAATTGTTTCATCATTTTGTTAAAAAGAACAATCTTATTTCCTTTAGCTAGTCCTGAATTAGAAAAGGACATTCATCCTATCCAGCTTGCACCCTAAAATGGACATTGTACAATTTACAGTCATCAATCTTTCCCAATGTATTTTGCCTTGTGAGGGAGGTGATTAGCAATAGGTAAAACTTCCACAAATACGTAACTGAGTCCAAAAGGCTATTAGGCAATATCTCCAAGATATAAATCTATCATTACAGCATACAAAAATACACCGCTGACTTTGAAGTTGCAGCTCTCTATTCTCCTGCTAAAACATCAATTTTCATTTGGAAGTATAGGCCTAGAAACAACTGTTGGCGATCGTAGTGGACAAATGCTTAATGCACTTGCATGACATTCCTTTGTCCGCTAGTTTATTGAAGCATTACCCATTTAAACTAAATGGGTTAACTCCTGCAGTAAAACAATGGACAGAGGAATGCCATACGAACATATCAAGCATTTGTCTGCTAATATTGGAAACAATAATTTTTGGCTTATAACTACAAGCAATGGGTTAAAAATTGGATAGCCCCTGAAAACCCGCGCTGGTTCAATGTAATGCAACCTGCTAATTATAATGATAGTGGTGTGCAGCCCAGCGCTAAACGCGCTGCTGAGTAGCTGCATGCTCAGCAGGGGCCCCAAGTTCGTGCGAGGCGAGCACCAATTAAAGCTAGCCTGCACTTCTTAAAGTCAGTCTGCACCTCTTAAAGGGGAGGTGCATTCTCACTGCAGCAAATTCTGGAAGTTGTTGTAGAGGAATGTGTGACCTACAGGAAGGGTGAAGATGGCACAACATGGCAGAGAGAGGGCTCTCAGATTTTCTGATGCAGCGCCCGAGGCCCTGATGCAGCAGGTAGACAGGAGGAGAGATGTCCTTTATCCACAGAGGGCCAGGAGGCCCTCCAGACAGATGCTGAGAAGTGATTGGGATATATTGCGATACTCGTCGCTGTCAATGCAAACAGTGTAGCCCCGCGGACCTGGATGCTGTGCAGGAAGAAGTTTAATGACCTCATATGAGTGATCAAGGTCAGTGAATTCATCTTCAAATGCCACATTCCACAAACTACACCACTAGCCTCACACACTGCTCAATACACCACACCCCCATTACTCACCTACCAACAATCTCTATCAATCACAACTCTCTATTAATCAAGCCCAGGGAACCCTGGATGAGAAAGGATATCCAAGAATGGATTAGGAAAAAAAGGGAGGCTTTTGGCAGGTATAAAGGACTAAAAACAATGGAAGCCCTAGAGGAGTATAGAAAGTGCAGGGGGTCACTTAAAAAAGAAATTAGGAGAGCGAAGAGGGGCATGAAAAATCACTGGCGGGCAAAATAAAGGAAAATCCCAAGGTGTTTTATAAGTATATTAAGGGCAAGAGGATAACCAGAGAAAGAGTAGAGACCAAAGTAGCAATCTGCGCGTAGAGCCGGAAGATGTAGGTGAAGTTTTAAATGAATATTTTGCATCTGTGTTCACTATGGAGAAGGACGATGTAGGCATAGAAATCAGGCAGGGGGATTGTGATATACTTGAACAAATTAGTTTTGAGAGGGAGGAGGTACTAGCGGTTTTAGCGGGCTTAAAAGTGGATAAATCCCCAGGCCCTCCCCAGGCTGCTGTGTGAGGCAAGGGAGGAGATTGCAGGGGTTCTGACACAAATTTTCAGAACCTCTCTGGCCACAGGGGAGGTGCCAGAGGACTGGAGGACAGCTAACGTAGTACCATTATTCAAGAAGGGTAGTAGGGATAAACCAGGGAATTAAAGGCCAGTGAGTCTAACATCAGTGGTAGGGAAATTATTGGAAAAAATTCTGAGGGACAGAATTAGTCTCCACTTGGAGAGGCAAGGATTAATCAAGGATAGTCAGCATGGCTTTGTCAGGGGGAGATCATGTCTAACCAATTTGATTGAATTTTTCGAGGGGGTGACTAGGTGTGTGGATGAGGTTAGTGCAGTTGATGTAGTCTACATGGACTTCAGTAAGGCTGTTGACAAAGTCCCGCATGGGAGACTGCTCAAGAAGGTAAGAGCCCATTGGATCCAGGGCAATTTGGCACATTGGATCCAAAATTGGCTTAGTGGCAGGAGGCAGAGGGTGATGGTCAAAGGTTGTTTTTGTGACTGGAAGCCTGTGTCCAGTGGTGTACCGCAGGGATCGGTGCTGGGTCCTTTGCTGCTTGTAGTGTATATTAATGATTTAGATATGAATGTAGGAGGTATGATCAGTAAGTTTGCAGATGACACAAAAATTGGTGGAGTAGTAAATAGCGCGGAGGGAAGCCTCAGGCTACAGGACGATATAGATGGGTTGGTCAGATGAGCAAAACAGTGGCAAATGGAATTTAACCCTGAAAAGTGTGAGGTGATGCATTTTGGGAGGACTAACAAGGCAAGGGAATACACAATGAATGGTAGGACCCTAGGAAGGACAGAGGGTCAGAAGGACTTTGGTGTGCATGTACATAGATCCCTGAAGGCAGCAGGACAGGTAGATAAGGTGGTTAAAAAGGCATATGGGATACTTGCCTTCATTAGCCGAGGCATAGAATATAAGAGCAGGGAGGTTATGATGGAGCTGTACAAAACGCTAGTTAGGCCACAGCTGGAATACTGTGTGCAGTTCTGGTCGCCACACTATAGGAAGGATGTGATTGCATTGGAGAGGGTGCAGAGGAGATTCACTAGGATGTTACCTGGGCTGGAGCGCTTCAGCTATGAAGAGAGACTGGACAGGCTGGGGTTGTTTTCCTTAGAGCAGAGAAGGCTGAGGGGGGACCTGATTGAGGTGTACAAAATTATGAGGGGCATAGATAGGGTAGATAGAAAGGAACTTTTCCCCTTAGTAGAGGGGTCAATAAAAAGGGGGCATAGTTTCAAGGTAAGGGGCAGGAGGTTTAGAGGAGATTTGAGGAAAAAAATTTCACCCAGAGGGTGGTTGGAATCTGGAACTCACTGCCTGAAAGGGTGGTAGAGGCAGGAACCCTCACAACATTCAAAAAGCATTTAGATGAGCACTTGAAATGCCATAGCACACAAGGCTATGGACCAAGTGCTGGAAAATGGGATTAGAATAGACAGGGCTTGATGGCCAGCGCGGACATGATGGGCCGAAGGGCCTCTTTCTGTGCTGTATAACTCTATGACTCTATGGCCTAGAAATTCGGTTGGTTACGCCAGCGATTAGCGCCTAAAGAGGCCGAAAAGTGGGGCGTTAGCCAATTTTCACCCGTGCGCAGCGAACCCAGCGCCTCTTGCTATATTGAGTGGGTTTTAGCGCCGGCGCTAAATCTTAGCGGCCGCTTGCGGGCGCAGGCAGATCATGACATCATTTCAGTGTGCAACGCCTTTTTGGCGCCCTGGACCGGAAATTGAGTGGCGCCCGCCTCCGTTCCGCCTGGCGCTAATAGTGACAGCTTGATGGAATGTTCCCAAGTCCTTCTTGGGCTAGGGAGGCGCTATTTAAAGGGGACTGCACTAGTATAAAAGCGGCAGCCATTTTGGGTGGGCATCTTGCTGGTTGTTGGAGAGAGTTGCTGACCTTCAGTGGGAGAGCATACTTTTCATTGAGCCAGCGGTTCCTTTGGACTTCAGCCCTGTCCACAACAGTTTGCTGGTGAGATATTACTGCGTCTTACTTCTCTCACATTGTAATGGGCGCTGCTTTGGAGGGGAACGTCCTGCTGGCTGAACATATGGCAAGGGCACAGAGGCGGAGGGAGAGAGGGCCGGGAATGGCCAGAAGGAGGAGGGGCAATGGATGTCGCCAAATGCGACCGTACGCTGCTAGGGTTTTCAGGCAGCAGGTGTCATACATTGCCATGTCGGAGGAGCAGTGTATGCGAAGGCTCCGATTCGGAAAGGATGTGGTGGCTGAGCAGTGCCACCTGCTTGCTGAAGATCTGCAGCCGCGGTTACGGTGCAGGACCTCTCTGTCGGTGGCCGTCAAAGTCACTGTTGCCCTAAACTTTTTCGCCAGCGGCTCGTTTCAGGCAGCAACTGGGGACATTGCAAATATTTCTCAATTTGCGGTGCATTGCTGCATCCGGCAAGTTACAGTTGCCCTATATAGGAGACGGGAATTAATCACCTTCCCTTTGACCCTGGAGAAGCAGGGGGAGCGCGCACAGGGCTTCGCGGTTATAGCGGACTTCCCCATGGTGCAGGGCGCCATTGATTGCACACACGTGGCTTTGCGGGCGCCATTACAGAATCCCGAAGAGTTCCGCAACCGCAAGGGGTTCCACTCCCTCAATGTGCAGCTGGTGTGTGACCACCGGCAGATGATCATCGCGGTCAACGCCCAATTCCCTGGCAGCAGCCACGATGCGTTCATCCTGCGGCAGACCTCAGTGGCTGACCTTTTCGAGGCCCTGGCTCACCCATGAGGCTGGCTTCTTGGCGACAAGGGCTATCCTCTCTGCCCATGGCTCATGACCCCGCTCCGTTTGCCCAGCACCCCGGCACAGCCGACCAGGAACATTGTGGAGCACACAATCGGTGTGCTCAAGCGGGGGGGGGGGGTGGAGAAAGAAAGAGGAGGAGGAGGAGGAGGAGGACAGAGGCTCATAAGGACTCAGTTCTAGGTCCCTTAAGGACTCGGTTCTAGGCCCCTCTGATGGAATGCTGGGTGTAATTGGAACAGTGCCCTCTGGTTCGCCCAAAGCCTATGAAGGCCACCATGCTTGTAAATAGTCTAGAGTTCCAGTGTAAATAAAACATTTCCTTTATTTTCCAAAAAGTGCTTCCTTCCAGCATGACAAAGCAATGGCAACAGAAAGCATAACTAACGAACTAACACATAACTGTCTGGCAAACCCGCGACACTACCCAAAACATGACTAACATTCACAGCAGGTGTAGACGGCCTTGAATTCTACAAATGAGACGCCTCAACAGCTCCCTCTACTCTTTACCCCTTGATGGAGATTTACGAGATCGGCCCCTTCCCTCCCTGCAGCTCCTCCGTAATTGGACCCCAGTGGCTGCGTCAAGGCTGGGGGACGCCTGCTGAGTGTCCAAAAGCACAGAAGCCCCTGAGGGACGGCCTGGACGACCTCTGGGCTTGGAGGGCCCGGATGATGACTGCTCCAACTGTGAATGATTGGAAGCAGTCTGTCCTGCAGGTGGTGGCAGCTGCAGTGGAGACTTGCCAGCGGTGGCATCAGGAATGCTTACATCCTGAGAGCGGACACCTGCTCCGTGGTCGGCCGACACACTGGCACTCTGACGGGGCAGCACCGCAGCATGCGCCACAATCGGCTGGTCCACAGATTGATGGCCTGCTGTGGTGCTGCAAGGACCCCGGGTAATCCTGCCTGATCCAGCTAGGGTGGCAGCAGTCAGCGTTCGTGTGGCCTCAATCTGCGTGTGCAGGAGGCCAGCAAGTGACTGCGTGGCAGCACTGAGCACTTGTGTGGCAGGTGCCAGTGCTTCGGAGAAGCCCTGGACAGTCCTTTTGACAGCTTCGGACAAGGCCGGGACAGTCCTTTCCACTGCTTCGGACAAGGCCGGGACAGTCCTTTCCACTGCTTTGGTCAAGCCCTGGATAGACCTTTCCAGGGCTGGCCCGAAGCCCTGGACAGTCCTTTCCATTGCTGCCCCGAAGCCCTGGACAGTCCTTTCCATTGCTGCCCCAAAGTCCTGCACACTCTTTGCCAGTGTGTCGATGGAGTCAGGCATCCTCCCCACTGCAGCCATCAGCTCAGTGTGCCTGAGCCGAGCCTGGGCGCTCATTTCCGAAAGGCTACGCACCTCCTCTGCACTCTGTGCAGCAGTCATCATGGCCTGCCTTACCCTCCGGGGAGACGGCCCCCGAGCTTCCCTACCCCCCTCGTGTTGCTGCAGCCCACTGGTTCCTGCAACTGGTTCCTCATCAGAGACCCCCCCCTCCCCTCCAGGGAACTACTATCCCCAGTCTCCAGATGGGCTGGCTCCCCTGAGGCTGGCACGGATGTTCTGGGTTCCTCCTGCTCGTCGCCTCCGGAGGCAGTGGCACTGGCAGCTTGAAGGCCCGGCTCCCGAGCTGGTGATGCAGCATCTGAAAGCAGGGAGGTTGAAGAGTGGCTTTAGTGAAAGGACAGGGTGGCAGCAAGGGATGCAAGATTGCTGCAATGCTATGACATGGGTCCAGAGTGAAAAAGCATGCTGGTGGGGGGAACATGTGGAAGGAGACAGCTCAAAAAGGTGAGGACCTTACCATCGCTGTGCACAATGGGGTTGGCAGCTCCAGTGGTGACAGGACCAATCATACGGCCTCCAACAATCTGGTGGACTCTCTCTTCGAGATCCGTGAGAGTCTGGAGTTGAGGACGTCCTCCTCCGGTGCGAAGCTGCTCCTTGCAGTTCCTCGCCAGCTTGGCCTGCAGGAGAAAGGACGGGAAGTAATGAAACATGATGCCCTGAGTTGTCATCTCATGCCCCCCATGGTGGAAGAGCCCTTACATGATGCCCTGAGTTGTCATCTCATGCCCCCCATGGTGGAATAGCCCTTACATGATGCCCTGAGTTGTCATCTCATGCCCCCCATGGTGGAATAGCCCTTACATGATGCCCTGAGTTTAATGTGCATGTGTGTTCCCAGAAAGGGCCATGGGTGCTGTGGTAAACCACTGCTAACTCTGTACATGTCTGTGTGGTAAACCACTGTTAACTCTGTACAGGTCCGGGCATGTCTCCGCCCCTGGCTCCACCCCTAAGCCCGGGTATAAAGGTGACTCACCACCCTTCCCCCGGGAGCTCTTAGGATGGATCCACTAGCAGAGGCATGCTTCAGTTCTTAGTCAATAAAAGCCTACTTCGTATAAGTTCAACTCGTAGTCTTTGGTGTTGTTGATAGTGCATCAATTTTATTGACTAAATTTTCGACATGGAGCAAATCTTGAAGCCGGAACATTTAGACCTGGATCCTCAAGCAGCAGATGCAGCCAATAACTTTGAACACTGGCTGAGCTGTTTCAAAGCCTTCCTGGAGGCCTCCAGCACTACCGTCACGACAGATGACGCGAAACGGCTTGTCTTGAACTCACGGGTGAGCCACCAAGTCTACTCGATCATCCGAGATGCCACAACTTATGCGGCCGCCATCGCGACGCTAAAGGAACAATATGTGAGGCCTGTTAACGAGGTCTACGCCAGACACCTCCTGGCTACCCGAAAACAGCGCCCCGGGGAATTGGGCGCCAAATACTTACTGGCACTGAGAGTCCTCGGCCGGGCCTGTAATTGCAAAGCGGTGACGGCCAAGGAATGCACGGAAGACCTGATCCGAGACGCCTACGTAGCCGGCATCAGGCCCAACTATACTCGGCAGAGGCTGCTGGAACAGAGGGGGCTCGACCTGCAGAAGACGGTGGCCCTCGCTAACTCGTTAGACGTGGCCCTCCAGAACATGGACGCCTACCCCCCTGACCGGATGGCCACGTGGATGTCACGGGAGCAGCCATCTTGGGACCCGGTAAGGCCACAAGCCGCCAGCAGCCCAACTACAGCGGCAATGACCAGAGGCCAGAAATGCTACTTCTGCTGCCAGGCCAAGCACCCCAGACAGCAATGCCCAGCAAAGGACGCGACCTGCTCCAAATGCGGCAAGAAAGGCCACTACGCGAGAGTGTGCAGGGCGAAATCGACCCCCAATTCCAGCAGCGCCGCGTGTGAACCGTGCAGGCCGCCATTTTGGACCCCACCAACCACGTGTGAGCCGTGCGGGCCGCCATTTTGGGCACCACCAGCCGCGGGGGAGCCGCCATCTTGGACACCATTTCGAGACCAGGCCCCCGGCGCGGGCGAATACTACAGCGACCCACCAACCTCGACGATGGCCTCCATCACCCTGGACCAATCTAGGCCCCACCAACTAGCCAGGTCCATGATGAACGTAAAGGTAAATGGCCATGCCACAAATTGCCTTTTCGACTGCGGAAGCACGGAGAGCTTCATCCACCCCGACACGGTGCGACGCTACTCCCTATCGGTTATGCCCACACGCCACCAGGTCTTTATGGCCTCAAAGTCCCATACGGCGGACGGCGGCGGCTACTGTGTAGCGACTCTGACAGTGAACGGCGTGGAGTACAGAGATTTTAAATTCCTCGTCCTGCCACAGCTCTGCGCTCCCGTACTGCTAGGATTAGACTTCCAGTGCCATCTGGAGAGCGTCACGATGGCATATGACGGGCCCCTGCCCCCACTTACAGTCTGTAGCCGGCAGAATTTAAACACGGCGCCGCGCAAAGTATGCAGCCTGTCCATCCTGAAGGTCAAACCCCCCCCGTTGTTCGCTAACCTCGCCAAAGACTGCAAGCCAATTGCTACTAAAAGCAGGCGGTACAGTGCCGGGGATAGGAGCTTTATTAAATCAGAAGTAGAAAGACTCCTGAGGGAAGGGATTATCGAGGGCAGCACCAGCCCATGGCGAGCCCAAGTGGTGGTAGTGAAGACCAGCGAAAAACAGCGCCTGGTTATTGATTACAGCCAGATGATCAATCGATACACGCAATTAGACGCATACCCACTTCCCCGCATATCTGACATGGTCAACCAGATAGCACAATACCGGGTATTCTCGACGATTGATCTGAAGTCGGCATACCACCAGCTCCCCATCAGGCCTGAGGACCGCCAGTACACGGCCTTCGAGGCCGACGGTCGCCTCTACCACTTCCTCCGAGTCCCCTTCGGCGTCACCAACGGGGTCTCGGTCTTCCAAAGGGAGATGGACCGGATGGTTGACCAGAACGCGCTGCAGGCCACCTTTTCCTATCTAGACAACATCACCATCTGCGGCCATGACCGGCATGGCCACGACGCCAACCTAGAAAAATTCCTCCGTACGGCCCAACGGCTGAATCTGACATACAACAGAGAAAAATGTATGTTCCGCACCACGCGCCTTGCTATTCTTGGCTGCGTGGTGGAAAACGGAGTCATCGGCCCCGATCCCGACCGAATGCGCCCCCTCCTGGAACTACCCCTCCCCCACTGCCTAAAAGCCCTGAAGAGATGCCTAGGGTTCTTCTCTTACTACGCCCAGTGGGTGCCCAACTATGCGGACAAAGCCCGGCCCCTCATCAAGTCAACCTCCTTCCCCCTGATGGCAGAGGCCCGTGCGGCCTTCACCCTCATAAAAGAGGACATTGCGAAGGCCACAATGCACGCAGTGGATGAGTCCATCCCTTTCCAAGTGGAGAGCGATGCATCCGACTTCGCCCTAGCCGCAATCCTTAACCAGGCGGGGAGACCCGTGGCCTTCTTTTCACGGACCCTCCAGGGCCCCGAAATTCGACACTCCTCAGTCGAGAAGGAGGCCCAGGCGATAGTGGAGGCTGTACGGCACTGGAGGCATTACCTGGCCGGTAAACGTTTCACCCTGCTCACTGACCAACGGTCAGTAGCATTTATGTTTAACAACAGACAAAGGGGGAAAATCAAAAATGATAAGATATTGCGGTGGAGGATCGAGTTATCCACCTACAACTACGATATCTTCACAGAATCACAGAATCACAGAAACCCCACAGTGCAGATAGAGGCCATTTCGGCCCATCGAGCCTGCACCGACACATATCCCACCCTATCCCCGCAACCCCACGTATTTAATCCCCCTAACACTAAGGGTCAATTTATCATAGCCAATCAACCTAACCCGCACATCTTTGGACTGTGGGAGGAAACCGGAGCACCCGGAGGAAACCCACGCAAACACGGGGAGAATGTGCAAACTCCACACAGACAGTCACCCGAGGCCGGATTCGAACCCGGGTCCCTGGCGCTGTGAGGCAACAGTGCTAACCACTATGCCACCGTGCTGCCGGCCTGGGAAACTTAATGAGCCCCCAGACGCCCTATCCCGTGGGACATGTGCCAACGCACAAGTCGATAGGCTACGGACCCGCCACAATGATCTCTGCCACCCGGGGGTCACCAGGTTCTTCCATTTTATTAAAGCTCGCAACCTGCCTTACTCCATCGAGGAGGTCAGGACCATGACCAGGAACTGCCAGGTCTGCGCCGACAGGGCACACCTGATTAAAACCACCCGCCCCTTCGAACGTCTCAGCGTCGATTTCAAGGGGGCCCTTCCCTCCTCTGACCGCAACACGTACTTCCTCAATATTATTGACGAGTACTCCCGTTTCCTCTTGGCCATCCCTTGCCCGGACATGACCAGCGCCACAGTCATCAGGTGCCTCAACGACCTGTTCGCCATATTTGGCTTCCCCAATTACATCCACAGCGACAGGGGCTCGTCGTTCATGAGCGACGAGCTGCGCCAGTACCTGCTCGAGAAGGGCATAGCCACAAGCAGGACTACCAGCTACAACCCCCGGGGTAACGGACAGGTAGAGAGGGAGAACGCAACGGTGTGGAAGGCCGCCATGCTCGCCCTAAAATCCAAGGGCCTCCCAATCTCCCGCTGGCAAGATGTCCTCCCCGATGCGCTCCACTCCATACGATCACTGCTCTGTACTGCCACAAACGCCACCCCTCACGAGAAGATGTTCGTCTTCCCCAGGAAATCCACCTCGGGGACATCACTACCGCCATGGCTGACGTCTCCGGGACCCGTCCTGCTCAGGAAACATGTGAGGAGCCATAAGACGGACCCCCTGGTCGAAAAGGTTCACCTCCTCCACGCCAACCCACAGTACGCCTACGTGGCGTATCCTGACGGGCGGGAGGACACAGTCTCAATTCGAGACCTCGAACCCTCAGGTACCACCCGAAACACCATCGATCACCATCCACTACCTCCACCCACCACCACTACCCACGACGCACCACCGGGGTGTCTACCACGAACTGACGACATGCCGGTGCCATCCCTACCCCGAGAGAACGACACACCAGTGCTCCGTCCCACGCGAGAAGTGGCCGCGGGCAAAGAACCGCCGCAACCGGCACCACGAAGATCATTACGGCAGACAAGACCCCTGGAGAGACTTTCGTATACGAACTTTTGAAACACTTCACCCCGCCGGACTCTTTATTAAACGAGGGGTGAATGTGGTAAACCACTGCTAACTCTGTACATGTCTGTGTGGTAAACCACTGTTAACTCTGTACAGGTCCGGGCATGTCTCCGCCCCTGGCTCCACCCCTAAGCCCGGGTATAAAGGTGACTCACCACCCTTCCCCCGGGAGCTCTTAGGATGGATCCACTAGCAGAGGCATGCTCCAGTTCTTAGTCAATAAAAGCCTACTTCGTATATGTTCAACTCGTAGTCTTTGGTGTTGTTGATAGTGCATCAGGTGCTTGCTGACAGATGGCCAATGGGGCATCGTGCACCCTCTGGCCATAAAGTCAGGTGCAGATGGAGGGATGAAGAAGTTTGCCGAAACACCACTCACCCGCACGACCCGAGTGAGGTCGTTGAATTTCTTCCTGCACTGCACAGGGCTCCTGGACACCATGCTGCTGGAGTTGACCTTTTGAGAAACTTCCCTCCAAGCTCTTCGGTATTCCTTCTGATTAGGCCTCCTGCCATTGTCGGGGTACAGCACATCTCGCCGGCGCTCCACTGCGCCTACCAATTCATCCAATGCCCCATTGGTGAAGCGCTCCGTTCTCTGCCTCACCCTTTCCATCTTCTCAAAGTTTGTAACGCCCCAGAATGGCCAGCTCCGATTTTGAGGCCTACAAGGCGCAGAGTGTGGCTGCTGATCCTTACTGACCCACCCCTTTAAGAGCTGGCCGGCGCCTGAAAGTCTCGTGGTCAGCGGTAATTGACAGCACCTGCGCTGCGGCCGCCCGCCCCGATATTGAGTAGCGCCGCAAGGTTAGCGCCTTAGGAGTCCCGTGTAACGCCTGATTTTGCGCCTCAATCACCTTTAGGGGCGCTGCAACCCAATATCGCGCGAGGTGGCGATAAGTTGCGTCTGGCTATAAAATTTGCACAGCGCCAATTCTAACGCCCCAAGCGGGGCTATACCCAAATTCTAGGCCTATGACTCATACCTCACTTTCATAGTTTCACCTCACCCTCACACACTTACCACTGCTGCAAGCCTCACACCTACATGTCACAGCTTGTACCCACTGCCAGCTATTCAACGATGTCAGCCACATCACCCAAACAGTGAACAACACTCACTGACACACGTCCCTCTCTCTTGTAGGACAAGATAGCGCACAATCGTAGGCAGCTGCAGCTAACTGGAGGGGGTCAGGCACGCCTCCATATCTTGATCCTGCTCGAGGAGACGGTGCTCTGCATAATTGGAGTGGCTGTGACTGAGGCCGTGGCCAGCGGTGGCACTGAAAGTGTTGAAGATGACGGTATTAATCCTCCTTCTGACATCCCACTTCCCCCTCATCCCACAATCTCTTCTGACTTACAAGCTGCAGATGGTATAAGCATTCACCTCTTGCTTCACGCCCCACCCCCACTCAACCTCCCCGTCACCACAACCTTACCCTTGTGCCTCTCTTATTTCAGAGACCCAAGAAATCCAACCGGGCCAGCCAATGGTGCAAGAGAAAGAAACAGATGAGAGTAATGATGAAGAAGAAACACCATCACTCGATCTGATACTCGCAGCCACCAGCTTAGATACTGGCACTTTAGAGGGTAGCTTAGAAGTGGGATCTGCACGTGGTGAGTCACTGGCCGTGAGTGGGCTGCAGCAAAGGCAGGGGGAAAGGGTAGCGCAGGTACCAGCTCCCCGGAGGGCGAGGTCGCACATGAGTTCAGCTGCACAGGACTCAAATGAGGACTTCGATAGGGTGGCTTACAAAAGAACACTGACGGGCGTGTACAACGAAATGCTTGGTGCATTGGCAGGCCTGCCAGAAAGCCTTAATGCAAAGTCAGGGAGCATGGAGTAGTCTAGCACCAACCTTGCACAGGGCTTTGCACAGAGTGTGCAGCCCATCCTTTCCAGCATGGAAGGGGTGTGCATAGTGGTTAGCACTCTTGCCTCACAGCGCCAGGGACCCGGGTTCGAATCTGGCCTCGGGCGACTGTCTGTGTGGAGTTTGCACATTCTCCCCGTGTTTGCGTGGGTTTTCTCCGGGTGCTCCGGTTTCCTCCCACAGTCCAAAGATGTGCGAGTTAGGTTGATTGGCTATGATAAATTGACCCTTAGTGTTAGGGGGATTAAATACGTGGGGTTACGGGGATAGGGTGGGATATGTGTTGGTGTAGGGGTTACGGGGATCGGGTGGGATATGTGTCGGTGCAGGCTCGATGGGCCGAAATGGCCTCTATCTGCACTGTGGGGTTTCTGTGATTCTGTGATTAGCGCACTTGTTGACCCAACCATCATGCAGCGTCTGATGGTCGATGTCTCACCTTCCATTGCAGCACAAGCAGAAGCAGCCCAACGTCTGAGTGCTGCAGTGGAAGCTCAGACTGAAGTCATGCAAGCTCAGCTTGCTGCCACGCAACCACAGACTGCTGCCATCATGACTGGGTTTATTAATGTTGAAAGGGGCTTGCAGGATGTCACAGCCGTCCAGCAATCTGTCCTCCAGCACATTACTAGGATTGCCAAGGCACTGCCCCGGGGGAGTGGAAGTGGTTCCATGGAGGATGAACTTGCTTTCCTCTCTCAGGATGACAGCATTCATCCTCTCACCACTGCTACTCCACCAGTGCCCTTCCTGTAGCCTGCCCAGACTGCTGCCGCCCATGCCGAGGTGGTGCAGTCCGAAGCCAAGTCTACTAGCCCCAGAACTGCTCGAGGACATTCTGCAAGGCAATTTGGAGTCTCCCCCACTGAAAGTCAGCAGCCTTCCACTAGCCATGATGCAGCCTCTGGGATAGCACTGCATAGGAGCACTAGGACAGACAAAGGCACACTGAAGACAGGCACTAAGGGAATGCACAAGGGTGATTAGTTGACTTTTGAATTAAATATTGTAATAGTTTGATTCATTAAATTGGTTTGAGCGGTCCAGGCAACAGAAGCATTGTTTAAAGACGCCAATGGTCTGCTCTCTCAGATTCTGTGTGGCAGCATGGCTCTTGTTCTATGCATGCTGCTCATGTGTGTGGGTTGTGCAGCGGGGTCATGAGCCAGGTGGTCTGTGGATAGCCTTGTCACCCAGTAGCCACCCGCTGGTTTGTCGTGATGGCTCAAATGCTGCTGGTGCAGCGGACTGCCGCAGAATGAAGGCATCATGGCTGCTGCCAGGATACCGAGCATTGAGCTGCCTGATGCGCTGAGTATGGTCGCACACCAGCTGGACATTGAGGGAGTGGAATCCCTTCTGGTTGCGGTACATCTCCGAATTGAGATACAGCGCCCGCAAAGCAAGGTGTGTGTAATCCATGGCACCCTGCACCATGGGGAAGCCTGGCTATTCTGGTGAAGCTGTGTGCTCGCTCCATCTGCTTCTCTCTGGCAGGAGAGAATGAAATGTACTCGGCTCTCCTTGCATACAGAGCCTCACTCACCTCCCTTATATAGGAGCGGACAATGAACTGGGAGATGTTACAGATGTCGTCTGTTCCAGCCCGGAAGGAGCCCGACGCAAGGAAGTTCAAGGCCACGGTCACCTTTACAGCCACTGGCAATGTCGTCCTCGCCCTGGACTGAGGCTGCAGGTCTGTCTGCAGCAGGTGGCAGAATTCAGTGAGCACCTCCTTTGTAAAATGGAGACGTTGTATGCACTGTTCATCGCTGAGGTTGAGGTAGGAGTATTGCTCCCTGAAGACCCTGGGTGGACATGACCTGCTGCTGAGAGCCCTTCTCCCCCTGCTCCTCCTGCCTTTTCTAGCAGCTTGTCCTGCTCTGTGTCGCCTCTGCTCATTCTCCCTGTCATGCCAAGGGGGATACAAACTACTGCACCCATGTCTGGGAGCAACTGGTCTGAGCAGACCCCTTGCAAGTCAGTACCAAGTTCTTGAGTATGTGCCACACCACTGCTTGTAGACTTTAAGCAACTTTAAAGAAGTCCAGAAAGCACCAAACATTCCACAAACTCAGCAACAGCTAGTACAAATCAATCAACACCTAACCTGTAAGGAGGTGATGATCCCTTTGAATAGTGCTGGCGGGGGGTCCTTCCTGCTGCTGAATGCATGTTCAGCTGTGCAAGGTTAAGATGTACCTTGTCATGCCAATAAAGCGATTTGAATTGAATTGAATTGAATTGAATTAAGAGAGGGCTTTAGCTCCAGGGTGAAGTTGAAAATGGCAGAGCTGGCATCAAATCAGTGTTACACGCTGATTGACGTCACAAACTGCCTACTCTGCATACTTATGGCGTACGACGCTAACGCCCTCACCAAAATGGCGTCAGGCGTGGCTTACACCAGAAGTACGTGCGTGCTGCTCGGATGCCATTTTCGAGCTAATTTAGCACCCATAGCAACCAAACAATGGGCGCTATGCAACCGAATTTTTAGCCCAATATATTTTATATCATTAATGCCATTTCCTTGCACTTAGACTGTGTTCTTCTGGCAATGCATGCTAACATTTTTAACTTAATAAAAGCTATTTCAAACTGCAGAGACATTTTGAACACCAGTTTACAACCACTCTGACGTTCTTCATTTAAGTCCAGTCCATTTCGTAAACAGAGTTAATGCCATCTGCATCTATATGCACGACTTTTCATTTATCCTTACTAAACACCAACTGCTAATAATAAGCTCAGTTGCTGAGCCTCGCCTGATCCTTTCAATAATAATGGCCTTTGCTAAAAAATGTTTTGCCAACCGATAAAATAAATCGCATCAGAAGACACTGAAATTCTGCTTTTAATATGTTCGTCTGCATTGTTTACACAAATTGTTAAAAAGATAAGCTATCTCTATCTATATTCTTTCTCTATATCTATCTTTATATCTCTATCTTTATTTCTTCTCTATCTATCTTTCTTCTATCTATCTTATTCTATCTCTATCTTATTTATATATATATCTACTATCTTATCTCTATATCTTATCTCTCTCTCTATTTATTTCTATATCTATCTTCTTTCTTTATATATCATTATTTATTTCTCTATATACTTCTTATTCTCTATCACTTCTTTATTTATATCTATATCTTTATTCTCTCTCTCTCTCTCTATCTTCTCTCTATCTTTCTTCTCTCCTCTATACATCTTCTATCTATCTTACTTATCTTCTCTCTCTATCTTTCTTTCTCTCTTCTTATCTATCTCTCTTTCTTTCTCTCTCTCTCTATCTTATCTATCTATCTCTATATCTTTCTATCTTTCTCTCTTTCTATCTTCTCTCTCTCTATCTTTCTCTCTCTCTCTCTCCTTCTTTCTTTCTCTCTATCTTCTCTCTCTCTCTCTCCATCTTCTTTCTCTCTCTCTCTATCTTCTCTCTCTCTCTCTCCATCTTTTCTCTTCTCTCTACTCTATCTCTATCATCTTCATCTCACTCTTCTTCTCCCTCTATCCATCTTTCTCTCTCTATATTACTTTCTTTCTCTCTCTATCTTTCTTCTCTCTCTCTCTTCTCTCTCTCTATCTTCTATCTTTCTCTCTCTCTATCTTTCTATCTTCTCTCTCTCTATCTTCTCTCTCTCTCTCTCTCTCTTCTCTCTCTCCATCCTTTTCTTCTCTCTCTATCTTTCTTCTCTATCCTTCTTTATTTCTTTCTCTCTCTATCTTCTTCTCTCTCTCTCTATCTTTCTTTCTTTCTCTCTTTCTCTATCTTCATTCACCATCTTTCTTCTCCCTCTATCCATCTTTCTCTCTCTATCTTACTTCTTTCTCTCTCTATCTTCTTCTCTCTCTCTCTTCTCTCTCTCTCTCTCTCTCTCTCTCTCTCTATCTTTCTATCTTTCTCTCTCTCTATCTTTCTCTCTCCATCTTTCTTCTCTCTCTCTTCTCTCTTACTCTATCTTTCATTCACTATCTTTCTTTCTCCCTCTATCCATTTCTCTCTCTCTATCTTACTTTCTTTCTCTCTCTATCTTTCTTCTCTCTCTATCCTTTTCTTTCTCTATCCTTATTTCTTTCTCTCTCTATCTTTCTTTCTCTCTCTCTATTTTTCTTTCTCTCTCTATCTTTCTATACCTCAAATCCCCCAAACATCCAAACCCTCCTTATAACAACCACCCCTTTCCCATCTATTCCAAAACCCACCCCCCTTATACACCCCCCCATTCTACCTATCACTATTCCTCCCCTCCATATCTCAAAACCCCATTCCACATCCCCCCCTCCTAATTCTCCCACCCCCCCCCTCATACTTAAACATATCCTCTCTCCAAATACAAAATTCCCCCTCCCTTCCAATCCAACATCCAACTCCCTCCAATTCTTCCCCCACACCCACCTAAACTTCACACTAACCTTCCCACACTCCTACATCCACACAACACTTCCCCCTCAACCCCTCTCCCACTCTTCTTCCCCTTCCCACCCTTCCCAAACCTTCCCCACCCCTACCCCAACACCTTCTTACTCATATCAACCTTCCCACCCCCCCCCCCTAACCACATTCAATCACCCCAACAAACCCCACTCCCTCCCCTCAACCCCCCCCTTCCACCATCAAATTCTCTCCTCACCTTTAAAACCCATCCTTACACCAATCCTTCCCACCTTACTCCCTACTATTTTAACCTCTACTTTAATAACTAAACAA